>NC_142802.1:75717556-76074353 GCF_049724085.1 Artemia sp. Qi Xiang Cuo | reverse complement strand
ATTTCAGTAGTGTTTGGTTGTGGTTTACCTTGTCAAAGTTACATTTTCTTGATTTTTCAAGTTCATTTTGAATTTCATTCGTTGGAAATGCAAGAGTTGGAATATTTCAGTAGTGTTTGGTTGTGGTTTACCTTGTCACAGTTACATTTTCTTGATTTTTCAAAGTTCATTTTGAATTTCATTCTGTTGAAATGCAAGAGTCGGAATATTTCAGTAGTGTTTGATTGTGGTTTACCTTTGTCACAGTTACATTTTCCTGATTTTTCAAAGTTCATTTTGAATTTCTCTCGTTGAAATGCAAGAGTTGAATATTTCAGTAGTGTTTGGTTGTGGTTTACCTTGTCACAGTTACATTTTCTTGATTTTTCAAAGTTCACTTTGAATTTCTTACGTTGAAATGCAAGAGTTGGAATATTTCAGTAGTGTTTTGTTGTAGTTTACCTTGTCACAGTTACATTTTCTTGATTTTTCAAAGTTCATTTTGAATTTCTTTCGTTGAAATGCAAGAGTTGGAATATTTCAGTAGTGTTTGGTTGTGGTTTACCTTGTCACAGTTACATTTTCTTGATTTTTCAAAGTTCATTTTGAATTTCTTTCGTTGAAATGCAAGAGTTGGAATATTTCAGTAGTGTTTGGTTGTGGTTTACCTTGTCACAGTTACATTTTCTTGATTTTTCGAAGTTCATTTTGAATTTCTTTCGTTGAAATGCAAGAGTTGGAATATTTCATTAGTGTTTGATTGTGGTTAACCTTGTAACAGTAAAATTTTCTTGAAATTTCAAAGATCATTTTGAATTTCTTACGAAGAAATGCAATATTTGTAAAAATTCAGTAGAGTTTGGTTTTGGTTTAACGTGTCACAATTACATTTTCGTTATTTTACAAATTTCATTTTGAATTTAATACGTTGAAATGCATGAGTTGGAATATTTAAGTATAGTTTGGTTGTGGTTTACCGTGTTGCAGTTACATTTTCTTGATTTTTCAAAGTTCATTTTGAATTTATTTCGTTGAAATGCAAGAGTTGGAATATTTCAGTAGTGTTTGGTTATGGTTTACCTTGTCAGCAGTTACATTCTCGTTATTTTTCAAAGTTCATTTTTAACTTCATTCGTTGAAATGCAAGAGTTGGAATATTTTAGAAGTGTTTGGTTGTGGTTTACCTTGTCACAGTTACATTTTCTTAATTTTTCAATGTTCATTTAGAATTTCTCTCACTGCAATGTAAGAGTTGGAATATTTCACTAGTGTTTGTATATTGATGACCTTTTATCAGTTTATTTTTTTTGATTTTTATATGTTAATTATGAATTTAGATCTATTTATTGGTCTTTATTGAAGCTTTCAGTATCTTGTGTTTGTTGCTTAAATTTTAAAAGAGAAATTTTCTTTTTTTTTAAAAGTTCTTTTTGAATTTAATTTTTTGAAATGCTAGTGTTGGAATATTTCAGTAGTGTTTGGTTGGGGTTTAACTTGTCACAACTACATTTTCTTGATTTTTCAAAGTTCATTTTGAATTTCTTTCGTTGAAATGCTAGAGTTGGAATATTTCAGTAGTGTTTGTTTGTGGTCTACCTTGTCAAAGTTACATTTTCTTGATTTTTCAAAGTTCATTTGAATTTCCTTCGTTGAAAAGCAAGAGTTGGAATATTTCAGTAGTGTTTGGTTATGGTTTACCTTGTCAAAGTTACGTTTTCATGATTTTTCAAAGTTCAATTTGAATACATTTAGTTGAAATGAAAGAGTTGTAATATTTCAGTCGTGTTCGGTTATGGTTTACCGTGTCTCTGTATCATTTTCATGATTGTTAACAGATAATTTTTAATTTATTTCGTTGAAAAGAAACTGTTGGAATGTTTCAGTAGTGTGTGGTTTTGGTTTACCATGTCAAAGTTACATTTTCTTGATTTTTAATATTTCATTTTTAATTTCTTTTTTTTAAATTAAAGAGTTGGAATATTTCAGTAGTGTTTGGATTTGGATTACCGTTTCACAGTTACATTTTCTTGATTTCTCATATTTCATTTCGAATTTCTTTCGATCAATTCCATGTGTGTGAATTTGTCTTTTTTGTTTCGAGGTGGATTACCTTGTCACATTTTCATTTTCTGGATATTTTAAAGTTCATTTCGAATTTTTTTTGTTGAAATGCATGAGTTTTAATATTTCTATTGCGTATCGCTGAGTATTTCGTTGACATTGTTTCATTTTCTCCTTATGTCAATGGTCATTTGAATTTAAGTCTTATTATAGAAATAGTTTTTCTCTTTAAGAGGTTGTTATTCGTTTTAAACAATGTACCAATTAAATTTTAAATATTCTTCAATTTTCAGTAAGATTTTCTTTCTTTGAAATGCAAGAGTTGGAATATTTCAGTAGTGTTTGGGTGTGGCTAACCTTTTCACAGTTACATTTTCTTTAATTTTCAAAGTTCATACAGAATTTCTTTCGTTGAAATGCAAGAGTTGGAATATTTCAGTAGTGTTTGGTTGTGGTTTACCTTGTCACAGTTACATTTTCTTGATTTTTCAAAGTTCATTTAGAATTTCTTTCGCTGAAATGCAAGAGTTGGAATATTTCAGCAGTGTTTGATTGTGGTTTACCTAATCACAGTTACAGTTTCCTGATTTTTCAAAGTTCATTTTGAATTTCTGTCGTTGAAATGCAAGAGTTGGAATATTTCAATAGTGTTTGGGTGTGGTTTATCTTGTCACAGTTACATTTTCCTGATTTTTCAAAGTTCCTCTTGATTTTCTTTCGTTGATATTCAAGAGTTGGAATATTTCAATATTATCTGTTTGTGGTTTAGATTTTCACAGTTACATTTTAATGTTTGTTCAAAGTTCATTTAGAATTTCTATCGTTTTAATGCAAGAGTTTGAATATTTCAGGAGTGTTTGGTTGTGGTTTACTTTCTAGCAGTTACATTTTATTGATTTTTTAAAGTTCATTTTGAATTTCTGTATTTGAAATATAAGAATTTGAATATTTAAGTAGTATTTGTTTGTTTTTTACATCTTAACAGCAAAATTTTACTGATTTTTCAAAGTTTATTATGAATTTCTTTCGTTGAAATGCACGAGCTAGACTATTTCAGTAGTGTATGGTTGTGGTTTGCCTTATCAAAGTTACATTTTCCTGATTTTTCAAATTTCTTTTTGTATTTCATTCGTTGAAATGCAAGAGTTGGAATATTTCAATAGTGTTGGCTGTGGTATACCTTTTCAAAGTTACATTTTCTTGGTTTTTCAGAGTTAATTTTGAATTTGCTTACATTGAAACGCAAGACTTCGAATGGTTAAGTAGCGCTTGGTGGTGGTTCTCCTTGACACAATTACATTCTCCAGATTGTTCCAAGTTTACTTTTAACTGTTTTCATTGAAATGTAAGAATTATTCTAGTTAAGTTGGTTTTGGGTGTGAATTACCAAAACAAAGGTTCTGGTTCTAGAATTTTCATTGTACAGATAGTACTTCTCTCGCAGCAATACAAGAGTATGACTATTTCATTAGCGGCTGTTTGTGGTTTGCCGTGACGCTGTTAATAAAAATATGCATTTCATAGATCATTGATTATTTATTTCGTTGAAATTCAGTTCATTCATCTAACCACCAAAAACAATAGGTTAGGTTAGGTATAAATAAATATTAATAAATAATTAGAAACATTTCTCCATGTTTAAGTTAGGTTAGGTTAAGTTAGGTTAGGTTAGGTTAGCCTACGTATCGCGCGTACGTAGGCTAACCTAACCTAACCTAACTTAACCTAACCTAACTTAATCTAGCCTAACCTAACCTAATTTAATCTTTTTACCATGTTTAATTTAGGTCAGTTTAGCTTATCATGAGCGCTCTTGATAATTTTACCTAACTTAACCCAACTTAAACATGGAGAAATGTTTCTAATTATTTATTAATATTTATTTATACCTAACCTAACCTATTGTTTTTGGTGGTTACATGAATGAACTGAATTTCAAGGAAAGAAATTATAATTGAACTTTGAAAAATCAAGAAAATGTACCTGCGACAAGGGACATCACACCCTCCCAAGAGATACCGAGTCAAACTCGTGAAAAACAAAGGAAGTTTATATAAGTTAACGATGACGTATCCAGATCCTGTCCGGGACTACAGTTAAACCACAACCAAACGCTACATACATTCTAAAAAAATAAAGGTGCCCCGCAAGACCTAATAAATGACCTAGATACAATCAAGAAATTTTAAGCGTGACAAGGTAAACCACAACAAAGCAATACTTAAATATTACAACTCTTGCATTTTAATGAAAGAAATTCAAAATGAACACTGAAAAATCAAGAAAATGTAACTGTGACAAGGTATAACAAAACCAAACACTATTGAAATTTTCCAACACTTGCATTTCAACGAAAGAAATTAAAAAAGAACTTTGAAAAACCAGTAAAATGTAACTTAGAGACGGCAAACCACAACCAAACACTACTGATATATTCCAACTCTTGCATTTCAACGAAAGAAATTCAGAATGAACTTTGAAAAATCAGGAAAATGTAGCTGTGATGAGGTAAACCACAACCAAATACTACTGAAATATTCCAACTCTTGCATTTCAACGAAAGAAATTCAAAATGAACTTTAAAAAATCAAGAAAATGTAACTGATAGAATTTAAACCAGAACCAAACACTACTGAAATATTCCAACTCTTGCATTTAAACGAGATAAATTCTAAATGAACTTTGACCAAAAAATAAAATGTAACTATGAAAAGGTAAACCACACCCAAATAATGTTGAAATATTCCAACTCTTGCATTTCAACTAAAGAAAATCAAAATGAACATTGAAAAATCAAGAAAATGTAACTGTGACAAGGTAAACCACAACCAAACACTACTGAAATATTCCAACTCTTGCATTTCAACGAAAGAAATTCAAAATGAACTTTGAAAAATCAGGAAAATGTAACTGTGATGAGGTAAACCACAAGCAAACACTGCTGAAATATTCCAACTCTTGAATTTCATCGAAAGAAATACAATATGAACTTTGAAAAATCAGGAAAATGTAACTGTGACAAGGTAAACCACAACAATACACTACTTAAATATTCCATCTCTTGCATTTCAACGAAAGAAATTCTATAAGAACTTTGAAAAATCAAGAAAATGAAACTCTGAAAAGGTTAACCACACCCAAACACTTCTGAAATATTCCAACTCATGCATTTCAACGAAAGAAATTCAAAATGAACTTTATAAAACAATAAAATGTAACTTTGACAATGTAAACCATAACCAAACACTACTGAAATATTCCAACTCTAGCATTTCAACGAAAGCAATTCAAAATCAACTTTAAAAAATCATGAAAATGAAACTGTGACATGGTAAACCACAACCAAACACTACTGAAATAGTCCAACTCTTGCATTTCAGCGAAAGAAATTCAAAATGAACTTTTGAAAAAACAAGAAAATGTAACTGTGACATGGTAAACCATATCGACACACAACTGAAATATTCCAACTCTTGCATTTCAACGAACTAAATTCAAAATGAACTTTGAAAAATCAAGAAAACGTAACTGTGAAAAGGTAATCCAAATCCAAACACTACTGAAATATTCCAACTCTTGCATTTCAATAAAATAAATTCAAAATGAACTTTGAAAAATCACGAGAATGTACCTGTGACATGGTAAACCATAACCAAACACTACTGAAACATTCCAACACTTGCATTTCAAGGAAAGAAATTCAAAATGAACTTTGAAAAATCTAGATAATTTACTTTTTACAATTGACACAATAACCAAACTCGACTGAAATAATCCAACATAGTTCTCTTCAACTATTTAACATCAAATGAAAATTGAAAAATCAAGAGTCTGAAAATGTTATACTGCAAGTAATACGACAGAGCTTATGCCAAATTCAATCACCTGAAATGAATTTAAAGAAATTCAAATTGAACTTTGAAAAATCAAGTAAATGTAACTGTGATAAGGTAAACCCCAACCAAACACTACTGAAATATTCCAACTCTTGCATTTCAACGAAAGAAATTCAAATGAACTTTGAAAAATCAAGAAAATGTAGTTGTGACAAGGTAAACCACAACCAAACACTACTGAAATATTCCAACTCTTGCATTTCAATAAAAGAAATTCAAAATGAACTTTGAAAAATCAAGAAAATGTAACTGTGACAAGGTAAACCACAACCAAACACTACTTAAATATTCCAAATCTTTCATTAAAAAGAAATAAATTAAAAATGAACTTTGAAAATTCAAGAAAATTTAACTTTGAAAAGGTAAACCACAAACAAACACTACTGAAATATTCCAACTCTTGCATTTCAACGAAAGAAATTCAAAATGAACTTTGAAAAATCAAGAAAATGTAACTGTGACAAGGTAAACCAAAACCAAACACTATTGAAATATTCCAACTCTTTCACTTCAACTAAAGAAATTCAAAATGAACTTTGAAAAAATCAAGAAAATGTAACTGCGACAAGGTAAACCAGAACCAAACACTACTGAAATATTCCAACTCTTGCATTTCAATGAAAGAAATACAAATGAACTTTGAAAAATCCAGAAAATGTAACTGCGATAAGGTAAACCACTACCAAACACTACTGAAATATTCCAACTCTTGCATTTCAACGTAAGAAATTCAAAATGAACTTTGAAAAATCAAGAAATGTTACTTTGACAAGGTAAACCACAACCAAACACTACTGAAATATTCCAACTCTTGCATTTCAAAGTAATAAATTAAAAAATGAACTTTTAAAAATCAAGAAGATGTAACTATGACTGGGTAAACCACAACCAAACACTACTGAAATATTCCAACTCTTGCATTACAATGAAAGAAATTCAAAATGAACTTTGAAAAATAAATAAAATGTAACTGAGACACTGTAAACAATAAACAAAAACACATTAAAAATACAACCTCTTTAATTTAAACTAAATAAAATAAAAATGAACTTTGAAAAATCAAGAAAATGTAACTGTGACAAGGTAAACCACAACCAAACACTTCTGAAATATTCCAACTCGTGCATTTCAACGAAAGAAATTCAAATGAACTTTGAAAAATCAAGAAAATGTAACTGTGACAAGGTAAACTACAACCAAACACTACTGAAATATTCCAACTCTTGCATTTCAACGTAAGAAATTCAAAATGAACTTTGAAAAATCAAGAAAATGTAACTGTGACAAGGTAAACCACAACCAAACACTACTGAAATATTCCAACTCTTGTATTTCAACGAGAGAAATTCAAAATGAACTTTGAAAAATCAAGAAAATGTAACTGTGACAAGGTAAACCACAACCAAACACTACTAAAATATTCCAACTCTTGCATTTCAACGAAAGAAATTCAAAATGAACTTTGAAAAAACAGGAAAATGTAACTGTGACAAGGTAAACCACAACCAAACACTACTGAAATATTCCAACTCCTGCATTTCAACGTATGAAATTCAAAATGAACTTTGAAATATCATGAATATGTAACTGTGACATGGTAAACCACAACCATACACTACTGAAATATTTCAACTCCTCCTTTTCAATAAATGAAATTCAAAATGAACTTTGAAAAATAAGGAGAATGTAAGTGTGACAAGGTAAACCACACCCAACCACTATTTAACTCTTCCAAATCTAACAGCTCCATGAAAGAATTTCAAAATGAACTTTGAAAAATCAGGAAAATGTAACTGTGATAAGGTAAACCACAACCAAACACTACTGAAATATTCCAACTCTTGCATTTCAAAGAAAGAAATTCAAATGAACTTTGAAAAATCAAGAAAATGTAACTGTGACAAGGTAAACCACAACCAAACACTACTGAAATATTCCAACTCTTGTATTTCAACGAAAGAAATTCAAAATGAACTTTGAAAAATCAAGAAAATGTAAATGTGACAATGTAAACCACAACCAAACAGTACTGAAATATTCCAACTCTTGCATTTCAACGAAAGAAATTCAAAATGAACTTTTAAAATCAAGAAATAGTATTTGTGACAAGGTAAACCACAACCAAACACTACTGAAATTTTCCAACTCTTGCATTTCAACGAAAGAAATTCAAAATGAACTTTGAAAAATCAAGAAAATGTAACTGTGACAAGGTAAACCACAACCGAACACTACTGAAATATTCCAACTCTTGCGTTTCAAAGAAAGAAATTCAAAATTAACTTTTACAAATCAATAAAATGTAACTTTGACAAAGGTAAACCACAACCAAACACTACTGAAATATTCCAACTCTTGCATTACAACGAAAGAAATTCAAAATGAACTTTTATAAATAAAGAAATTGTAACTTTGACAAGTTAAACCACAACCAAACACTACTGAAATATTCCAACTCTTGCATTTCAATGAAAGAAATTCAAAATGAACTTTGAAAAATCAAGAAAATGTAACTTTGACAAGGTAAACCACAACCAAACACTACTGAAATATTCCAACTCTTGCATTTCAACGAAAGAAATTCAAAAAGAACTTTGAAGAATCATGAAAATGTAACTGTTACAAGGTAAACCATAACCAAACACTACTGAAATATTCCAACTCTTGCATTTCAACGAAAGAAATTCAAAATGAACTTTGAAAAATCAAGAAAATGTAACTATGACAAGGTAAACCACAACCAAACACTACTGAAATATTCCAACTCTTACATTTCAAAGAAAGGAATTCAAAATGAACTTTGAAGAATCAAGAAAATGTAACTGTGACAAGGTAAACCACAACCAAACACTACTGAAATATTCCAACTCTTGCATTTCAACGAAAGAAATTCAAAATGAACTTTGAAAAATTAAGTGAATGTAACTGTGACAGGGTAAACTACAATAACACACTACTGAAATATTCCAACTCTTGCATTTCAACGAAAGAAATTCAAATTGAACTTTGAAAAATCAAGAAAATGTAACTGTGACAAGGTAAACCACGACCAAACACTACTGAAATATTCCAACTCTTGCATTTCAATGAAAGAAATTCAAAATGAACTTTGAAAAATTAAGAAGATGTAACTGTGACAAGGTAAACCGCAAAAAAACACTACTGAAATATTCCAACTCTGGCAATTCAGCGAAATAAAGTAAAACTGAACACTGAAAATTAATGAAAATGTAACTGTGACAAGGTAAACAACAACGAAACCCTAGTGAAATATTCAATCTCTCGCATTTCAACGAAAGAAATTCAACATGAACTATGAACAATTAAGTTACTGTAACTGTGACAGGGTAAACTACAATATAACACTACTGAAATATTCCAACTCTTGCATTTCAACGAAAGAAATTCAAAATGAACTTTGAAAAATCAAGAAAATGTAACTGTGACAAGGTAAACCACGACCAAACACTACTGAAATATTCCAACTCTTGCTTTTCAACGAAAGAAATTTAAAATGAACTTTGAAAAATCAAGAAATGTAACTGTGACAAGGTAAACCTCAACCAAACACTATTGAAATATTCCATCTCTTGCATTTCAACGAAAGAAATTCAGAATGAACTATGAAAAATTAAGTGAATGTAACTGTGACATGGTAAACCACAACCAAACAGTCGTGAAATATTCCAACTCTTGCATTTCAACGAAAGAAATTCAAAATGAACTTTGAAAAATTAAGGGAATGTAACTTTGACAGGGTAAACTACAACATCACACTACTGAAATATTCCAACTCTTGCATTTCAACGAAAGAAATTCAAAATGAACTTTGAAAAATCAAGAAAATGTAACTGTGACAAGTTAAACCACAACCAAACACTACTGAAATATTCCAACTCTTGCATTTCAATGAAAGAAATTCAAAATGAACTTTGAAAAAATCAGACCTTTGGAGGGGGAGGGGCCGGGGGGAGGGGGTCGTTCTGTGTCTCAATGCACAAAAAAATATAAAAAATGGGGAGGGAATGGGAGGGGGGAGGGGAGGGAGGAGGAGGTGGGAGGAGGAGGAGGAGGTGGGAGGAGGAGGAGGAGGGAGGAGGAGGAGGAGGGAGGAGGAGGAGGGGGAGGAGGTAGGAGGAGGAGGAGGAGGGAGGAGGTGGGAGGAGGAGGATGAGGGGGCCGGGGGAGGGCCTTTGGGGCACAGGGAGGGCCTTTGGGAGCTCGATGGGCCTTTGGGGGGCCCGGGGGTGCCCTTTGGGGGTCCGGGGGCCCTTTGAGGACCAGGGGAGGGCCTTTGAGGGTCTGAGGAGGGCGTTTGGGGGGCTGGGGCTCTTTGGGAGCTCGATGGGCCTTTGGGGGGGGCCCGGGGATGGCATTGGGGGGACGGGGGGGGCCTTTGGGGGCGCCGGTGGCCCTTTGGGAGCTTGGGTTAGAGGACCTCACAACACTGTTCAAATGAAGCTTGTGTATTATAACGACCACACTCAAATTCTCTTCTAAAATCTCTTCAAAAATCTTTTTTAAAATGTCTCTATCTGTTTCGCCGAAATAGTTCCATAACCTGTCTAAAACGGTTTCGCCCAAATAATCCCTAAACGTAAATTCAGCGTGTTCCTTTGTTATTGGCATCTCTGCGCTAACGCATTTCAAATTAATATGAAACCATTTCGCGCGCTAAAACAATTCATCGCTAAGATGTTTCTTGCCTAATTGTTTCTATGGCCTTTGGTTATTAATATCTTTTGGAGTTCGACCAGTAGAACTGTTCCCGAGGCGAAGACATTAATGACTTGGATCTATTCCTGGAGAAATGTTTCTAGGCGGAAATTTTTAAAGTCTGACAGATGATGTCATTGATTGATTGATCTGTCAAGAAATGGAAATTAATTTGTTGTTTCTAAGGGGAATTATTGATTCACGATAGGTGAATTGAGGTCGACAGCACAGGTGTTCCAAATTCCGGGTTTTTGCTGTTGTAAGTGCACGCTCTCAGCGAATGTCAAGGTCGTTGTTGTTGTTGTTGACACACTTTGATTACGCAATCAATTTCTCGGAAATTCACTTCCCCCTCGAGTCCTAGATCAATAACATTGTTCCCGTTAGAATTCAATGCGCATGTGCAACCTTCGTCCCGGAGCTATTACACATAGAAACATCAAATAAATCGACCTTGGAAAAAGAGGTCATTGACCCCATCAACCACGTGTTCTCCCTAATGACTCTATGCCCATATATGGACCATAAACCACGTGGTCCTGTCACGAGTCAATAAGGCCATTCTACTAAAAACCTTATATACCTCCAGGGCATAACTTAAAACCCTTGCCCTGAGGGCTGTGGGGGGTTGTCATCCTCAAAGACCTAATTTCCAGAACTTTCAACTACGTTGAACAAAATGGCGATCTTAAATTGGTTGTGTTTGGGGAAATGGTGGGAGTGAGAGGGGAGTTAGTTGCCCTCCAGTCACTTTCGATTATTAAAAAGTAAACTATTCTTTTCAAATTCAAATCAAATGAGCTCTCTTCCAGGTTTCTACGACAAAGTTTTAAATAAAAACATTATATAACCCCAGGGTCTAACTTACAACCTTAGCTCTGAGGGCTCTGGTGGAAGTGTCATCCTCAAAGACCTAATTTCCAGAACTTTCAAATACGTTGAACAAAATAGCTATATAAAAATGTTGATTGGATGTGTTTGGGAAATGGTTGGCGTGAGAGAGGGGTTTGTTGCCCTTCAATCACTTTCGCCTATTAAAAAGGGCACTAGCCCTTTCAATTTCCAATCAAATAAGCCCTTTTTGAATTTTCTACAACATCAATTTCTATAAATACCTTATATAACCCCAGGGCATAACTGACAAACCTTGCCCTGAGGGCTGTGGGGGGGGGGGGGGGGTTGTCTTCCTCAAAGACAGAATTTCCAGAACTTTCAACTACGTTGAGAAAAATGGCTATCTCAAAATTGTGATTGTATGTGTTTGGGGAAATGCTGGGCGTGAGAGGGGGTTAGTTGCCCTCCAATCATTTTCAACCATTAAAAAGGGCACTGGCCATTTCAATTTCCAATCGAATTAGGCCTTTTGGAATTTTCTACGACAACGCTTCCTATAAGAACCTTATATGTCCCCAGTACATAATTTACAACCCTTGCCCTGGGGGCTGTGGGTGGTTTGCCATAATTTCCAAAACTTTAAACTACGTTATACAAAATGGCTATCTCAAAATTTTGATTGGATGTCTTTGGGGGAAAGGTGGGCGTAACAGGGGGTTAGTTTCCCTCCAATCACTTTCGACTATTAAAAGGGGTACTAGCCTTTTGAATTTCCAATCGAATGAGCCTCTTTTCAAGTTTCTACGACAAAGCTTTCAATAAAAACCTTATATGCCCCCAGGGCAAAACTTACAACCCTTGCCCTGAGGGCTGTGGGAGAAGTGTCATCCTCAAAGATATAATTTCCGGATTTTTCAACCACTTTGAACAAAATGGCTATCTCAGAATTTAGATTGGATGTGTTTAGATAAATGGTGGGCGTGGAAGGGGTGTTAGTTGCCTTCCAATCACTTTCGACTATTAAAAAGGGCACTAGCCATTTCCGTTTCCAATCGAATGAGCCCTTTTCGAAGTTTGTACGACAACGCTTTCTATAAAAACCTCATATTCCTTCAGGGCATAACTTACAACCCTTGTCCCGAGGGCTGTGGGGGGGGGGATGTCATCCTCAAAAGACCTAATTTTCAGGAATTTCAACAATGTTGAAGAAAATGGCTATCTCAAAATTTTGATTGGATGTGTTTGGGGAAATGGTGGGTGTGAGAGGGGGGTTAATTGGCTTACATTCATTTTCGACTATTAAAAAGGGCACTAGCCCTTTGAATTTCCAATCGAATCAGCTTTTTTTTAAGTTTCTACGACAAAGTTTTCTATAGAAACCTTAGATGCCCCCAGGGTATAACTTACAACCCTTGCCCTGAGGGCTTTGGGGGGGGGGGGTGTCCTCCTCAAAAAAATATTTTATATCTGGAAATCAACTACGCTGAACAAAATTTTAATTTTTTAATTACAGAGAAAAAACACGGGAGACACATTGTTCTCAAGTGAGTTCACACTATTGCATATACTATAAAAAAAGCGGTACTCACATCTACGTTGCTATCAAATTTTGCATTTGTAAATTTATTTCGCCAGGAAATAGTGTCTTTAAGTACAGCTGCCGTTGTAGTATCGTGTTCTAATCCGACGACAACAAGAGGAATACCAACTAAATCGGACGCTATGCTTAAATGCGTTTTTAGGTTAACTCCTTCTTCGCCCACACTATTCGGCAGGGTAGCTTCAGTCAAGTTGAAGTCAAAATGTGTGCTATAATTTGCCATGCTGATGTCTGTATGTTTTATATGAAAGTGAACCGAAGCTGTTCTATTAGACTGTTCAAGCTCTTCGTCTTCTTCTTTGGAGGTATATAATGAAAAGGCAGAATCAAAATATGGTAATAGTATATATCTTGAGTTGACAAATGATAGCTCGTATGACTGATTTTCTTCAACCTAAAATATAATTTTGTCCTAAAAGGTGACTGCTATGAAAAAGGGAATAATCAAAGGAAAAAATCATTTATCGATTTTTGAACAATCACTTTCCCTTGGATTTAGAAGAAAATCGCACAATTGTTTATATTTTATAAACATAGATAGCTTATGAAGAATAAAGAGAAAAAAAATTGTAAAATATATCCGAGTCGAAAAATTATATTTCATATGACTGTTTCTCTTAAAAAAAAGATAATCATCAAACTAAAAGTTCCAAGAGAATTGTCCAAGGAAAATAAAAGCCTATTTTTTTTTAACCAATCAAGGAGAAGGTTCTAGGCATTTACCCCCCCCCCGGAAAATACCCCCCTCCCTTGGAAAATAAGGCTTTCCAAATTTGAGAATTTTGTTTGAGTTTTATTTTTTTTATTTCCGTAGGGGGGGGGGAGGTATTTCGGTACTTGTGTATTATGCGCCACTCACTCAAGTTTATGCTGTGTAAAATTCGAGAACACACCAGTTTTTCCGTTAGATTTTTCGCTACTTTAGAATTAAATTTGGGCAATAGATTTGCATATTAGGGGGGGAGGGGTAAAGTATAACGGGTCTGCATGCAAAATGTGTTACGTACAATTATTCTGCATAATCGATAGATAGATAAGTGTATTTTAAAGCCAAATATACGGCCATGAACACAGTAAAATAACGTAAATGAAAGTCACAAATAACATAAACTTTGATCAGCGATCATCATAAAACACTTAAATGAAACACTACATTAACCTAAAGATAGTACTTAATACTTGGAAAGTCGGTCATTGAAGAAAAAAAAACACTTAACACTGGGGGAAAAACACTTAAATGAAACATTACATTTACTTTATACATGTTTTTTTTTTTTTTTTTTTTTTTTTTTTTTTTTTTTTTTTTTTTTTTTTTTTTTTAGTTAACACAATTTCCAGATATCTCGCTATTTTTCTGTAATTTTTTAGTGGCCATGCCTAGAAATAATTATTTTCTGATTCCAAACTGTCCAAATACTTTTCCCCTTATGGGCACATATATAGCCCAAATTATATATTTCCCATATATTCTGTCACTTCTCTTTGTGTTGTCTCGCGCTAAGCTGAAAAAAAAAAAAGTAACGAAGAAACAGGTTTGTTCTCGAGTTTTACACAGCATAAACTTGAGTGAGTGATGCACAATACACAGGTACCCAAATTCCTTCCCCCTACGGAAATACAAAAAAAATAAAACACATAAACTTCTCAAATTTGGAAAGCCTTATTTTCCATGGTGGGGTATTTTCCGGGGGGGGGGTATTTACCAGGGGGGTATTTTCCGCGAGAGGGGGCATTCTTCACGGGGGTATTTTCTGGGGGGAGTATTTTCCGCGGGGGGGGGGGGTACTTTCCGGGGAGTATTCGCCGGGGGGGGGGGGTAGACGCCGGCCACCCAAGGAGAAGAAGAAGTTTCGAAAGACAGAAAAAAAGGAGTGGCTTAAAAACACATTAAACATACCTCGAGTTGACCAATGATTGTGTCTATATGACTTTTTTTTCAATTTTTTTTAATTTAATTTCTTCTTTTTTTTATATCAAAAGTAACAGAAGATTGCAAAAAGACAATTGTCCATGGAAAAAACTACATTTTTTTTCTACCGGTCATTTTTCCTTTTATCTAAAACAAAATCATGTAGGATCAAAAAAAAAAAAAAGAAAAAAATAGATAGAGCGCATAAAAAAGGTAAAATAACAAAATGTATCTCGGGGTGATAAATGATAGTTCTATGACTGTTCTTCCTCAAAATAATTTTTTTTTCAAACTAATAAGATATTATTCCAAAAAGACAATTATCAAGCGAAAATAAATAGCCTAAATATTTTCTCCCTTATGTACCTACATTAAGATATCACTGGATTGTTAAAACAAACTATAGAAAACGAGCACCATAAAAAAAGAACTACATTATACATCTTGAATTGAAAAAGGATAGTTTCTATAGAAACGAATCTAAATCTAAATTGAGAAATGATTGTTGGGAAAAGATAATAAGCCATGAAAACTAAAAACATACTGGGATCGTCTCAACCCTTTTGCCAACGAAGGACGTTTTTTTCTAAGAAGCCAGAAACATGAATCTCAGTACTTTTCTGTTGGATATGAATAGAATTCAACATGAATAGTATATAATAGTACATATATGCTACATTATGCCAAATTTATGCTAAATTTTGCTATAAATTATGCTAAATAAATATGCTAAATAAGCCATGAAAACTAAAAACATACTGGGATCGTCTCAACCCATTTGCCAACGAAGGACGTTTTTTTCTAAGAAGCCAGGAAAATGAATCTCAGTACTTTTCTGTTGGATATGAATAGAATTCAACATGAATAGTATATAATAGTATGAATATGCTAAATTATGCTAAATTTATGCTGAATTTTGTTATATTTTATGCTAAATAAATATGCTAAATAAGCTATGAAAACTAAAAACATACTGGGATCGTCTCAACCCGTTTGCCAACGAAGGACATTTTTTCTAAGAAACCAGAAAATGAATCTCAGTACTTTTCTGTTGGATATGAATAGAATTCAACATGAATAGTATATAATAGTATAAATATGCTAAATTAGGCTAAATTTATGCTAAATTTTGCTATAAATTATGCTATATAAATATGCTTAATAAGCCATGAAAACTAAAAACATACTGGGATCGTCTCAACCCATTTGCCAAAGAAGGATGTTTTTTTCTAAGAAGCCAAAAACATGAATCCCAGTGTTTTTCTGTTGGATATGAATAGAATTCAACATGAATAGTATATAATAGTATAAATATGCTAAATTATGCTAATTTTTTGCTAAATTTTGCTATAAATTATGCTAAATAAATATGGTAAATAAGCCATGAAAACTAAAAACATACTGGGATCGTCTCAACCCATTTGCCAAAGAAGGAAGCTTTTTTCTAAGAAACCAGAAACCTGAATCTCAGTACTTATCTGTTGGATATGAATAGATTTCGACATGAATAGTATATAATAGTATAAACACGCTAAACTATGCTAAATTTATGCTAAATTTTGCTATAAATTGTGCTAAATAAATATTCTAAATAAGCCATGGAAATTAAAAACATACTGGGATCGTCTCAACCCATTTGCCAACGAAGGAAGTTTTTTTCTAAGAAGCCACAAAAATGAATCTCAGTACTTTTCTGTTGGATATGAATTTAACATGAATAGTATATAATAGTATAAATATGCTAAATTATGCTAAATTTTGCTATAAATTATGCTAAATAAATATGTTAATAAGCCATAAAAACTAAAAACATACTGGGATCGTCTAAACCCATTTGCCAACCAAGGACGTTTTGTTCTAAGAAACCAGAAACATGAATCTCAGTACTTTTCTGTTGGATATGAATAGAATTCAACATGAATAGTATATGATAGTATAAATATGCTAAATTCTGCTAAATTTATGCTAAATTTTGCTATAAATTATGCTAAATAAGCCATGAAAACTAAAACATACTGGGATCGTCTCAACCCATTTGCCAAAGAAGGATGTTTTTTTCTAAGAAGCCAGAAACATGAATCTCAGTACTTTTCTGTTGGATATGAATAGAATTCAACATGAATAGTATATAATAGTATAAATATGCTAAATTATGCTAATTTTTTGCTAAATTTTGCTATAAATTATGCTAAATAAATATGCTAAATAAGCCATGAAAACTAAAAACATACTGGGATCGTCTCAACCCATTTGCCAACGAAGGACGTTTTTTTCTAAGAAGCCAGGAAAATGAATCTCAGTACTTTTCTGTTGGATATGAATAGAATTTAACATGAATAGTATATAATAGTATGAATATGCTAAATTATGCTAAATTTATGCTAAATTTTGCTACAAATAATACGAAATAAATATGCTAAATAAGCCATGAAAACTAAAAATACTGGGATCGTCTCAACCCATTAGCCAACGAAGGACGTTTTTTTCTAAGAATCAAGAAAAATGAATCTCAGTACTTTTCTGTTGGATATGAATAGAATTCAACATGAATAGTATATACTAGTTTAAATATGCTAAATTATACTAAATTTAGGCTAAATTTTGCCACAAATTATGCTAAATAAATATGCTAAATAAGCCATGAAAACTAAAAACATACTGGGATCGTCTCAACCCATTTGCCAACGAAGGACGTTTTTTTCTAAGAATCAAGGAAAATGAATCTCAGTACTTTTCTGTTGGATATGAATAGAATTTAACATGAATAGTATATAATAGTATGAATATGCTAAATTATGCTAAATTTATGCTAAATTTTGCTATAAATTATGCTAAATAAATATGCTAATAAGCCATAAAACTAAAAACATACTGGGATCATCTCAACCCATTTGCCAACCAAGGATGTTTTGTTCTAAGAAACCAGAAACATGAATCTCAGTACTTTTCTGTTGGATATGAATAGAATTCAACTTGAATAGTATATGATAGTATAAGTATGCTAAATTCTGCTAAATTCTGATAAATTTATGCTAAATTTTGCTATAAATTATGCTAAATAAGCCATGAAAAGTAAAACATACTGGGATCGTCTCAACCCATTTGCCAAAGAAGGATGTTTTTGCTAAGAAGCCAGAAACATTAATCTCAGTACTTTTCTTTGGATATGAATAGAATTCAACATGAATAGTATATAATAGTATAAATATGCTAAATTATGCTAATTTTATGCTAAATTTTGCTATAATTTATGCTAAATAAGCCATGAAAACTAAAAACATACTGGGATCGTCTCAACCAATTTGCAAACGAAGGACGCTTTTTTCTAAGAAGCCAGAAAAATGAATCTCAGTACTTTTCTGTTGGATATGAATAGAATTCAACATGAATAGTATATAATAGTATGAATATGCTAAATCATGCTAAGCCTTGAAAACTAAAACATACTGGGATCGTCTCAACCCATTTGCCAAAGAAGGACGTTTTTTTCTAAGAAGCCAGAAACATGAATCTCAGTAATTTTCTGTTGGATATGAATAAAATTCAACACGAATAGTATATAATAGTATAAATATTCTAAATTATGCTAATTTTATGCTAAATTTTGCTATAAATTCTGCTAAATAAATATGCTAAATAAGCCATGAAAACTAAAAACATACTGGGATCGTCTCAACCCATTTGCCAACCAAGGACGTTTTGTTCTAAGAAATCAGAAAAATGAATCTCAGTACTTTTCTGTTGGATATGAATAGAATTCAACATGAATAGTATATAACAGTATAAATATGCTAAATTCTGCTAAATTTATGCTAAATTCTGCTAAATTTATGCTAAATTTTGCTATAAATTATGCTAAATAAGCCATGAAAACTAAAACATACTGGGATCGTCTCAACCCATTTGCCAAAGAAGGATGTTTTTTTCTAAGAAGCCAGAAACATGAATCTCAGTACTTTTCTGTTGGATATGAATAGAATTCAACATGAATAGTATATAATAGTATAAATATGCTAAATTATGCTAATTTTTGCTATAAATTACGCTAAATAAATATGCTAAATAAGCCTTGAAAACTAAAAACATAATGGGATCGTCTCAACCTATTAGCCAACGAAGGATGTATTTTTCTAAGAAGCCAGAAACATAAATCTCAGTACTCTTCTGTTGGGTGTGAATAGAATTCAACATGAATAACATATAATAGTATAAATGTGATAAATTTTGCAGAAAAGTTTGTGCAATATACGAGCTCACAGTGTCAAACATGTAATTTTACTTCTAAGAAAAAAAAACTTGAATTCCTTTTCCCAATATTAATAAAACCTAGTGTTATGGGATTTATAATTTTCTACAATATGTATTAAAAAAACAATTTTCCAAAAAATGAATGAAAGGAAACTCAAAAGCAAAGGATGAAAGAGTACGACAGTTGATATTTTGGAAGATACAAAAGTTCCGCACTGCAAATTTTGACCAATTTAAACAAGTGTTACTGCCAATCTTCTTATTTAATAAACACAGCTTGTATAAGAAAACTATGTTCTCTCAAATGTTAAAATATTTTATGGTCAATTCTTGGTAAATAAGTAAGCTACTCCCATTTGGAACCAAGGACAGAAACACTAATTATAAAATGATTTAAAGTGTAAGTTTAATAAGGTGTACATTGGAGGGGAGAACCAGCAAGATGGCCTCATGCTTCTAAAGTCTTGACTAAACAAAGGTAACCGTGGTACTTTTGTAGCACGAAAGTTACCATTATTCACTGAAAAATTTACTATATTATTTATCCTGATATTTAATAGGCGCAACTGATAATATAAGAAATTCTTTTTTTATTTATGTTGTTGAAATATTTTTATTTTCAAAATTGTATGCTATTCTTCTGTAAATTAAAAAAGAAATAATTAAATTAGTTAACACAGAAGCTGTAAACTGTGTAAAAGAATGAAAGCTCACCAGTCTTTCGACCTTAGACTGCTGAAGCTTAAGTGGGTGATATAAAAGAAGTGGCATAAAATGACAAAAAACACAGAATGAAAAAACATTTTTTTTTTTCAAAGTGTTACAACCGAAAAAGATAAATTTTCGTATATTCGATTGCACCATTGATAACTCTTTTCAGCAAACAATAAACTTAAAGAGTAACAAACAAAAGCTTTAATTAAAAATGAATTCAAATGTGAGCCTGATTGTTAACTGTACCAGAGCTCAACTGGATTTGAAACATTTATGCAATGATCAAACAATATATTTGGTTATGACAGGGAAAAAAAGAATAAATAATAGAAAATTGCTAATAGCAAAGGAAAAAAACAAGAATTGAAAAAATTAAAAGTATAATAGCGAAAGAAAAATCTTAAAAAACAATCTTTAAAACTAAAATCAATATTGAAAAAAGCAACTTACATCCTTCGCGTCTAGTGTAAGCGTAGCAAACGCTCCTGCTTGTTCAGCAGTTAGTGTCAAGGCTTGTTCCGATTCTTTGTACTTCAAAAAGGTGATGAATTTTAGCATTTCTACAAATGGTAGTCCAAGCAAAAGCTCTCCCTTCACTATTTTTGCTCCATTCAAGTCTTCATTTGCTTCTTTGAAAAAACCTAGGGTGTACTAAAAGAAAAAGATACAAATAAAAGGTTAACAAAAGAGCAAAGCTGACGAACAAGTGAGTATAAAAATCAGATTAATGACACTTAAGGTCTCTCTCTCCCTCTCTCTATTTTTCTCTTTCTTTCTCTCTCTCTCCGCGCTGTTTGTGTTCAGATATTCAAATGCGATTTAAATTCTCTGCCTTGTTTTCACACATATAACATCAGCTGATCAAACTTTGTTTCTGTTGATGGTTGAGCTTCATATACCTAGACTTTGGTAAAGTATCTTTATTATGCAATATTTTCTTTTCTCCTCTGCTTATTAAATAACAAAAAACTTCAGTCAAGAGTAAAAGGTTTTTGTTTTCTTAAAAAGTAAGTAGATATTCTGTACCCTAACCATTCTCAACTTGTTTAATTAAAAAAATTTATATTATTCAAAAAATATATTATTTTTTGAATATTAATTAAAAGTTAAATTACAAATTGTACCTTACAGTAAGCTAAACCATTGTGCTAAACCTAAAACATTGTACCTACCAATATTAAAAAAAGTAAATATGAAAAAATATAAAAGAGACTCAAGAACATTTCACGTTAAAACACCCTTATCAGAAGATAAATTAGAGAAGCATTAAAAAAAAAGGTATTAAAATTTTTTTTTTCAAAGGTATGGTAGGTATTGATGGCCTTATCCATGCCAAAATCCAAAACCCAATAATCATCGCTATCATTTTCAGTTTGTTTGCCTCTTTACACCTCGGCTTATCTTTTTTCATTATGAAATACATATCGCCGAACCTTTATTTTTTAACAAAGGTATGGTAGGCATTGATGACCTTATCCATGCAAAAATCCAAAATCCAATCATCATCGCTATCATTTTCAATTTGTTTGCTTCGTTATACCTCGGCTTATCTTTCGTCATTACGAAATACATATCGCCGAACCTTTATTTTTTAACAAAGGTATGGTAGGCATTGATGAGCTTATTCATGTCAAAATCCCGAACCCAATCATCATCGCTATCATTTTAATTTTGACACGTTCTGAATCTCGCTGTCCAGGTTGATTTTCATTGACTCGCTGCTTTTCATTTTCCTTTTTGAATCCCCTACTTGTTGGGTGTCGTATATATTCTAACTGCGTGTGTCTTTGCCCTTTATTTTCATTTTTAACACGCTATAATTGTCGTTTTTGCACATCTTCCAACGACCCGTGTCTTTGGATAATCTTTGGCAATCCGTCATCCTTCATCCTTAGAACGTGCCCAAACCATCTCAATGTTTCTCTCACTACAGCCCTAGAAAGTGGCACTGAACCCGATTTTTCGAGCAGCCTACTGTTTGAAATAGGGTCAGTCAGTCGGGTACCCAAAACAATCCATAGGCAATTTCTGTGGAAAACATATAGCAAATCGTCCTCCATTTTCCGGACACCCATGCTTCAGAGTCATACTCAACGATCGTCATCATTGTAGCTTCCAATATTCTAATCTTTGTTCACAGACTTATCCTCCTACTCTTCCAAAGTTTTTTTAACTGTAAAAAAACACCCTGGGCCTTGGCTATTCTACTTTTAACATCTTGATTGTACCCACTGTCCTTATTGATAATACTTACTAGGTAAGTGAAGCAGTCCACTTGGTCGATCTTTTCGTTACTCAACGTCACCTTATCACCTTTTCAGTCTTCTTTAAATTAGTTTTCAAACCTATTCTACCACCCTCGCCAAACCTCTTAAAGTTCATTCTTACTCATACTTTCATCTGGGATACTAAAATCATCAGCGTAACGTAAGTCCAGAAAAGTTTTACTTCTCGATTGGATTTCGTATTCTCTAATTGCCTTTGCTGTGCTCCTTAAGACAAAGTCCATGGAAATGATCCAAATAATGGGGATAAAAGACAACTCCGCTTAAATCCTGATTTAATGCGAGACCAGCTACTAACCTTATTTCCTACCTTAAGCGCAGCAGTGTTATTCTCATACAGAGCACTAATCACTTTAATGTATTTGTTTGGTATACCATACAAGGACAAGAACTTTGCTAAAGCTCTTCTATCAACAGAACCGAAAACTTGCTCATAATCTATAAAACTGAGGACCAAAGGTGTTTGACAACTCAGGCACTTCTCAATTATTAACCCAAGAGTGAAAATTTGGTCAACACATCCTCTACCTTTTCGTACATAGTACCAATTACTTCAATGTCATATGCCATACAAGCTTGGTATGCTTGGTATGTATAATGCATGTATAATGTATAATGCTTGGTATGCCATACAAGGATAACACCTTCGCTAAAGCTCTTCTATCAGCTGAATAAAGGGCTTGTTTATAGTCAGGGGCGTCGTTTGGAGGGGGCAAGAGAGGGCAGTTTCCCCCCAAAATTTGGATAAAACATTATTATATAGCCCATGTCCCATGACTATCCAGATATGGACCCCTCTAGCCCCCCAATAAAAATGCTGGAAATTCGCCCCTGCTCATAGTCTATAAAACTGAGGGCTAAAGGTGCTTGATGAGCCTAAAACCGCACTGTTCTTCTCATAAGACTGTCTACATCATCTCTAAGTCTAAAAGGTATCTTCATACTAAGTAATTTGCTACCTACAGAAACCAGGGCAATGCCTCTATAATTGCCATACTCACTCTTATCACAGTATCACATACTCACTCTTATATACTTATCATACTATGCCATACTCACTCTTATCATACTTATCACATTTCTTATACAACGGTTTAGTTAGGGTTTTCTTAAAGCCGCTAGGTACTTCCCCAGTTTCAAAAATCATATTCATAATATTTATTTATATCGCCTACTTTTATCACCTTTCTTACACAGTGGTTTAATTAGGGTTTTTCTAAAATCGCTAGGTACTTCCCCCTTTTCAAAAATCATTTTTATAATCCCCAGTAACTTATTTCTAACCTTAGAACCACCATATTTAAGAAACTCATTTAAGACACTATCAGCACGTGGGACCTTATTGTATTTTAATCCTTTTAGTACTGTTACTAATTCTTTTTATTTTACTGATTTAGTCTTTTTATGACTAATTCTTTCTTTTTCTTCTGTGTTTAAGATCTTAAAAAAAAAAAATTCTTTGGCTTTTACTATGAATCATAATAGTAATCAGATCTTGGGTTTACCACTGATCAATAGAATTTATAATCAGCAAAAGATTAAAAACTTGAAGCCATCTCTTAATGAAGCCCGAGGAAAAATATTTACACAAACAGAGCTTACTTCATCGGCATTATATGTCCCAACAAGTGTTCCATTCATTATTGACAAAGTTTTGTCAGCCGAAAACTGAACCAAAAGGCCCCCATTTTGGTAATCCTCCCATGGAGAACGAACTAGAAATCCAACATCAAAGTTCCTCAAGGAGACGAAGAAATAACGAGCTTCAAATCGGAATCCTTTCCCTGTTCCAAGTAGAGCAGCTGCCTAGAAAATTAAATAGAAATCTTTTCATTTGAAGCTTTCCTATTCCAATTTCTTTTTAATTCTTCGAATTTCATATTCCCCAAGTTAAATCTCCCATGGAGATCGAACTAGAAATCCATCATCAAAACTCCTCAAGAAGACAAAGAAATAGCGTGCTTCAAATCGGAATCTTTTCCCTGTTCCAAGTAAAGCAGCTGCCTAAAAAAATTAAATAAAAGTCTCTTCATTTAAGTGATGAAAACTCTAAAGCATATACTAATGATGATCAATTAATGGTGTCACGTGTGACCATATCACATAATCAAATTCCTCCAAATCTTGCTCGTCTGAATACCCTTGCTGAGATCTGTATTTACAGGAGTCCTCTACAACCTCATAAGAGCAATAAATTAGAACTTGACAAACTCAGTAAAATTGCAAGCAGGGATATTTCTATGGTCAAAGCATACGGACGAAGCAGAAAAAATATTCTTGAGAGGAGGTAAAATTTTCAAATTTTCACTAAAAAACAAAACAAAATTAAAATAGTCAGAATCCGAAGGACTCTGGACAATAAGGTCTTCAGGGTTGATCTGACCATTGGACCAAAGTAGAACAATGTTCTTTAGAGCAGTGATTCTCAAATGTGATTAGACACTATCCCTTTTTACCCACAAAACATTTTAGGTACCCCTTCTCAGTTACCGTTACTAAGTTATGAATCATACTTTCAGTTATGAATCAGCTATCAGCCGAGTAACATCGTTTGGCTAGTGCTTTTAACCTAGGTTGATGTGAGATAAAATGAATTGAAATAGCAAAGTGGGCGGAGTTTTGTTCTGTGAATGCGAACAAGTTCTTTTTATGCAAGGAGTCTGCTAATTAATGATTACGCATAAACAGAAGCCAATTTATTAGCTGAGGGTCCCAATACGAAGATTTGAGGAGTTTCTGTTGACAATTTATGTGTTAGCCGTGCATTAACGCCTAAGCAAACTGCACGACGCTACTTACGTGGATAAATAAGAAGTACTTTTTCCGGTAAGAATATTCTAATTTTTTATTTACTGGTTTGTGATGACGAGGAATAAGCGTAAACGTAAATCAGAGGACAAATTTGGATCGGTTTCGCATGACGAATCTAGGCATTCATCTTCAACGCAAAAGTCAATAAATCGTGCTTCGATCCAGTCATTAGCGGACGATTTCTCGAAAATTCTTGAAATCGTAACGGAGTCTCAAAGTACATTAAAATCAATTGACACGAGATTGGCTAATCTAGAAAATCGAGTTATTTCTGTGGAAAATGCTCAAGCTATCTTACAATCCAATGTTGCTCAAGTTGGTAAAAATTGAGATGCAGTAAATGAATAAGTAATTTCACTAAAAACGCAAATGAATATTGTATCCACTGAAGCAAAATATTACTGTGAAATGACATCTTCGTTGTCGGCACGATTAATGGCAGTGGAATATTTATCTAAAGAAAATAACATTAATGTGTGGAATACGGTTTGCGATAATGTAGCCACTGCTAAAAGTTTATTTCAAGAAATATGTACCAATGGTTTAGAATTAACAAAGGTTCCAGAATTTACAATTGTGACGAATAAAAAAGACCAAAAGTTTGTCAACGTGAATGTCCAATCACGCGAGGCGAAGTTAATGATTTTACGTAATCGGAAAAAACTTAAGAATAAGACTATCAGTTCAAATACAGCTATGAATAATGTTTACGTCAGCGATGATGCTCCATTGTGTGTTCGTGAATCGCGGAAGAGACTTTACGAGACTAAATCTAAATTGAATAGAAAGAGTATTCCAGCTTGGGTATCTAATACTGTTCCTCCCTTCATTCAGATTGAGAGAGAAGGTGTTGGAAAAGTGAAATATATGTATAATGAGCCAATACCAGAGCTACTTGATTGTTGATTCTAGCATTTCATTTTGCTTTGTTTTGATGTTTAGAGTCATTTTTTGCTATATTAAGATGAATTTTGTATTCGTGGTTAGCGGCACTAGCACAAGTGTGTGCCTGATGAAGAAAACCAATTATATTTTTCCTCGATTGCATTATCCTGTATTTTTTAATTTGAGTGAGATTTTTCCCTTTTTATTTTCCATGAGTTTTTTTTTGTTATATTGTATGGGCAGTGGGTGCAGCGGCGGGGATTTTCTTTTGTACGAGACGGTGGAACGTGTTCTACTGTCTTGTATGGAGGGTTCCATGTTGTTGTACTTATTGTTTATGATGAAATGGCAGGGTGGTTTTCGTCGCTATTTATGTTATGTTGTATCTTTTTATTTTGTATTTTATTTATGATAAATTTTATTTTAATTTATTTCTCTTTTTCTCAGTTTTTTTTTCTTTTGTTATTGATTGCGGCCCTCTTGGATACTAGAGATCACTTGTGGTTGTTGTAAGTAGAGTTAATTTTTCTATGAGTTTCCTCGTTTACCTCCTAAGATTGTGTCTTGAAAAAATGAGTTGGATTATGACAATAATAGATTGAAAAAACTTGAGAGAAATTCGTTGAGTTGGGATGTTCTGGGGAATGGGGTCTTAAATCCGGATTATGATGAGGGAACGATGGAGGATTTTTCCAGTGGTTAAATATAAATTTCCAGTTGATATTGGAAATAAATCTACTATGGGTCAGCAAAGTTTGAGCATTTTCCATTTGAATTGTCAAGGTCTTTCTAGTTCATTTAATTTTTTAACCGAACTATGTAAGTTTTCTGAGTTGAATCTGCTTGCATTGAATGAAACGTGGCTTCGTAATCATACAATCAGTCTACTTGAAATTGATAGTTATGACTGTGTGATGCAAAATAGAGAATCACGATTACATGGTGGATTGGCTTTATATTGCAGGAAGAATATTTCAATGAAAATACGGAATGATCTACGTGTAAATAAAGAGATGGTTTTTGAATCAATGGTGATTGAACTTTGTAAGTCAGGAAAATTTTTCTTTGTGGTGGTTGTTTATTGACCTCCATCTGGAAATGTGCAGGAATTTAATGATTTGCTGGAGCGGCAAATGGATAAGTTGTCAGGTTCAAATCGCCAATGCTTTGTTTGTGGAGACTTTAATCTTCATCTATTTTCAGTAAATGTAAACCCGAGAGTTCATGATTTTTTAAATTTTATGTTGGGTTACGGTTTAAGACCGACAGTTAATATATGTAGTCGAGTGACTTTGCGCTCAGAATCACTTTTGGATAATATATTTGTTAATGTGAAGTATGATTTTGCTGATGTTATTTTGAAATTGAATGATGTTTCTGATCATTTTGGTGTTCTTGTTGTTATTAGAGAGTTTGGTGTCCCTACAGCTATGAATATACCACCACAAATTTCTGCATTGAAAATGGATGCTGAGGCTCTTAACATATTCAGAAGAAAATAAAAGAACACTCAATTTGACTTTTTAGAAAGTAGTGATCTGCAAGTGAATGAAAAGTTTTCATTGTGGTATTCAGAAATAACTAAATTACTAAAAGAAAGTTGTACAGTTATTAAAAAGCCAGCGTTTCATGTTACCCCTAGAAAACCCTGGGTTACTAGAGGACTGATGAAGGCCATATCAAATCGAAGACTGCTATATAAATATTCTGTAGTGTCTCCTGAGGCAAAAGTGAGATACAAGAAATATAATTGTGAACTCAATAACCTATTACGAGAAGCGAGAATTAATTATTATAGAAATGAGTTTAAAAAAAGTGCAGGTAATCCCAGGCGAACGTGGAGAGTAATTCACTCTGCTCTCAGCCCTTCCAAAAGTTCAATTTTACCTGAAAATTTCAACACTGATGCTTCGATTGTAGATAATATGTGTGACCATTTTTCTATTGTTGGTAAACGGATAGCGAACTCCACGAGAAAATTTTCTGAGGATGGAACATACTACCAGTTTTTACCCGAGGAAAGTGATGTATCTGCATATCTGAAACCAGTAACTGCTAGTGAATTACGTACCACATTGTGAAACATGAGAAATAATGCTTCGAGTGCTGACTTCCTTTCATTGCGTGTACTTAAGTATGTTTTCTCGGAAATATGCAACTAGGTTTGTGTTCTATTTAATATGTGCCTAAAAATTGGTGTTTTTCCCAATCTTATGAAAATTGCTAGAGTGGATCCGCTTTTAAAGGGCGGGGAAAAAACATTTGCCGAAGGATTATAGGCCTATTTCATTGCTGCCAGTTTTATCGAGAGTTTTTGAAAAATTGATTAGTAGCTGGAAGGTTGATTTTCTTGAGAATAAAAAGTATTTTAGTAAAAATCAGTTTGGATTCCGAAAAGCAATGTCGACAGATCAAGCTCTTATTTTTCTCACGACTTTTTTGACCGATGCTCTGGATCAAGGGTGGAAAGTTGCATTTGTTTTTTTTGGACATTGTGAAAGCCTTTGATGCAGTGGACCATGGAATTTTTCTGGTGAAGCTGAGGAATCGTGGTTTTCGAGGTATGTTTTATCGTCTATTGGAATCTTTTCTCCAGGATAGAAAGCAGTTTGTCAGTGCTGGTGAAATTAAATCGCAAGTTAAAAGTGTTGAATTCGGTGTCCCTCAAGGGTCTGTTTTGGGACCACTATTGTTTCTTATATATATTGATGACCTGCGAAATGCTATCAATGGACTGTCTTTTTATTTAAAATGTCGGGATACTGGAGCATCAAAATCTATTTTGCCTTATTTTGCTGATGACACACATCTAACTGTTGCTGCAAAAACCGGGGAAATGCTTATACAAAATCTTCAGACTGGCATGTTAAACATTGAGAAATGGATGAGGGTTAACAGACTTCAGCTATACCATGCAAAATCCCATTTTGTAATGTATGGGAGAAGTAGCAATTACTACCCTTGGATTGAAAAAATACAGTTAGGTGAAAATATTCTGCCTCGGGAAGTTTCGACAAAGTATCTAGGGGTGATTGTTGATGAGTGCCTGAACTTCAAAGAACACATTTCATGTGTTAGTGACAAAGTCGCCAGAAATGTTGGGATGATGAGGAAACTGAAGCACTTTTTCCCAAAAGACATTATGAGATTGCTTTATTTTTCTTTTGTTCACCCATACCTTCTATATGGTTGTCTTGTGTGGTCAAGTGCGTTTTTAATGCACCTTCGTCACCTTAGAAGTTTACAAAATAATGCCCTACGTGTTTTAACTGGAGAAAATCATAATATGTCTGTTAGACATAGATATAATCAAGTAAATATATTACCGATGGCTGGATTATTCCGTTTTTATAATGCTCTTTTTATGTTTAAATATGCACACGCGCTATTACCTGAGTGTTTTAGGGAAATGTTTACAAGTGGTGTTAATTTTCATAATTACTCGACCAGAACATCAACACTAGTTCGGCGAACTCAGGATATTACAAAGCGATCTGTTTTTTCCATAAGAAATGTTGGCCCTCGGGTATGGGAACCATTAACGCAGGCAATTTCAACAATTGATGAGCTAAATGAATTTCGCAGTAAATTAAAAGGACAGTGTTTGTCTACATATGAGTTTTAATCCTTGCTGGGACAATTTTCTCTCAAGTGATTGTGACACTTTTTTTTTGGGAGGGCGACGAGGAGGTAGAATAGAATGAATGATTTTTAGTTTTCTGTCTTCGGTATCCAATTAGGTCGTGAAATTATTAGAAATTAATTTATTTCGTTTATTTTTATTTATTTATTTTCTTCTTATTATTTATTATTTTTTGTCCTTTTTTTGGGGGGGGGGGGTCTAAGGCTGGCTGGTAGTAATTGTGTATGTAGGGTTTTGTAAAAGGTGATGTGTACCCATACAAGTTTAATAAACTTCGGGTTTTGTTGTTAATGTGTTGTATTTTTTTTTAATAAAACCTTTTTCTCTCTCTTTCTCTCTAAGTGAACTATAGCTAAAATATAAATAAAATTGCCAGTCTTAGAGTTAAAGAATTGAATATTTTTTGTTGGACTGCCGGGTAACCTCTAAAAATATTTGCGTACCCCCTAAAAATATTTACGTGCCCCCAAGGGGTACGCGTACCACAGTTTGAGAATCACTGCTTTAGAGGATCAGCTCGAAATCAGTGTCACCAAAGGTCAAAAGAGATTGTTCGTGAAATAAATTTTGTTCTATTGTTGTTTTTTGTTTTTGTTGTTTTCTTTGTTGTGTTATATATGTTGGTTATGATATTGCTGTGTTTTTTCTTTTATATTTTTCACTACTTCGCAGTGTCATTTTCACTGTTCATTTCTGGTTATAAATAAATACAATTCTACCCTAGTTCATGTTCTATCCATGAAATCTTTGAAGCTGAGAATTATATTGATAACTGGCACAGACGTGTTCCCCCTCCCCTATTACCTCGTAGATACAGATCACACACGACGTATCTGAGAATAAAACGACAACATTCTCTCACCTGTTTATGGTCAAAATAAACACTACTAGTACAGAAAAATACAATAGTACATCCTCTATTAAGGAATGTTTCCTAGGAAAGCCCATGAAATTGAAGAGCATTTTATGTTATTTTTTTAACGTGATTTACAAATCACGTTAAAATTTTCGTGACTTTCGGGGCTAAAATTTTTGTTCAGACCATCCTTTAAATAGGAATGGATAGGAGATTAATTTCAATCCTTTGCATTTTACTATGACTTGTTTCTATTAGACGCTTGGATTCAGCTGCAGGGAGACCTGCTTATGAATGATTTACTTCTAATTTTACCACAAATTTAATTGATTAAAAGGCCTTAGACGTACATACTTTCACACAAAAAAGGGGTTGGAGCGTATTCCTCCCCAATACCTGCAAACTACAGGCCTAATAAAATTTTTGTTGTGCTTTTAAGCCCTGCTACCAATGAAAAATCCTAGTTACTTGACGTTTTAAGAGGATGTTTCGAAGACGATCCTAATTCGCCTCTCAGTGTTGTATCTTCCATCACTACATAAATCGAATCCTTGTTGTCTTTATATTTTCATTCTTTTTTTTTGCTCCATTGACGCAAAGCTTGTTGCTACAAGATTAGTATCCATTGGAATACTTTTATTGACCTTGCTACCAGATAAAAGAAATGTATCAACTGGAAAACGATTCTTTACGTCAATATAAATGGTAAAAATATAATAAAGTACAAGTTAAGCTAAATAATAAAGAATACGTTGATATTAAATTTAAAAAAATCACAGTTACAATTATGCCTGCGTTAAACTTTTGACAAAAAAAAAATAGATCAAAATTCAGTTCTTAGTGCACTATCTCCTGTCGTTAAATGAATACAAGTACAAAGCTTGTTTTATTTGTTTTTTTCATCTTTTTCTGTAATGTGTATATATGTTGATATTCATCTTTTCTTCGTTTTTTTCATCTTTTTCTGTAATGTGTATATATGTTGATATGTTGATAATGTGTATATATGTTGATATTACTTAAACGTAAGGCTTCTTGCGATTCACTGAACATTTTATTCAAATCAAATTCAATTTATTCCACAAGATCTTACAACAAGTTCACCAATTCCATTAGAATTTTATCTTTTCACATTAAATGCCATTGAAGCATGATTCTCTATAAGTCTGCTAAAGTTTAGCCTACTACTTTCAGTATACTAAAACTGATATAGTAACGGGTGGAGTTTACAGTTTCAAAAAGGCTAACCTACCGTCACCAAATGGGAAAAGTTTAAAGATGGAACATCAACTTGAAATTATACTCGATTCTGCCAATTTTCTAGTAATCACTTTTTTGTGCTTAAAGCTCTCGTCGTGATAACTTTGTTTTCTAATTTCTTACTAAATAGTATGTGAAACTTATAAGAGAAGACACTTATTTTCGTCCCTGAAAAGAGAGAAGAAAACGGTATCTACCGTTAGCCAGCAAAATCTTCAAGTTTATATGAAAAATTAAATAAAAAATATTAATTATAATTTGTTTTCATTCTTCCTTTACGTTTGTTGACATTGGGTCAAAGATAAAAGCTCCACCAAAACGGAATAATACCTATATTAGCGACAATATTTTTGAACTATCCGTATTCCATACACCAAGATAGCCCCAGTTACTTGCAATCAATAAAAATAAAGTTAAAACAAAAAGATCCACCTACTTTTGGGTTGGATTCAAACAAAGATTCCTTTCATGGAAATTCCGACCCTAATAAATTAAAATCAGGCTTCCTTTGAATGCTTCTAGTTCTTCTCTATGACGCTGCACTGCTAGTAGTTTTAGTAGATTTTAAATTATATCGCCAAAGATTCCTCTCTAATAAGATTCACTTATTCTTTAATTCTCCATGTTGGGATAGTTACTAACCAATATTTTTCTTAACTAGCCTATATTCAGCGTACTAACCTAGCTCTAAGCCCGTTATTGTGGAAAAAAATACTCAAAAAAGGAAAAAAATCCCTGTTTTCACAAAAACTTCCGCTTCGATCCAGATAGACTTGAGACCGTTTTAAAATTTCAATACATTCAATTTTATTAAGCTTAGTATAAGTTAGTTTTTCGTCCGTCTAGCATAAAACTAGGCGCACTAGTTTTACATCCTATTAAACTCATTTCAAAACAACAACGACATCATCCTTATCGGTTTGTCATAAAATCTGCAAATTTTGAAAAAAAAACAAAAAAACACTGATTAAGATTTGACGTGCATTTTGAAGAGAAAAAATTCTTTACCTTGAGCACCAGCTTCTCATTCAGGTTCCACTCTCCAAGAATCTCTAACTTATCTCCCTCTATAAAAGGTGCAGCAATTGAAGCAACGGCTGAGTACCCTCCGCCAAGTAGCCTGTCTACCCGACCAATTACTATGACAGTTGAACCAGGGATATCAAGCTGAACCTGAATAGCAGGCAAGAGCAATGACGGTCTTAAAGATCCAGAAACGCTTACTGGCTGTGGCCCAATTAATGTTGATAAGACTGACATGTCTGCGCCATAAGAAGCAGTATCATCCCCAATTCCAGCTCATATTGGTAAGAAACAAGAAATTAAAATTAGAACAATAATTAGAAGAGAAGAAAAATGAAGAAAAGAAACAGAAGTGTAATAGTCTCTAGCTTGTCCACTTCTAAAAAAAAGTGTAGCAATTGAAGCAACAGCTAAGCCAACTCCAACAAGAAAAATAGTCACTCAATCAATTATTGTTGCAGTTGAGTCAGAGATATCAAGTTGAACTTGAACAGTAGGCAATATTAACGATGCTCTTAAAGATCTAAAAGGTTCATTGGCCTTGGCCCTATTAATTTTGAAAAGACTGATATCTCTAAATCATTTGAAGTATCATCCCCAAATGCAGGTGATATTAGTAAGAAAAAAGTATTGAAAACATCATCTGAATTGCGACCTATTACTAGGGCCAATTTTAGCCTTCGTCACATGGGACCAAAAATATGGAACTCTTTACCATTACCGATTCAGAGTACCCTGATAAGGTTCAGTTTTTTTTAATGTTTTAAGAAACACGTTGGGACATTATAGTGTAAGGTTGTTTTTGTTTTTCTTGTTTCAGTTTGGCAACAAGTGGTGTCAGGTTGTTATTGTTTCTCTTGTTTTATTTTGTAAAGATGTAACCTTTTAAATTATTGAAAATGTCGTCTGCATGATGATATTTTCGTTTCTTTGTAACAGGTAATGCGCTTAAGTATGCCATAAGGCATATGCGTTTTAGTTTATTAACAGTGTTTATGTCTTGATGTAAATAAAATGTTACTCCACTCTAAAAACTAAACTCCAATCCAAGGTTATGCAAATTGGAAAAAAAAACTAACACAAGAAACACAAAGGACATGAAACTATGCTCATTCACTGTGTTGAAGTAGTTTTATAAATGTTTATTAATTCAACAGGATCTAGAATAACAACTCTCATACCCAGAATTTTGAGAGGTCGGGAATGGACACACCAAATTAAGGGAAGGGACTTTTAGCAATCAAATTATCAAAACTAAGTATTTAAAGTAATATTACAAAATCCGTGGGGGGGGGGCAGGGAGGTCGAAGCTTCTCCCAGGCACCGCCTTACAAAACAAAAACAAATACATGTCCACTAAAAGAACAAAACAAATACGTGAAAATAGAATCACATGGAAATGAAAAAAGACTCAAAACACAAACGACAGAAAAATTACCCCTGATTATTCAATTTAATTATTTTACAACCTTTTACTATTGTTAAATTGAGGCTTACATTGAGAAGATACGGCATTCAAATTAACCAATGAACTTCAAAAGTAATATGAATATGATCCATCTATCAGAATTGAAAGGTTTAAAAAAAGAACGACAGATGAAAATGGTAAGCAACTGGGTTAAATCATCCTTGGACAATCTTCGAGCACACAAATACATCATGGATGTCTGTTTACAAATTTTCAATTTCTGATTACTTATAGAAAGTATATTTATGATTTTACTAGAATTAATATAATTATTTTTGTTGTAGCGCAAGAAGCAGAGAATTTAGAACGCACGGGAAATGTTTACGTTAACCATAGTCCACGTAAGTACCACAGTATTTTAAAACATCCACTATCTATAAAAGACAATGTCGGTAAAGCTATGGTTTCATATAAAAGCGGTGCCGTTATCTAGCGGCTGTACTGTATCTTTGAGTAGCGTCATCAAAGCGTTATCTATACAAACCATAGGAGAAGACTTCCTAGAGAACATCGATTGTCACCGTAACGTCAAATAGCAATGCTGTCAGTAGTATGACGACTGTCGTAGCGGTGACAAAAAGTTGTGGGACGTTTTTCGCGTGTAGCGGGGACCATTTTGTTTAAAAGGATGAGCAAGAACGTGATAAACGATGAACAATTAATTGATTTTCCCAAGATCATTAGGCGTTATACAGTATCAAATCAAAAAAGTATAGACAAGCCCAGTTAAAGCAAAATTTGTGGAAGAGTACGAGATAACACTTCAAAAATCAAATTTGTACAGTACTAACATTAGAACTATATAGTTGGACAGAAACCAAAAAAGTTCCATTTTAAAAATAAAAACTGTCAATTGACTATATTACCATAATATCAAAACCCAGTCATATCAATTAATAGTCATATTCACTTAAATATACGGTCAAACACGGAAGATACACTGATAGATACACACGGATTGATTTACACATGGTTAATTTTGGGGAAGGCCCAAGTTTCAGCAAGAGAAGAAGATGGCACACTTTAAAAAAAGAAAAAGAAATTACAAGAGTTTTATAGGAAATTTACGGAGAAATTCAATGAAGTTTCGAAATAGCCGACTATGAGCCCCCGTAAAATAACTGCCTATATGACCTTACTAAGAAAATGAGAAGGAATTTACCAGAAAAGGATAGCTCATGAATATCCTTCAATAAACCGATGGAAAGTGAGCTATCCAGCTTGAATTGGCCAACAAATGACGAGACGTGTTTGAATTGAACATTAAAGAGGGAAAGTGATGGAAGAGGCGTAGCTATTTCGAAAATACCATCCACTAAGAAGTCAGGGCCGTCATGCACAACAAAGAATCTATTTTCGAGTGTCAAATTATTGGAGTTCTCTGTGTTGAGCTGAAATGAGAATTGGAAATATTATAAACTGACGAGATCATGCTAAAAAAAAAAAAACTAAATTCAACAAAACGTATAAAGAAAAAACGAAACAAAACACAAACGACAAAAAACACATCTTAATAATGTGATATCGAATAATGTATATGTAATAATGTAATAATGTGAATAATGAATAATAATAATGTAATAATGTATTTCGAATATTATAACCCTTTTCTATCTTTTCCTTTCGTTTTATTTGTACAAGAAATTCCAAAGGATATGGTGAGTTTGTTCAAAATTTCTATATAGGGTTCTATCCTCTTAAGGATCTTTATAATAACTTGATCAAGGGTTAATCTTTATAACCCTTCAATGTTTTCATTCGGTCACCGCTGAATTAGTACAAAATCAAATTTTCATCTGGAAAACGCATACAGTATCCAGCATCCGTAAAAAAATGACTTAGTGATCTTACTATTTCTGACACTACAGACCTGGACAGTCGATTTTAAATATATTTTTGGAAAAATTTAATGAGAACGAAGAAGAAGTAGGTGTGGTCTCTTGACGAAGTTTTTACAAGTAAAAATCTTTGGAATTAGGTATTAAGTACTAACATTCTGAATATTAGTATGAACCCCATAGAATAAGAATATCACTAAAGCTGTTCTACTAGCTAAACAAAACGCCTGTTCATAATCAATAAAACTGAAGAGTAAAGCGGTTTAATAATTCAGATAAGAATTCGATCTCCTCCTTTCTTGGAACCACACTATACTTCTTTTTTAAAACTTAGAGATAGACGAAAAGATTTAGTGCAGAAAGAAAAACATTAAACTTAGAATGGGGGAAATAACCTAAAGGTCGGTTCTGACATTTTCATACCTCTGATATAATTAGAAAAGGTAGAAAAGTGAATAAGATTAGGGAGGAAAAGGAAATGGGACGAAAAGGAAGAACTCGAAGAGGCAGAAAAGCGAATATGATTAGGCAGGAAAAGTATAAGGGCCAAAAGGGAGGATTAGAGAAGGGAATAAATTTAGGAATGATCAGCAGCGCAATATGGGCCAGAAAGATCAAACAGTAATTGAACATTACCCTGCCAATTCTCCTTTTAACAAAAACTTATAATATGGTTTTTGGTAATTATCTCTGAAATGTTAACATGTCAAACGCAATTTTTAGCATGACAGAAACGAGATATATAAACACAAAAAATAAAAAATAAGTAAAGCAAGCCTCAATAGTTTGGGCGCAACATGCCCAATCTATTCGCCTTGTTCATTCGCCCACTATTACAATATCTAATACCGATAAATCCTGTTTGGTATTTCGCGCTGACAACAGAAGAAAGTGGTAAAATTGATCGCGTCAAATCAACTACGTGCCATCAAGCACGGGGGTTCACCGTCACCTTACGATTTTTATCTAAAAGTGATTGAACTTGATCCCTTTTTGTCCGTCGTGAGAAACTGTGCATCAAATTTTTCTCAACCTTCCTCCCCCATCCCATCTACAAAAAATCCTCCCACCTCCCTTTATCCCTCTTCTGTTGCGATTCTCCAAAGAAGCGGCTGTAAAAGTTCCAAAACTGACACTAGTGAGCTCCAGGTCACAGCGTTAGTCTCGAAGATTTGTGCCAAGTTTCGTTCGTGCTTTTAACAATTCATAATTTGTGCGTTATGACAAATATGCTCATAAATTTTGTGCTCGTCAACAAATTTTTCTTGTCTTGACCGTATTTTATTTATTATAGTATTTTCTATTTTACAACTAATTGATTGACTAAAAGATACCATGTTTGAGCTATGCCCACGAGTGTGTTATTTTTAAAATAAAACAATTCGGCTAAAACTCCCTCATCCCATCTACAAAAAGATCCGCCGACCTCCCTTTGTCCCTCTTAGATACCGATTCCCAAAGAAGCGGCTGTAAAAGTTACAATAAAACGATTAGGTTTGATAATAACAAGCTGGTGATAAAGAGAAAAACATACCTTTACATTTAATTTACAATCATGTCCACTCTGGTTCTTAAAAAAGATAAATGTCAGATCTAATGGCTCCTCCCGGTAGAACGGGACAAACAAAAAAGCTTGTTCGGACATATTCCTAATACCAGGCTCTTTTTTGTCAACTCCTACGCTTGACAGTTTAACTTTTTCAACGCCATCTTTGGTGATATGAAAATTCAAATCGTGAGTGACCTCAGTACGGATTAGGCTGGAAAGGAAACCTAGTTAAAATGCCTGTGTACCTAAAACAAAACAAAAAACACAGAACAAGGAAAACACAATAATGGACTACATATATCGGTTCTTTTTTAATTCTTATTAGGCTTCAGTCTTCCCCCGCAACGTGCAACTTATTGCAGTTTAACCGACCAGTTTTCCTGAAACACGGCCTTCTTTGGATATAAGCTGTGCATGGTTTTTTCCTCTTTCTAGACGAGGGAGACACGTCCTATAGTTGTTCTCCATGGTTCTAAAGCTTAAGTGAAGTAGTTTCCGATATAACATATGTATGAACATAAACAGATACATCTCCTCTGCTTTTGGATTGGTTGAAAGGACCCCCTCCCCTTGCCGGAAAAAGAGAAATAGTAGTGTGAAAATTCCCTTCTTTTGTTATAAGTTATTTAAGGTCATTTAGCCATTGGAATAGCAATTAACGTTTTTTCAGCTCTTAAGATCTTGCTGCCTATCCTTCAAAAAGGGAATGGGGTTAAAAAAAAACAAGATTAGTAAGATCTCGGTGTCCCAGCTAGTAAAACTTTCAGAACTTTCAATTAAAGTCTAGTGGCGTCAGTTCACGAAAATGTAAGGGGGGGGGGGGAAATCTTATTTTCAAAAACTAAGGGGGGTGGGGACCAAACTGGCTGTTTTTGTCAATTTTCTCAACGAAAATACCAAAAAGGTCCATTTTACGATGGAAAAAAACACCGAAAAGGTATCTTTCAAAATTTAAGGGTGAGGGGAATCAAAGGGAGCAAATGCCTCCCCTCCCAAAAAAAGACAGTTGACACCACCGTTAGGGCTTAGACAGATGTTTTAAGTACTATCTTCACTCCTTTCTCCTCCACAAGTGACTTCTCGAACACTCAGTAAACTATTTCTGCTGTACGAACATTTCCTCCGTGGCTTCCCTAAATGTGAGGCTTGAACCATTATGTGAGGATAGTTCTAAGCCTATACGATCTACAAAAAAAACCCATTAAACTGAAGCAACTTTTATAAAATGCATAAAAAATAAATACATTAAACCCTACATAAATCATTACAAATAATTCCCTAAATAGTGTATTAAGTAAAGTAATAGAATAATTAAAATAATTTAAAACATAACGAGAAGAATTTTCATTATAAAAAAAAATTCAAGTCTGGTATAAAACCACTTAAAAGAATACAATAATAATTAGTCATTAAACCCTACTCACCAAAAAAACCCTTAAATAACTAATTAAATCATTTTAAGAAGTCCTAGATGAATATATAAATCAAATCTACAAAATTACTATTGAAAAAATCTAAATTAAAATATATAATGGACAGAGTATTTAATTTTAATTTTTTTAAAATTAATAAAATAATAAATATATGAAATCTTAACTAAAGTAATTTAAATACTTAAGAAAAAGTCACTTAGCTCTAAAATGTACGCGGAAGAATTAGTGTCTTACCTAACCAATATTGAAGAATTTTTGAACCCATGATATGTCCCACTGGTTGTTGCATTGAATTTCATAACATTCTTATTGTCAATAACTGCAATGGTCAATTCATTGTCTTCTTGATCTCCAACTTTGGTAGAAAAATCAAATTTGTACCCTGAATTCTCCTTGGTGAGATTCCAAAACATTCCAATTTTGTTTTGAGGCGTTAAAAGTTCAATTTTGGCTTTTTTGTGACCCCTTGGCCTTGCTGATTGTTCTGCAGAAAATCTGGCATATTGGGTGGGATCTCGATTTACATCCCATTTAATTTCTGCTATTTGTCTTTTCACTAATGAAGCACCATTTCTGTGCAGCCGTAGCCAGATATCTCTGCTTCTAAAAACAGAAAAATCTACATTTTTAGCAGATCTAGCCACGTTTAACGAGCGTTGCAAGTGGTGGATAGATAACAAATTGGAAAATAGCTTCGAAATATAGGCTTCCTATGGATATTTACAGCACGCCAGTAAAAACACTGCCGCAATTCAAGATATTTTCTTAAAATTTGTCTACTTGTTTTGACGAGAGCGAAATCTTCAGAAGCAAATAGATGTTAAAATGTTAACTCAAGTGATCTTTCTTCCGGCAAAAAAATACAAAATTCCCCATTTCTGCAGATAGGAGCTCTTAACCTCTTAAATAGGGTTATCTGATACGCAGAAGCTGATGGTGTGATTTTTGTTAAGATTCTATGACTTTTAGGGAGTGTTTCCCTCTTTTTTCAAAAATAAGGCAAATTTTCTCGTAACTTTTGATGGGTAAGACTACATTTGATGAAACTTATATATTTTAAATCGGCATAAAAATTCGATTCTTTTGATGTATCTATTGGTATCAAAATTTTGCATTTTAGAGTTTCGGTTACAATTGAGCCGGGTCGTTCCTAACTTACAGTTACCACGAACTGTTTGATGAAAGAAAGACAGTCCCCATTCGACATACCAATCCCTGTCAAGCACCAAAAAACATATTAAATTAAAAAAAAAAAAAAAAATAATAAAAAAAAATATATATATATATATATATATATATATATATATATATATATATATATATATATATATATATATATATATATATATATATATATATATATATATATATATATATATATATATATATATATATATATATATATATATATATATATATAAGAGACTTAACAATATACAAGTCAAATACATGTCAAAAAACTTACTTTTTATGCTGATTTAAAATATACAATTTTTTTTAATTTCATCTATGGAAGTCTACAGGCCTGAGAAAATCGTCAAAATCGCAAAAAAAAAAATATCAGAACCACAAAGAAAGTTTTTTCATAATATTTTATGCTAAATTTTTTTTTCATTTTTTCGTGTTTAATTGAGCAAATGGTGGTAAATGGAGGTCAAAATTTTATTCCACGCCAAGAAGTAAAGATAGTTTAGTCCTCAGTCATATCGGTACATCATGAACTCAATTACTTGCTAAATGTCATTTTCGTCGGTTCTCTTTCTTCATTTTAACTAGTGATTAAACTGTTTGACATTTCTTTGTATCTAGATGTGTTGACCTTGCTGCTTGGTAATTTTTGCTGTTGCCATTTTTGTAGCTATTTGCTTTATCTTTTCATATAAAAAAAAAAATCAAAGAAGTAAATACGAGGAATAATACTGACAGTATAAAAAAGGAAGAATGGTATGGATAAATTTAAGTCAAGACCTCCACTCATCCGCCCTCAGTTCAAAAAAGTGAATAAATGTAATTAAACGGATATGGTCGTAAGAAAGCAAAACAAAAGACGCATGAGCCCCACCCCCCCCCCCCCCCCTAGAAGCATCTCACTAATGGGCGATAAGAAAAATTTCACTGTTTTACCCTGTTTTCCAAAATTAACTGACAAAATAGTAACGATAAGAAAACTTAGCATCAATGTCGCTTTTTAAGGCTTAAACAAATTACAGAGCTTTCTCAACGGGGGGAAGGATACAAAAAGCCAATTCTAGGAAGGGATGTGTATAAAATTCCATGTTCTTGGGGTTTTTTCATAATGAAAGCGCCCACAAACAACTGTAGCTGATTTTTTTTTCGTAGTTTCCCTTTCACCGTTACTTAGAGAGGATCTTTTTTATTTTAGTATTTGTTTTTAAGGTTTGTTTTGGTTTTATTTTGTTCTGGTAGCTTTTATCTGTACTTTCTTACTCGTTATTTACTTATTTTTGCACTGAGAACGGATGAGCAGAGGTCTTCAATAAGATATCTGCATACTATTTTTCCTTTTTTTCACTTGTTCGAATTATCCTTAGTTTTTTTTCTCTTTAAAAATATTTTTTTCATTTTCTTAATCTTAGCCAGTAGGATCTCACATATTATTGAAAAGTTTAAAATCCATATTTAGAATCAATCTACTTTAAAGTTAAAATTTTCCAAAATCAAGTACACATCCCTTACCCTAGAAAAGAATTTTTTTTCACTCATCATAGGCAACGTAATCGCGCTGCCTAAGTAAAGAACGATGTTGGCACAATGTATTATTTTTTTTGTTTTTGTTTTCCATACCAGGGCACTTCGTATCGAAGAAGTTGTAGTAGAAACTTCGAAAAGGGCTCATTCGCTTGAAAATTGGAATGGCTGGTCAAAAGTGATTAGAGGGCAACTAGCCTTCCCCCCCCCCCACGTCCATCAATCCCCGAAACACATCCAATCAAAATTTTACGATAGCCATTTTGTTCAGCGTAGTTGATTTCCAGATAGAAAATATATTTTTGAGGAGGACACTCCCCCACAACCGTCAGGGCAAGGGTTTTAAGTAAAGCCCTGGGGGAATATAAGAACGATGTTAGCACAATGTATTATTTATTAATTTTTTCCTTGAGAGCGGGGCACTTCGTATCGAAGAAGTTGTCGTAAAAACTTCGAAAACGGCTCATTCAATTGGAAATAAGAGTGGCTTGTGCCCTATTTAATAGTCGAAAGTGATTGGAAGGCGACTAACACCCCTTCCATGCCCACCATTTCCGGAAACACATCCAATCAAAATTTTGAGATAGCCATTTTTGTCAGCGTAGTTGATTTCCAGATGAAAATTATGCTTTTGAGGAGGACATTCCCCCACAGTCCTCTGGGCAAGAGTTGTAAGTTATGCCCTGGGGGCATATAAGGATTTTTACAGAAGGCGTTGTCGTAGAAACTTCAAAAAAGGCTCATTCGATTGGAAATTCAAAGGGGCTCGTGCCCTTTATAATAGTCGAAAATGATTTGAGGGCAACTAACCTCCCACTCACGCAAACCTTTTCCCCAAACATATCAATCATAATTTTGAGACAGCCATTTTGTTCAACGTAGTTTTAAGTTCTGGAAATTAGGTCTTTGAGGATGAAAAGCCCCCTCCCCCACAGCCCTCAGGGCAAGGGTTGTAAGTTATGCCCTGGGGGCATATAAGGCTTTTACAGAAAGCGTTGTCGTATAAACTTCAAAAAGGTCTCATTTGATTGGAAATTGAAATGGCTAATGCTTTTTTTAATTGTCGAAAGTGATTGGAAGGCAACTAACACCCCTTCCACGCCCACCATTTCTCCAAACACATGGAATAAAAACTTTGAAATAGCCATTTTGTTCCACGCAGTTCAGAGTTCAGGAAATTATACCCTTGAGCAGGACACTTCCCCCACAGTCTTCAGGGCAAGGGCTATAAGTTATTCCCCGGGGGCATATAAGGTTTTTATTGAAATCTTTGTCGTAGAAACTTGGAAAAGGGCTCATTCGATTGGAAACTCAAAGGACTAGTGCCTTTTTTAATAGTCGAAAGTGACTGGAGGGCAACTAACCCGCCTCTCAGGCCCACCTTTTCACCAAACAGATCCAATTAAAATTTTTAGATAGCCATTTTATTCAGCGTAGTTGAAAGTCTTGGAAATTAGGTCTTTAAGGATGACAACCCCTCCCCCCCCCCATACCCCTCAGGGCAAGGGTTGTAAGTTATGCCCGGGGGGAATATAAGGTTTTTATTGAAAGCGCTGTCGTCAAAACTTCAAAAGGGCTCATTAAATTGAAAATTGAAAGAGCTAGTGCCTTTTTATTAGTTGAAAGTGATTGGAGAGCGACTAACGGCCCTCTCACACCCACCATTTTCCCAAGAATATCCAATCAAAATTTTGAGATACCCATTTTGTTCAACATAGTTGAAAATTTTTAAAATTGGATGTTTTAGGATGATAACCCCCTCAGAGCCCTCAGTGCAAGGGTTGTAAGGTATGCCCTGAGGGCATATAAAGTTTATGTAGAACGTTGCTGTAGAAATTTCAAAAAGGGCTCATTTGATTGGAAATTGAAATTGCCCATTGTAATAGTCGAAAGTGAGTGGAAAGTAATTAACTCCCTTCTTACGCCCACCATTTTGCCAAAAACATTCAATCAAAGTTTAGAGATAGCCATTTTGTTCAACGTAGTTGAAAGTTCTGGAAATTATGCATTTAAGGATGACAAACCCCCAAGAGCCCCATGGGCCAAGGCTGTAAGCTATGACCTGGGGGCATATAAGGTTTTTATAGATAGACTTGTCGTTAAACTTCAAAAAGGGTTCATTCAATTAGAAATTGAGAGGGCTAGTGCCCTTCTTAATAGTCGAAAGTGATTGGAGGGTAACCAATCACCCTCTCACGCCCACCATTTCTCCAAACACATCCAATTAAAATTTTTAGATAATATTTGTTCAACGTAGTAGAAAGTTCTGGAAATTAGGCCTTTCAGGTTGACAACCCTCCCCCCCCCAGCCCTCAGGGCAAGGGCTGTAAGTTATGCCCTGGGGGCATATAAGTTTTTTTTTAGATAGTGCTGTTATAAAACTTCAAAAGGGGATCATTCAATTGAACATTGAGAGGGCTAGTGCCCTTCTTAATAGTCGAAAGTGATTGGAAGGTAACTAACCCCCCTCTCACGCCCATCATTCCTCCAAACACATCCAATCAAAATTTTCAGTTAGCCATGTTGTTCAACGTAGTAGAAAGTTCTGGAAATTATGCATTTAAGGATGACAAACCCCCAAGAGCCCCATGGGCCAAGGCTGTAAGCTATGACCTGGGGGCATATAAGGTTTTTATAGATAGACTTGTCGTTAAACTTCAAAAAGGGTTCATTCAATTAGAAATTGAGAGGGCTAGTGCCCTTTTTAATCGTCGAAAGTTATTGGAGGGTAACTAACCCCCTTCTCACGCCCACCATTCCTCCAAACACATCCAATCAAAATTTTCAGATAACCATTTTGTTCAACGTAGTAGAAATTCCCGTAAATTAGGTCTTTGAGAATGCCCCCCCAGCCCTCAGGGTAAGGGTTGTAAGTTATGCCCTGGGGGCATATAAGATTTATATTGAAAGTTTTGTCGTAAAAACTTCAAAAGGGCTCATTTGAATGGAAATTGAAAGAGCTAGTGCCATTTGTAATAGTTGAATGTGATTGGAGAGCGACTACCACCCCTCTCACGCCCATAATTTCCCCAAACACATCCAATAAAAATTTTGAGATAGTCATTTTGTTTAACGTAGTTGAAAGTTCTGGAAATGAGGTCTTAGAGAATGACAACCACCCTAACAGTCCTTAGGGTAAGTGTTGTAATTTATGCCATGGGGACATATAAGGTGTTTATAGAAAGGTTTGTCGTTTCAAAAAGGGACCATTCGATTGGAAATTAAAAGGCCTAGTGCCCTTTTTAATAGTCGAAAGTGATTGGAAGGCTTAACATTTGTATAGTAAAGATCAATGTGGATATAATTTATTATTTTTTGTTGTTGTTGTTGTTTAAACCTGGGCAATTCGTATCGAAGGAGTTGTCGTAGGAACTTGGAAAACGGCTCATTCGATTGAAAATCGAAAGGGCTGATGCCCTTTTTAACAGTCGAAAGTGATTGGAGGGCAACTAATCGGGGTTACTTCTGCTCTTAAAATTTCACCAAATCAAGTGTATCCAAGCTATCAAAGAAAGTAAACAGATTTTTTGCGAATGGTATCAAGTTTTCCATTCCAGGTCAACTAGAGGAGGTATGAAACTAAATTAAACACTACTATTTGTGTCCAGATTTTTCAAAGGGTGTATGTTGTTAAAAATTGCTGAAATTTTTTTTCAAGCATACGAATAGCAGGCCAAACTATAAAGTCTTAAAAAAAACGAAAAGATTTAAAGTATTATTTTCTTTTACCCTGAAAAGACTATGTCAATATAAAACGAACAGAAATTAATTAACAAAAACTTTTTCCACAAAATAAGCTTTTCAAAGAAAAGTAAAGAACTCCATTAAACCAAAAATGAGCAAAAATTAAATCAAATAACCTACCAAGCGTGAAACAACGATGAATCAGCATTCATAGATAAATGAAACCCATAACGAACAGAAATTGCAATAAATAACCGAGTCAAACTCAAAACGAGCAGATATTAACATAAGTTGTGCTCAAAACCCCTATGCCTTCCCAAGGCCAGAACAAAATTTGCACTTTACTGAAAAAATACAAATGAATGTGCATTGTCAGTTTAATATGCATTAAATAAAAAAAAACAAGTTTTTTTAACTGAAAGTAAGGAGCAACAGTAAAAATTAAAAAGAACAGAAATTATTCCGTATATGAAATGGGCTGTCCCCTCCGCAACGCCGCGTTCGTTATGCGAAAGTTTTACTCTGTCTCACAATTCTATGTTTTTAATAAATAAAAAACTTTAGCGCAAAGACCGAGGCGTTGAGAAGAGGACAGTCGCGTTCATATACGAAATCATTTTTGTTCGTTTTAAGTTTTAATGTCGTTCCTTACTTTCAGTTAATAAAACTTGTTTTTTTTTATTTAATTTTTGAACGTTTTTGAATTAATACGGGTTTTGATTTTGGCTCACCGTACATGAATAATTACAACAAAATTTTCATATTAATTTTACTTTTATTAGGTTAAATGGCTTTTTCAAAACTTATTTAATTTTATTTACGAACGTTTTAATTAGCAATAAATATACGTAACTTACGAATTAACTTACGTAACGAGCTTCTATATTCATATATTCTTAATACGTATATTAGGGAATTCGCCCCCTAGTCAATACCTTGCTCTTTAAGCTAAATTTCAAATTTTGTTCTTTAAAAATGACCCTTAATCACAAACGCCGTTAATTAGAATAAATAGCTCTTGTGAAAGTACTAAAACATCTTTGGCTTAAAGAGGGAGATATTGACTAGGGAGTGAACCCAATCATATACGTAATATTTTCTGTTCGTTTTAAGTTGTGATGTTTCTCCTTACTTTCAGTTGAAAAACTTATTTTTTTTATATTTGATTTCTGGTCTTTTTTTTAAAGAATGCTGGGAAATCTGGCGCCCCCTTCAAAGCAATGCCCCTTCCCCCATGAAAGTTCCTTCATGGAAAGATCCTCCCACATAACCCCAAACCCACCCCCTCCCCCACTACCAGAAAAAATCCCCCCTGAAAACGTCTTTATACTTCCCAATAGCCAATACCATATGTTAACATTAAGTAAAGTTCATAACTTTCAGCCCTCCCCCCAAGGACTTCAGGGAATTAAGTGATCCTTAAATACATAGTTATCATATTTTTGACCATGCTGAACAAAATGGCCATCTCAAAATTTTGATCGGATGACTTTTGGAAAAAAATATGCGTTGGAGGGGGCCTAGTTGCCCTCCATTTTTTTGGTCACTTAAAAAGGGCACTAGAACTTTAAATTTCCGTTCCAATGAGCCCACCCACGATATTCTAGAAGCACTGGGTCGATACGATCACCCCTGGGGAAAAAAAATAAAAAAAAACAAATAAACACGCATCCGTGATCTTTCTTCTGGCAAAAAATGCAAAATTCCACATTTTTGTAGATAGAGCTTGAAACCTCAACAGTAGGGTTCTCTGATACACTGAATATGATGGTGTGATTTTCATTAAGGTTCTATAATTTTTAGGGGGTCTTTCCCCCTTTTTTTGAAAATCAACCAAATTTTCTCAGGTAACTTTTGATGGGTAGGACTGAACTTGTTCAAAGCTATATATTTGAAATCAGCATTGAAATCTGTTTCCTTTGAGGTATCTATTGGTATCAAAAACCCGTTTTCTAGAGTTTCGGTTACCATTGAGCCGGGTCGCTCCTTACTTACAGTTCGTTACAACGAAATGTTTGATATATTGATATTTAGTAATCAAAATGTTAATATTACTTGATTTATTAAAGTTATAAAAGTGAAAACGTTTACAATTTTTTTTCAGTAAAGTGCAAATTATGTTATGACCTTGGGAAGCCATAGGGGTTGTGAGCCCAACGAATTTTTTTCCTGTTCTTTGATAGGCCAATGGAATGACCATTAACTGGAGATGCGTGACCAAGGGTTTGATTCTGCCTGCATAAATACATACGCAAGGACCGAGCAGGTCGAGCAGCGTCGTTAATCAGGTGAGAAATAAAAGCGATTTCCTTTGTTTTTAAAGCTCCTTCGTGAGAAAACAACTGTTTTGTGTGAAGTCAGGTGAGATTAGAGGTATTTTTCTAGAACCATTAAAATAAAGATGCACGGTTTAGAAGAAACCCATCCAAATGTAATTTTACTAGAAATTATTGATGCGGTAGTGTACAAGACTTCAGTTCTTTAAATCGATCCTAGTGAAAACTTGTGTATTATTGAATTCTCTATATTATATTGCTCACTTATGTGGTCGAGAGGTCAGGAAAAATGAACCCTTGTGCTGAGATCATATAAAATGGATGCATTATTTGTCAATCAAAGTGTCGTATTTATATATTAGATTTGGATATTTATGACTTGATTGTCTGATTAATTTATATGTATATATACATTTATATTATTTAAAAGTATTATTTATATTCTGTTGGAATTAGCTTATAAAGATACTCAGAGATTTTGATAAAGGTTCGGAGAAAATCAAACCTTACAGTGAGCTCAGAAAAAAAGCAACCTTTTAATATTAGTCAAATTTCAACAATTTTATGAATTATAAATAACAAACGTTAATTATACGCTAATATTTATTATTATTATTATTATTATTGGGGCGCTTGGACATTCTTTAATACAACAAGTACATTTCTGGGAATTTTATTTCGACCCAAATATGGATTAAATCAACATTGCTGGTAATCTAGATTCGTGAGTATTCAGTTGAGTTCCAAAGAGCTAAAGCAATTCAAACTTAAAAATAGAGTTCAATGTAGCGATTTTTTTTCTTTTGGGTCACTCTCGTTCCCATTTAACATTTTTTGTGACTCCTAGGTATTTTTCTAGAAGCATTAAAACACAAAAATGCTCAATTTAGAAGAAACTTACCCATTCAAATGCAAATCCACTAGTAATTCCTGATCAGACGCATAATTGTACATAACTTCAGTGCTATAAGTCGATCCGAGTAGCTGAATCATCCCATTAGCTAATGCCGACATGTTTTTAACATCAGATATAAATTTTAGGTCAACTCCATTGTTTGGTCCAACTTGTAACTGAAACACAGAATTCCAGATAATTAAAGTCTAGTTGATTGAAACTCTATAAATTACAGCTGTAGCCAATTTGACGCTTTAACATCTAACAGAATCTGTGATAAAATCCTACCGGGGAAGCGATTGGCTTTTAAAAATGCTCTGCATAAATTGAAAAACTGAATTGCCATTCAGTATTGTATTTTTATTTCAATTACCCTTTCACCGTTACTTTGATAGGGTCTTCATATTTTAGTATTTGTGTTTGTTTTAAGTTTTTTTTTATCTTATCCTTGGAATTTTATCAGTATTTTTTTCTGTTTTTTAAATTGTGCACTGAGGACGGTCAAGCGGAGGTCTTGACCGAAATATTTGCATTGTAATCTACATTTTCACTGGCGTGTATTATCCATGTATCTCTCTTCTTTACAGTTTTTTTCGCTTTTTTACAGGTCATTCTTTTAAACTATATAGTTTGTCGGTAACTTAAAACTAACCAATAATCTTCATTTATGAAAACAAGTACATGACGTTATACAACAAGTACCCGAAGCCCAAAGCTTCGAATTTCACAAATATAGCTATCCTGTCAAAACCATTGAAGGAATCGAGAGTAACTGGGTTTTTAAACCTGTTTTTAACGTTCTTCAAAATGTTCCATCTACCAAAATAATTTCCTGTATTGGTAACTCCCGGTAAGTGACCTAAATTCAGCTATGAAAACAACTGTATGACATTATACTACGGGTACCCGGAGCCTGAAGCTTCTTAAAAATATAGTCATGCTGCTAAGACCGTTAAAGAAATCGACGGTAACTGGACTTTTCAAGCATGTTTTTAATGTCTTTTCAAAATGTCCTACCGATCTACATATTTACCTGTATTGGTAACTCCCAAATTAGTCACTATTATTAAACTATGAAAAGAATTCTGTGATATTATACAACTGGTTCCCGGAACCTAAAGCTTCTTACAAGGCTGTCAAAGCCATTAAAGGAATCGGTAGCAATCGGGTTTTTCAAACGTTGCTCAAAATACCCTATTGACCTGTATAATTGCCTGTATCGGTAAATCGCAGCTAATCACTACTTTTCAGCTATGAAAATAATTATATGAATTTATACAACGGGTACCCGGAATATATAGCCTCTTAAAAATATAGTCATGCTGTCAAGACCATTAAAGAAGTCGAGAGTAACTGGACTTGTCAAGCATGTTTTTAACATTTTTTTTTTTTAATGTCCTACCGATCTATATATAATTGCCTGTATTGGTAGCTCCCGGCTAATCACTATTATTCAGTTGTGGCAACAACAACTCTGGTAACAACTATGTTAGACGTTATACAACGTTTAACTGGAGCCTAAAGCTTCTGGCCATTACAAATAGTTATGCTGTCTAAACAATTAAAGGAATCAAAATTACAAATTTTTGTAACACGTTTTTACCATTTTGACAATGTCCTATGGACCTATATGATTACCTCTATCAGTAATTTGCAGCTAATCACCAATATTCAGCTGTGTGAAAAATTGGGTTATGTTATAAAACGGATATTTTAACCCCGGAGCTTCAGGCTATTACAAATGTAGTTTTACGATCAAGACCAATAAAGGAATCGAGAGTTATCAGATTTTTCAAACATGTTGGTAAGGCCCGTGTCCGCAACTTCCAGCTAATCACTAATATTCAGCTCTAGTATAAAATACGCGACGTTATACGAGTCTTTTGAGTTTAAAAGATTCAAGTTTTCATCTAATTTTCACAAAAATAACTAATCTTCAGCCATGAAAACAATGATGTGAGGCTAGAAAACGGGCATATGAAGCCTGGAGCAAAGCAAACACTGATTATACGGCTAGTAGGTTAATCAAAATGGTGACAAATTTTGCATGCAATTGTGGTAAGAGTAACTAGCTTGTTTTCACAACCGGGGGATTGGGTTGAAGTTCAAGAAAGAGTGGGGATTGACGAGCGGGATCCCTTCCATGTAGAGTAATTTAAAGGATAAAATTCCTCCAGCGCCACTGCTGACACATAGGGCGTTGAAATAATCGTTTAAGTTGCTGTATTTCAAGTTTTAATGGTGCTTTTTTCATTTGAAAGAAACTTTTTTTACTTATTCAATAAATAAGAAAGATGTCCTTACTTCATAAAATTTCATTCCATCTAAAGGACAATTTGTGGAATTTTTCTTAATAAATGTCTCTTTGACCAAATTACACTGTTTCCCGGGAAGTTACGATATTGGTAGACTCCAGGATGAGAATTTGAGAGAAACTTTCCAGGAACAGTTAAATACTAAACTTAAGAGTTTATAATTTGATAATGTAAAAGATGGTTGGAATAATTTTAAAAAAATAATTTGTGAAGCTTCTAAAGGTGTCTTAGGGAAGAAAGCTAGGACTGCAGCTTAGAATATTAGTGAAAAAGCTTTATGTTCAATAGAGAGGAAAAGGAGCTTGTACAAGAAATATCTGAGTGATAGATCATATGAAAACGAAAAGAATGTAAAGAAAGTGAAGATAGAATTAAAATATGAACTAAGGAGGTGTGAAGTGGAGGCCATGAATAAAATTGTCGACGCAGCTAGACGTTATAATAGTAAAATATTGTACTGGCATGATAATAAATTGAGAGGAAGTAGTCAATCCGGACTTGTCCCGGTTAAAAATAGGAACGGGGCCACAATTAGTGATAAGGAAAGCGTTAAGTCTTAGTAATCCAAGATAGAGTTGCAGGAAAAGGTATAGAGGAAAGTGAAAAAGTTTGTGATGCCTATGACGATGATTTTTGGAAAAGGGGAAGTACCTAACGATTTTAGGAAAACCTTGATTAAGCCATTTTATAAGAAAGGTGATAAGAGTGAATGTGGTAATTATCGAGGCATTAGTCTGGTCTATGTAGGCAGCAAATTACTTAGTAATATGATACTTTTTAGAGTTAGAGATGCTGTAGACATAGTTTTAAGAGAAGAACAGTGCAGTTTTAGAAAAGGTAGAGATGTGTCGATTGAATTTTCATTCATAGGTTGATAATTGAGAAGTGCCTGAGTTGTCAAACACCCTTGGTCCTCAGTTTTATAGATTATGAGTAAGCCTTCAATTCTGTAGATAGAAGAGCTTTGGCAAAGGTCTTATCCTTGCATGGTATACCAGACAAATACATTAAAGTTATAAGTGCTATGTACGAGAATAATACTACTGCGGTTAAGGAAGGAAATGAGGTAGCAGCTGGTTTTGTATTAAACCAGGAGTTACTCAGGGTTGTGTTCTATCCCCCTTTATATGGATTATTTTGATGGACTTTGTCTTAAGCAGCACAGAAAAGGCAATGGGAGACCACGGAATCAAATTGGGAGGAAAAAGTCTCCTGGACTTAGATTATGCTGATGATTTAAGCATCCTAGATGAAAGTGTGAGCAAAATGGGAACGAAATTTTACAGGTTTTGCGAGTTCAGGGTGTTAGAATAGATTTGAAACTTAATGTTAAGAAGACTAAGTTACTAAGGCTAGGAATAAGTGAAGATGAAAAGGGGACGCTGGGTAAAGAAAAGATTGATCAAGTGGACAGCTTCACTTTCCTCGATAGTATCAAACAGTTCGTGGTAACGAACTGTAAGTAAGGAGCGACCCGGCTCAATAGTAACCGAAACTCTAAAAAAAGGAATTTTAATATCAATAGATACATCAAAAGCATCAGATTTTTATGCTGATTTCAAATATATAAGTTGAATTAAGTTTTGTCCTACCCATCAAAAGTTAAGCGCCTGAGTAAATTTGGTTGATTTTCGAAAAAAGGGAGAAAGACCCCCTAAAAGTTATAGAACCTTAATGAAAATCACACCATCATATTCAGCGTATCAGAGAACCATACTGTAGAGGTTTCAAGCTCTATCTACAAAAATGTGGAATTTTGCATTTTTTGCCAGAAGAAAGATCACGGATGCGGGCTTATTTTTGTTGTTGTTTTTTTTTTCCAGGGGTGATCGTGTCGATCCAGTGGTCCTAGAATATCGCGAGAGGGCTTATTTGAACGGAAATTAAAAATTCTAGTGTCCTATTTCAGTGACCAAAAAAAATAGAGGGCAACTAGGCCCCCTCTTACGCTCATTTTTTCCCAAAGTCACCCGATCAAAATTTTGAAATAACCATTTTGTTCAGCATGTTCGAAAATATGATAATTATGTCTTTTAGGATGACTTAATCCCCTGAAGTCCCCGGGGGGAGGGCTGAAAGTTATGAACTTTACCCAATGTTAACATATAGTATTGGTTATTGGGAAGTATACTGGCGTTTTCAGGGGAGGATTTTTTTGGTAGGTGGGGGGGGGGGGTCAGGGCTTATATGGGAGGATCTTTCCATGAAAGAAGTTTTCATGGGGGAAGGGACATTGCTATGAAGGGGGCGCCGGATTTCCCATCATTATTAAAGAAAAAGATTAGAAATTAAATAAAAAAAAAGTTTATCAACTGAAAGTAATGAGCAACATCAACATCAAAACTTAAAACGAACAGAAAATATTACGCATATGATTGGGTTCACCCCTTAGTCAATACCTCGCTCTTTAAGCCAAAGATTTTTTAGTACTTTCATAAGAGCTATTCATTCTAGTTAACGGCTGTTGTGATTAAGTTGTCATTTTTAAAAAATTGGAACAAAATTCGAACTTTAGCTTAAAGAGCAAGTTATTGATTAGGGGGCGAACCCCTTAATATACGTATTAAAAATCTGTGAATATAGAAGTTCGATACGTAAGTTAATTCGTAAGTTACATATATTTATTACTAATAAAAACGTTCGTAAATAAAATTAAACAAGTTTCGAAAAAGCCATTTAACCAAATAAAAGTAAAATTAATATGCAAATTTTGTTGTAATTATTCATGTACGGTGAGCCAATATCAAAACCTGCATTAATTCAAAAACGTTCAAAAACTAAATAAAAAAAACAAGTTTTTTTAACTGAAAGTAAGGAACGACGTTAAAACTTAAAACGAACAGAAATTATTCCGTATCTGAAAGGGGCTGTCCCCTCCTCAAACGCCTCGTTCTTTACGCTAAAGTTTGACTTTTTCACAACTCTATTTTTTTTAACAATAAAAAACTTGAGCGTAAAGAGCGAGGCGTTGAGGAGGGGATAGCCCCTTTCAGATACGGAATAATTTCTGTTCGTTTTAAGTTTTAATGTCGCTCCTTACTTTCAGTTTAAAAAACTTGTTTTTTTATTTAATTATTAGTAAAGACGGTGGGAGCAGTGGAGATGTTAAAAGTAGAATAGCCAAGACTCAGGGTGGTTTTTCACAGTTAAAAAGAGTTTGGAAGAATAGGAAGATAACAGCAATTATATTAGAAGCTACGTTAGAAGCTATATTAGAAGCTACAGTGATGACAGCGGTCAAATATGGCTCTGAAGCATGGGCGTTCCGAAAAGCGGATGGAGATTTGCTAGATATTTCCCAGAGAATTTGCCTACGGATTGTTCTGGGTACACGGCTGACTGACCGTATTTCAAACAGTAGGCTGTACGAAAAATGTGGTTCAATCCTGCTTTCTAGGGCTATAATGAAAGAAAAGTTGAGGTGGCTAGGGCACGTTGTGCGGATGAAGAATGAAAGATTGCCAAAGATTGTCCTTTTCGACCAACCGTCTAAACGGAAAGCAGGTCGTCCTGGGCTGGGGTGGGAGGACGTCATAAAGAAAGATTTGAAGGAAATGGGAACTTCCTGGGAGGGTGTAAAAAGGGGGGCTTTGAATAGATGGGATGTCTGGCGGTCTGGTGCTGCGGTGAGTTTTTAGTAGTAGTAGTAGTAGTAAAAAATTGCACCAAAAAATATTTCCGGCTTTGGAAAGGAAGATCAGATAATCCACCCTCTTAGGAGACACTTTCGGTAAAAACGAACGCACACCAACTCCAGCCACACGTGGGTACTGACCTTGGATGGTGCAATATTTAAGGTTTCAACTTCGAGCCATCACGTTATTAAGATTAGCGACAAAGTATCCGTGTTTTTAATTGAAATTGTGTAAATCGTCAGCCCAAGCACTATCCATTTTATTTTAAAAAAAAAGTTCTATAGCGGTGGCGGTTCTGGCCTGTCTTGCACCTGGGGCAAAATCTTAATTAGCGCCCCCCGTGTCTCCAAAATTTTTTTATTTATTAACAAATATTTTTTTTTATTGACAAAATTTTTCATTTATCTAAATGTAACTTATATTACTTTATATGTGAAAAGATATGGGAAACATGAAAATTTTGGATTCAATTTGCTTATACTTATTGCCAAATGTGCCCTCTACTTTATTTTAATAAAAATCAAATTTTTAAAACTATTTAAAATATTGTGCCCGTAAAGTTTCTGCACCCGGGGCAAGTTCCCCCTCTGTACCCCCCCCCCCCCCCCTACAGACACACACACCTAAAACCGCCTCTGTTCTATAGAGATTTAAGATTAACGTTAATGTAAAATTTGACTGTTCAGAATTACTACATTAGAAACACAGTTTATATAATTATCCAGTATGATCTTTCCCTATCTCACCACTTATAAGAACCCGGACCGAGGTGCGAGTGCTCCAGAGAACGTTTTTGCAGATATAAATATAAGTAGCATTAGATCTTTTCACGAGTAGACAAAGAATAATCACCTACAGAACAAGTACTGACAAAACCACTTGGCCGGCTCAACCAATAAGTGGACAACAAGTGCAGAAATAAGTGGGAGGAGCTTTTTGTTCGCACCGAGAATGAAGAGCCAGAAATCATCTGCGGTAAACTTACTGGTATATTATATAAACTGTGATTAGAAACATAGATAGAAAAAAAATTTACATAGTTAAGGTAGGCGATAATTTTAAAGTAATACCAAAAACTTGATAAAGAAAACTCACATTTTTATTAATATTTTATTTTTTTTAAATAGTGAAATAAAAATGACCTTCGTAAAAAAAAACGCAAAAAATGGCTTACTGACAGATTGATAAATTTTTAGACTGTCTAATATTTGTATTCATTTTACTTAGGATCAGTGTAATATCTCTGTCCACCTGTGATCAGCCTGCACCAGTGTGACATCATAGTGACGCAAAAAAAAAATCCCATATCTACAAAAATCAGCCCATAAACAATTTGCAATATAATACTGCAGTGTAAACACTTCGTCTACTCCGTCTCTATTCTACTCACCAACTTGAGTTACCTTGTCTCACCTAGAATAATTGTGTTATTGCTCTTTTGAATCTAGTTGCTATTGCTTTTAATTTTGTCTTGGTTTCTTTTTCCTATTCACTTTTAATTGTCTATAAGTTTGTTTGTTTATTTTGTGTGTGTTTTTTTTGTTTTCAAGTAAAAACAATATTCGTATTTTAGCTCTAATATAATTTTGTACTAAAATTCTAATTTGTATTTGCACTTTTAAATCTAACTACCAATAGCTTTAAATTGTCTTCACATCATTCATTTTTCAGTTACTTCACTCACTCTAATAATCCAGGAAAACAGAGTTATAACTTTGAAAACTAATTAAAAACTACATTTTGTTTTTTCAGGGCCCATTGATTTTGTGTATTTTGTTTTTGAACCTTTCCCAATTGTATTCTTGTTATTTAAAAAAAACTATTTATTTTCTAAATTAAAAAAAAATTCCACTTAATTTTTAATTGAGAGTGTTTTTGTATATTAATTTTAAGATAATCAAATTTGATGCTACGTTGATGAACATTGATAATTACTTAACGTCCATTTAGATTTTATGTGCCTTATATCTCAAGTATACTTCTACTGCAAATCAAATCGATGATACACTAGGATACAGTTCCAATTTTAACAGCGAAATTGCAGCTTTATGTGCAGCTTACTAGGTTGCAGTGATAGCTGCAACCTAGTAAGGAAGGAAGTTCAGCCTATAATACCCGAAAATTTAGAACTGTAACTTCTGATTTTTTTTTTTTTTAACTGTCTCGTGAGAAAAAATTGTCATGCGTAGCTAATTTATGAATGGTGACTTTTATTTCGATCAGTCTTAGCAGTAAATGTAAGTTTTTCTTTTAAAAACTTACATGCATCTGGAAAAAGAGCCAGAAAATCCTCAAATATGGCGTCGAATCGAAAGGAAAAGTAAACAATTGGAATTGCCAATGTCCAAAACTCTCTACGCGAAATTAAGTCCCCCTCCCTCCTTTCACCTCAAACAATAAGGAAAATCCCTTTTGTACAAGGGTAGTACTGATGTGTCCTCTTTTCTACCACTAGGAGGAGGGGGCATTAGAACATAATAGAGAGCTGTGTAAGAGCTCATTAAAAAGGAAGGGGTAATATTTGATACCTTTTTTAAGTATTAAAAACCTCCTTATTAAAATAAAAGCAATTTTTAACAAAAAATACATGTTTATATAAACAAGTATGTTTTGACAACATAATACACGCAACGCACATATCTTTTGAAAAGCTTTTCTGGGATATAATGTCATATTTGAGTGACACTGCTGCCTAATTCCCTTGAGTTTGTTCTTTACTAGATCCAGCTAAGAAAAACCGAAGGCTTTATTCTGTGTGTGATATGAAGAGCGAAATAGGAACATTAATTTTTAGCAATTAAGAGTCTGTCAGAGAACGCAATAGCGAAAGTCAATGAACTAAGCAGCATCGAAACATGAAAAGAAATAAAAACACACAATTGCGTAAGCCTACTGTCACAAAGTGGGTATGTCTGTTAAATGCCATAGTTTTATTCTACCAAAGACCTGTCATAAATATAAATAACTGGGTGAGAAAAATATGTATAGGCTACTGAAAAATTGGCGTGAAAAAGGGAGCAGGGAGTGTCAAGTCGTTTACAAAACCTCGGATTAGTCTTGCAGTTTGAATTCATCCATATACAGAAGACTACAAGACTCCTTAAAATTGAAGGAAAGAAACAAAACATCAAATAACCGACAAGATAATCTTAGGAAAAGTTGTTAGATGTGCTATAAAAATTAGATTAACTCATATAAAAACTGGGGAAGTAGTAATTGTCATGAAATTCAATTGAAGGGTTCCCCATATCCAACTTTTAGACAACATCAAAGGGTTTAGCCCTCCCCCTTGGATCTGTGCCGGGCCGTTATATCAAGTTGTTTATCAAGGAGAGGAGAGGGTGTTAAGTCGTTTATGAAACATGAATCAACTTTGAACTTTGAATTCACTCATGTAGAAGAGGCTTAACATGAATAAAAGAAAGTGCGTCAAGACTAAAAATTCCTTAAGTTAAGAATAAATAAAATTATTTAGACAAAGTTTTCGTGCCTAATTATCTAATTTTAGTTAGAAAACTTAATTTGTGGTGGTAATAAATTATTATATATTCTACATCTTATCCCTCTAGTGTACTTAGCCTTACCAGAAGATCAAAAGCTCATTAAAATTTAGTTTCAATATTAACATCAACATAGACAACTTTATTTATTTTATTAATCCGTTTGTCTATCACCAAGAATAGTAAGCACATAGTGCTTGTCGTGATAGATACAAACTATATAAATACAATAGATACAAAAATACAATATATAGATACAAATTAAACTATGCTTATTTAAGAGTGATTAAAATCTAAGAAAAATTTAATTTTTTTCTACTTATTTCTTGATGCGTAATATACAATTTTGCCATATAACAAAGCAGGCAAAAAATCTATATTTAATTACAAAAAACCCTAAATGGTAGCATTTTGTTTTTTTTTTATCAATGGTGCAATAGAGGCTGATAGTCTCAGTAGCTTGAATTGATGCATATAACCGATTATCAGGCTAATTGAGAGGATGCCAAAAAAAATGGAAGACTGACACATATGGGGCCATCTTACGAAGTTTCAAGCATGAAAATAACTGCCTCTTTAAGCAGGATATGATGTCTATAGACTTACAACGAGTTGTCTACACTATACACGGAAAACCCTATGAACGCCTTGGTAATAAATATCCAATTTGGGTTGCACAACACAAAAGTTTGAGCTGTAAGACCTACCTCGAAGTTTGCCGATTTCTCTACTTTCCCGTTAATGTAAGATAAAAGACCTGATATAGTATCAAACTTGCTCCCTGATAATTTGAGAATCGATTCCATTTTCTTTGGCTGATTTCCCGTCGTAGTCTTAAAACTTCCCTCACACTTTAAATCCCCTTCTTCTCCGATTCTTCCACTGCCGTTTATCTATGAGAAGTAAATTAAAATCAGAAAAGACAGAAACATAAACCGATAAAATCATGCTTTTGACTTTAACTAAAGACAGTCTGACTTACAGCCCACTAAAATTCAATATATATATATATATATATATATATATATATATATATATATATATATATATATATATATATATATATCAAGGAGGCACACTTGTGCCTCTATAAAGAGGCGACCTACCACAATGTTAAGCGATTTCAGATCCTAGTGGTTGCAGAGAGACAGCGGTGATCGCATTTTGTAGCCCAAGCTCCAACTAAGAAACGTGCAAAATTTCATCTTTCTCCGACTTTATCTTCATGGGGTAAACTGGGCCGGAAGTTTCGACCCTCCCACCACAGCCCCCCTTTAACGTTGTCCGATTGGGCTGAAATTTAGAGGTTAAGCTTTCCTAGGGCCCGGAAGCTTATCCTCGAAATTTCAGCTCAATCCGATCACTCCTTCCCTGTTTTCAAAAAACCAAATATAGCCACTTAAACTTCATTTCTCTTTTTTTTTGTTATCCACGCCTACAGGCCACAGTTGGGAACTGATCCGGATGAATGAGGACTCATTCAAAGCAGAATTCGACCTGTTAGGACCTTTTGATATTTTCAGACCGAAAAAATTATCCCCTGAATTTACATTTACGAAAAACCTCGTTTTCCTATAATAGCCCATGTTAATTTTTCCCACCACACCCCCCCTTTAATGTTGTCTGATCGGGCTGAAATTTAGAGGATAAGCTTTCCTGGGGCCTGGGAGCTTATCCTCGAAATTTCGAGGATTCCTTACTTTCAGTTTAAAAAACTTTTTTTTTATTTAAAGGCTGCGAAAGCGGGGGGTTTGGGGGGCGGCATATACATATATATATATATATATATATATATATATATATATATATATATATATATATATATATATATATATATATATATGTGTGTGTGTATATATATATATATATATATATATATATATATATATATATATATATATATATATATATATATATATATATATATATATATATATATATATATATATATATATATATATATATATATATATATATATATATATATATATATATATATATATATATATATATATATATATATATATATATATATATATATATATATATATATATATATATATATATATATATTTAAGATATGAAATCTTAAATTCAGATTTTCTAAACTAAATTTAATATTGCCAGCTAGCCATTTTAGGATTATTTTTAATAACAGATGGTAGTTAAAAATCGAGGAAAATAAAAAAAAGCTATTACTTGCTATAAAAAAAAAAAATACAGAATGCTGAATTCTGTTTTCAGAAAATTTGCTTTCGTCTGTTATCCTTATTGTCAATAAACAAAAATTACAACTTATCTGAAAGTTACAGCCAATCCCATAGGTAATATAGAAATAACTTTGCTATTGGCAAAAATGTGACAAAGCAATATGAAAGCTGGAACAATCATTATTAATGTGTAAGCTATAATACATTATTGCCACCAAACCTTTTAAACATTCTTTTTTAAAGTAGATGATACTATGACATCCTAGAAAAAAGAAAGCTGCAACTAGCCATAAGAAAATTTACTAGAAGCTTAATTGTTTTGAGAAAATGTGCTTTCGTCTTAATCTAATAAAAAAAAAAAAAATGTGTGAAACTTACAGCAAATCCCACAGGAAGCTTAGAAACAACTTTAGCTTTCAAAGTCAATAAATTGCCAAGATGCCATCTCGACTCCACATCAACCTGATCCTCCCGATTCAAAGAAGCTCCATTTGTTTCCCAGCTTGCCCTTGTTTTAAAAAGCTCTCTCTTCGACCTTTTAAACACACTATCTAAATTCATCAAATAGTCTTTTAGGACAAGCTTTCCTTCATATGAATAATCCATTTTTCCATCCTTAACCTCCATTGATAGCTCGTATGATTCTTGATCGACAAGCTTTTTATAAAAGAGTTTGTTCATATATGAAGAAGTTGGTCCAGTTAACGCGATAGAATATCCCTTTGTGGTGTCCCACTAAAAAAGAAAAAAAACAAATCCAAATTATAATTGTAACTGAAAATCTTTTTTATACCCAACCATCTAACACACTCTATCCGAGAAGCGGATGCCACTGTTTGCTGGCGGTGCTACTGGACTATTGTTGCTAAAGCTACTGGAGAATGGTTGTTGTACCATACCCGCCTTTTGGTCACTGTTAACACGTGGGCTAAAAAAACTGTCCCCCTCTCCTACTCTCTAAGACACTTGGGGTGACACTGAACAGCAGCAAGGTGACAAGGATTTATCTTTATATTTGCTTGTCAGCATCGAGGAATTCATTTGAAACTCAACACAGAGCAATACAGATCTTCTTGGCCATATTTCGCAAATTAAGGTAACTAAGGTAATTATAACACGCTGAAGCTTTTCAAAAACAAAACAAAAGCCATTTTTTTTTCAGAAAGTGGACTCCGTTCAGAATAAAACAAAAATTGTATATTGGCGGACAAGAACAATTTTGATATGTACTTAGCGTTATCAATAGGACTCTTTTTAACTAGCAGAGCAGTCTTTTGTAAATGTATATATAAAGACAAAGGAATAGAGAGACAGGACTGTATTTAACTGAAAAATGAGTTACTATAGCAGCTATTCGGCTAAAACATCAGGAGAGGGTATACAAGAGGGCAAGGTGATCCTTACTTTTGCCCGACGCGTGGAAGTATAGACGAGAGTGCGGGTCACGTGATGTATGAGTGTGTAGAATTGAGTGTGTTGAGAAATGAAGTGTAAGGAACGTACAGGTTTGACGAGAGATGGCTGGTGAATTAAATGAGGAATGAGTATTTTGCAAGTGTTAAAAATTTAGGGCAATTTCTCAGATTGGCAGCGGAGCACAGAAGGAGATTTTCGTGATTTCTGTTTTTCTTTGCTTATGTTACGTAATATTTATGATATTTTTATGTAATGTCATATATTTAAAAGTTAATTTTCTTTTTGAGTTTTGTATTACCATGGCCCTAGGGATTTTAGCGCAATACAAAATTACTTACTTACTTACATACTGACACAGTGCTGAGCTTGACACGACAAAAATATAGGCTGAAAAGTAAATGTCATTTCAGAACTTGAAATTTTACTTTAAATTATTTCTTGAATTTAGTGAATTTATATTTCTTGAATATTGAGGGCAATAAGTCCTTTTCATACTTAAGAAAAAAGTAAGTAAGTAAGTAAATAAGTATGACGCCACTAGACCCTTAAGGTCCAAACCGGCGGTGCTGATCTCCGTTTCGTAGCCCTTCATCCAGGAAGTGCACTGGGGGGTTGGGGGCCAGCCATCCTGTGCTTTCACACACCCTTCTTGGTGTGAAACTACTTAAGAAACAGACTATAGACAATTTATTTAGAGTCTAAAAGACTTATTCTTACCTAAGGGCTAAATACCCAGTGTTCTCTTCAAGTGTTTTAAGAGCGTACTTGAGGAAAAAATAAGCTTACTTTTCCATAAACAGGCAGCGTTTCTTAGCAAAGATTTTATATTTGTGGAACAAGGACATTCAAGGAGGGAAATTCGTTTGGCAATGCTTTCAAGATGCATGTTTATTTAGACTGGACGAGCTTGGACGTCGTATAGTACGTAATTTGACAAATAATAGTGCTGAAAATATTCAGTATACTAATAAAGTATCTAATGTAATTAATTTAAATAAAACGAAGACAAATTGAAATTATAAGCCTTACATATTTTTTCTTTTTTTGAGGTTGTTAAAAAATACACCTCTCTCGAGGCGTTATAATGAGTATTTACATCTCAGTATGACAATAATGAATAATTACAAATCTAGAAATCAAACAGTTCGTGGTAAAGAACTGTAAGTAAGGAACGACTCCTCAACGCCTCGCTCTTTACGCTAAAGTTTGACTCTGTCTCACAACTTTATTTTTTAAAACAATAAAAAACTTTAGCGTAAAGAGCGAGGTGTTGAGGAGGGGACAGCCCCTTTCATATACGGAATAATTTCTGTTCGTTTTAAGTTTTAATGTCGCTCCTTACTTTCAGTTTAAAAAACATGTTTTTTTTATTTAATGGCATACAAACACATAAAGAACTAAGTTTTGTAAACAAGCCCCATTTCCTATAGCACCACATTATGTTTGTCTCTGGCATCCCCTCTATCTGTCTGGTATATCCGTCTGTTTATTTTTCTTTCCTCTCCCTCCTTTCCTCCAATTTTCCAAATTAACTCATATCTAGCTTTGGAGTCAAAATTTTAGCCACTAAGGCCCGCATTCCTCTTGAATTGGCCTGGCAAATTACTACAGGCTGTATTAATTGGATAAAGTAACGCTTTGCCAAAAACCGATTTTCATCTGCGATTATAGTCTCTCAGTGTACGACTAGGAAGGTATTACTTATTATTAAGCTGGATATTTCGTTTAATAAGGGTACAATACCTTACAATAATTGCAGAAAATTAACATACATTGGTAACAGAAGGAAGCCCCATTTGTTATGGGTGCAGTACGAGATAAAGGTATAGATGATACTTCCTTGTTTATAGTGTTCAGATAAATAAAACTTGAAGATAGATAGAATGATGAATCTAGAAAATTCGGATTGAATGATGTTTTCGGGACAGTTGCCGTGTTGAGAAGAAGACTTTCAGATATTAACTAAAAAAACAAGTTTTTTTAACTGATAGTAAAAAGCGACATTAAAACTTACAACGAACAGAAATTGTCCCGTATATGAAAGGGGCTGCCCCCTCCTCAACGCCAAGCTCTTTACGCTTAAGTTTGACTCTCTCTCACAACTTTGTTTTTTAAAACAATAAAAAACTTTAGTGTAAAGAGCGAGGCGTCGAGGAGGGAACAGCCCCTTTTATATACGGAAGAATTTCTGTTCGTTTAAAGTTTTAATGTCGCTCTTTACTTTCAGTTAAAAAAAACTTTTTTTTTAGTTAATTATTGTAAGGAATTGTATCCTTATCAAACGAAAAATCAGATAATTCTGAAATTATTAAATAGTCATCTTTGGTAGCAAATAAAACTTGAGGGTGGATACGTGTCTATTAATACTAAAAAGCTCCATTACGACATATGGATCTATAAAACAGATACAAACACCCCCTATGATAAACATGTAAAGATGTGCGTTTTATTTTAATGATAATATTCAATATTTTTGGATGATCAATCACTAAAAATAAAAACTTAACACAGCGAATTTTAAGAGAATGCTGCCTGAGCACAGCCTATTCGTTTTTAAATACCTAAACTAGCGAAAACAGGAGTACAAATTAAAAACGGAAAAGAGCGAAGAATTGAGATATAACTCCGCTCTCCAAGGATTCCCCAGCATGACACTCTTGTAAAAATTGGAGTTGGAAAATTGGAAAAAAATTGGTTCTATTGCAACTGAACCTTCGTGTAACTGAATCCCATGCAGCTTGACCACTGTAACTGAACCCTCGTGCATCTGACAGCTCGTGTAGCTGAAATACGACCGCTTGTGTTTTTAGGATCATAACACTATAGAACTAGATTTTGAAAGATTTTGTTAAATATAAGTTATATACAATAAATATAAGTTAAATATAAATTATTATGAATATAGTAAATAAATAAAATAATTAAAAACACCTTAAGCAGCTTACCACATGATACCAACTGAGGGAATCTTTGTTTAGCATTTCCCTGTTATCAGCAGATGCATAGATTATTTCAAGTTTCTTAAATATTGATGAAGGATTGGCATCTCTAAGGTCAATATTTCCAAATCTCTTCTTATTATTATATAGGCTGTAGGAATAGCCTAGATTCCCTTTGACTGAATTGTGTCCCATCTTCAAATGTCCTTTGGCAGCTGCATTTAAGTTTGGTGAGGTGATGGATAGTATGAGTTCTTTCTTGTCCGAGTTAACTAAATCAACTGACAAAGAAAGAATAATAATTAATACAATTAAACGAATGGGCAAATGGACGCAGTAAATTGACCTAGTTTTTGGGACTATAAACAAGGACGTAGCCTGGGGGACTTACTAGAGGTCTGAATCCTTTTCAACATGTGCAAAATTTATCACATTTCAAATAATTGTTATCAATAGTTTTTTGTTTACTTATTAATCATCGCATTGACCGTCTTGTAAAGCCTTAAAATTGTTGGTTAGGTGGAAATTCAGCACAACGAAAAAATAGATCTAAATTATAATTAGTGACTGAAAAACATGTCAAAATGTTTACCTAAAGCAACAAAAGTTTAAAGAAAAAGTTAGTAGCCATTTATAAACTTTCTATAGCGAGTCGTATGTTTCAAAATCAGATAGAGGTGCGTTTTTCATCCTCCATTTACGATTTTTCTAGCCGGTCCTTCGGTCAAATTTCAAGGGGTTCAACACCCACTCCAATGTACAGGTATGGGTGAATGGCATATGTGGGCCCTGTAAATTCAGTATCCGATTACCACTGGTGACCAAACATATAATGATAATGTGACTTTTCTGAATACTGAATTCTTTTGAAACCTTTCCTGCAGCAGCCGGCTTTTTAAGTTCGAAAGGATGCTGTACCACCAGGTTATTCTGTACATTTTGACCCATCCACATAAATAGTGATGAAAGTCAAGGTTGTACTCATTAGAAATGAGCTCTACTAAGTTCTAAACATAGTTCGACTCCTTTCTTTCGAAATTTAATTGTACTGAAGAGAATTGCATAATCAATATGGAACCTGTAACAGCTTAAGTCTTAGCCCATAGCTGTGGACTGGAACTTTACTTTCAAGATATTGTATCTTATTTTTAAATCTAAATGTTCCCGAGTTTTTCCAAGTCTCCCAAATAGTGCTGAAAGGTACCTTCAATTTTGGTCAAATATAAGTTTAAAAGAAAACACATGGGACTCACGATAGAATGTGTGTCCACTTCTTCCAGCAAAGTTTATTTTTGAAAAACGATGCACCCCGACGGATGTTAGTAAAGCTGTGCTCAGGAGGGTTCCAAGTTGCTTTATGGCTGACTTTATACCTGTACCATGAACTAAAACCTGTCTGTACGAAATCTGATATAACTCTGGATTGGCAAGAGTAATATCTTATCACTGCAACTCCCCTGGGATTTTGCCATCAACATTTTTTTCATTTTGCAGTTTTATGTGGCATCTAGCAGTTATATGTTTAATTGAAAAGTGACACTCTTGTCATTAGTTATTCTGAGGGGGCGTCTTGCCTCTTCTTCTAGAACAACCCCTTGATTGACATTTAGTTTCTACGAGAGTCTTTTTATATGAAAGCCCACAGACTTATTTTAATCAAAATAAAGGAAGGTGAGACTTGATATAAAATTATGTCTATCAAGGTCCCTCTTTATTTTTATCTGAACATCACCGATATTTTCATTGAGAGTCCAAATGCATTAACTACCACCATAATGACAGCTACAGATTGAGATGGAAGTCATATAAAAATAGTCAGAAAAGTGGGCAGCCAAGTTGAGAACTCTATGGCAGCCTCTCCTCTATAGACCTAACAGTTCAGAGTTTACTGTTCACTATTACGGCAAAAAGTTCCACAATTTAGGAAACATTGTGGGGAATTATCTTGTCCATTTGAGAAAGCATGATTGATTAAATTTATGGATAAGAATCAAACAGTTTGTGGTCCCGAACTGTAAGTAAGGAGTGACCCGGCTCAATAGTAACCGAAACTCTAAAAAAACAGAATTTTGATACCGATAGACATATCAAAAGAATCATATTTTTTATGCTGATTCCAAATATATAAGTTTTATCAAGTTTAGTCTTACCAATCAAAAGTTACGTGCCTGAGAAAATTTGCCGTGTTTTCAAAAAAGGAGGAAACACCCCCAAAAGGTCATAGCCCTATAATGAAAATCCCATCATCAGATTCAGAGTATCAGAGAACCCTACTATAGAAGTTTCAATCTCCTATTTGCAAAAATGTTGAATTTTGTATTTTTTGTCAGAAGAAAGATCACGAATGCGTCATTTTTTTTTCAGGGGTGATCGTATCGACCCAGTGGTCCTACATTATCGCAGGAGGGCTTGTTCGAACGGAAATTTAAAGTTATAGTGCCCTTTTTAAGTGACCAAAAAATGCAGGGCAACTAGGCCCCCTCCCCGCTTTTTTTTTCCCAAAGTCACCCGATTAAAATTTTGAGATAGCCATTTTGTTCAGCATGGTCAAAACATACAATAACTAGGGCTTTATGGATGACTTAATCCCACACAGTCCCCTGGGGAAGTTCTGCAAGTTATGAACTTTTCCCAATGTTTACATAAAGTATTGGTTATTGGGAAGTATACAGAAGTTTTCAGGGGGGATTTTTTCTGGTAGTCGGGATGGGGGGGGGGGGTCGGGGGTTACGTGGGAGGATCTTTCCGTGGAGGAAGTTTTCATGGGGGAAGGGATATTGCTATAAAGGGGGAGGGGGTCAGATTTCCTAGCATTATTTATAAAAACGATCAGAAATTAAATAAAAAAAAACAATTTTTTCAACTGAAAGTAAGGAGCAACATCAAAACTTAAAACGAGCAGACATTATTGCGTATAATATTGGGTTTGCCCCCTAGTTGTTACCTCGCTCTTTACGCTAAAGGTTTTTTTTTACTTTCATCAGAGCTATTTATTCTAATTAACGGCCTTTGTGATTAAGGGGTCATTCTTAAAGAAATGGAACAAAATTTGAACTTTAGCATTGACTAGGGGGTATTGACTAGGGGGCAAACCCTCTAATGCGCGTAATAAAAATATACGAATATAGAAGTTCGTTACGTAAGTTACGTCAGGTCAAAATTTTGAGAAAGCCATTTAGCCAAAAAAAACCAAAATTAATATGCAAATTTCGTTTTAATTATTCATGTACGGTGAGCCAAAATCAAAGCTGCATTAATTCAAAAACGTTCAGAAACTAAATTAAAAAAAAACAAGTTTTTTTAACTGAAAGTAAGGAGCGACATTTAAACTTAAAACGAACAGAAATTGTTCCGTATATAAAAGGAGCTGTCCCCTCCTTAACGTCTCGCTCTTTACGCTAAAGTTTGACTCTGTTTCACAACTTTATTTTTTAAAACAATAAATAAATTGTAGATACCATTTGATTGCGAATTTTGAAGATGATTACTATTTTACGCCGACGGTGCAGCATCTCCTTAATAAACATTAAAAAAAAATAACTAGCTAAAAGCATACTATATGAAAAAAAACTTTCTTTTAATAATTTCTACATAGCGCTTAACCACAAAAAACATGTTTTTACACGAAATTAGTTTTTACAATACAAGTGCATTCAAGAGAATAGGGTCGATGGAGATATATTCAGGAAACACTTTTTTCAAAGAAAAAAAGGAAAGATATGTGTTAGAGCCTGCAAATGTTAAAAAAAAGAAAGTAGACAAATAAAAAATATAAAAAGATAATAATGAATAGCGACGAAGACCACACTGCCTTTCCATCATAAACAATAAGTAGAACAATAAAGAAAGTTTTATATAAATCAGTGGAACGAAACTTTATATGAATATTACGACCCTATATCCAAGGGCCGTCCTCAGCAAAACAAACGAAGAAAACACCAATATAAAGAACCTCACATTAAAATTCAATCATTAAAGCTGAAAAAAGTTTTTTTTTTAATTTTCAAAACAGCCCTAGCATCATTACTTCAAGGAATTTCAACCAGGACTGGTACACCAAGCGAAGCGAAAAAAGACAATTCATTCAAATGGAATAAAAAACACTTCCAAGCAAGCTCTTAAAGCTGATCTTGCCTTTTTGGCAGCCAGCCTAGAAGGTCTATCCGTAACACGTTGATTGGAATTATTTACTGATTTTGTAATATAATTAATTAGCTCATTTCTAATTAAATTTGTATATAAGGCATTAAGTGAGTCTTTCCCCAAATCCCTATTTAAAGAAATACTACTATTTATTTTGATTTTAATTTCAATTGCCTCTCGAATAACCTGTTTTATGCCTAAATCATTGCTAATAAGGTAAGTTTCTTCAAAAAGCATTTTATGGCTAGGGTTATCATAGATATGACTGCTTAAAGCAGAATCAAAAGAAATATTTGTACGATTAGAATTTAAAGCTTTAGTTATGTCGTTGTTGTGTTGTTGTAGGTGTTTTTCTAAATTTCAATGGGTTCTACCAACATAAAAGTGGCCACAGTCACATGTAATTTGATAAACACCTCTTTGGCGAGTAACTGGGGCTATATCTTTACCAGAGTTTATGAGGTTCATGATTGTAAAATTATTGGTAAATATTACATAAAAAATATTTTGTGTGCGAACTTTTTTATAACTTGTAGTGACTTTTGGAATATATGGAAGGTAAATTATATTTGAGGGCTTGGCAGGAACTTCACACGGTAAAAGACCCTTGATTTTACGGGAGTGTCTTGCCAATCTTCGGCTAATCGTATTGTTAATAAAGACAATAGGATAACTTTTTCCAAAAAGTATGTAAGATTCAGAGCAAATGTTTAGGGCACGATCGACAAGAGAGGTAATAACACCTCTTTTAACTTGTGGGGGATGATTGCATTTAAAATGTAGATATCTGTTATTTTATGTGGGTTTTCTGTAAATTGTAAAATCCAGTTTATCAATGCTACGAATAATTAATACATCCAGAAACGGTAATTTAAAGTCCAATTTCCAACGTGTTCTACATCAATATTTGCTAATAACCTGGATAGAAATGCCCCCATGGGGAGGCCATTTATTTGTTGATAAAAAGAATTACGGAACTGAAAATACATTGAGTACTTATTTCAAATTTTGACTAGAGACGTTAAAACCTCGCAATTAATTCCTGTTGTTGAATCTTTTATTAAATGATAATTTTCTTCTTTTTTATTTTTTAATAATTGCTCTTATATTGCTAGATCAATATTTGTATACATAGAAACTATGTCGAAAGTACCTGCTACAGTGTAGTCTGAAATACTCGCATTTTTAAGTTTTTCCACGAGATCCACCAAATTACTTATGTACGATTTTTGAGAATAGAGCAAAGGTTTGAAGGCTGTACACAGCCACTTTCAAATATTGGAAGCAGGGGCTTTCGTACATGCTACAATAGTCCTTAAGGGAATACCTTGCTTATATAATTTTGGTAAACCGTAAAACTTTGGGCAAAAACTACCTCGGGGGAGAAATTTATTATACAATTGTGAGGTGATTTTGCAATATGTGGGCATACAATATGTTGGTAGAACTCATCAAAATTTAGAAATTAAAATCAAAATAAATATTAATATTTGTTTAAATAGGGATTTGGGGGAAGATTTGCTTAAAGCCTTATATACAAATTTAATTAGAAATGATTTAACTAGTTATATTAAAAAAACAGTAAATAATTCCACTCAACCTGTTACGGATAGACCTTCTAGGCTGGCTGCCAAAAAGGTAAGATTAGCTTTAAGAGCTTGTCTGTAAGTGTTTTTTATTCCATTTGAATGAATAATCTTTTTTCACTTCGCTTCGTGTACCAGTCCTGGTTGAACTTCCTTGAAGTAATGATGCTAGGGCTGTTTTAAAATTTAAACAAACTTTTTTTCAGATTTAATGATTGAATTTTAATGTGAGTTTCTTTTATATTAATTTTTCCTTCATTTGTTTTGCTGAGGACGGCAGTTGGATATAGGGTCGAAATATTCATTTAAAGTTGCATTCCACTGTCTTGTATAAAAATTTCTCTATTGTTCTATTTATTGTTTATAAAGATAATAACAATAAAATAAAAGTTAAAAATAGGGATAAAATCCTTTTTAATAGACAGTGTATAATAAATTTCCCAAAAAATACCAGATATTTCGGTCAGATATACAGTGACCGTCATCAGTAGTAAAACAGTAGTGACGATCATTGTATATGTGACCGCAATATCTGTTTTTTTGTGAAATTTATTATACACTGTCAATTAAAAAGATTTTATCCCTATTTTGAACTTTTATTTTATCGTCATGGAAAGGCAGTGTGGTCTCCGAAATTATCTAAAAGATAATAACAGGTTAAATTGTATGTTAATATGGTAATAATGAGTTAATAAACGCAATAATAATGCGTATTATCGTTGAAATATGGGTTTTAACTGGTCTAGAGGCCCAGAAAACCTAGCATATATCAGCTAAAAAATTTACTACAAGGTTTTACAGAACGTAATACAAACCTTTATATTGAGAAACATCTCCATCCCCAATTGACAGCGAAGTAGACAATTTTAAGGATTTCATATTCGTATCATCTTTCACGATTTTTAGACTTAAAATATTTTCCTGTTTACTTGAGAGATTAATTAGCACGTCTTTCTTTTCCGTCGTAAGCAGACCAATTCCTATAAATACAAAGTCCAGAAAGGCAAAGTCCGTAAAATATAATAAAATTACAATATACAGTCTGATTCAGACTCAAAGAAGATAGTGTAGAGCAGAGTAACTTTTTATTTACAGCAAGACATAAACACTGTTAATCAACGACAAATTATATTTTTTTCAATTAACTCGTTTTAAAATATAAGAAAGTAGAAAATCATTTTTTTTCTCTTGAGAATCTATATCAAACAATTCGTGGCAACGAACTGTAAGTAAGGAGCGACACGACTCAATTGTAACTGAAACTCTAAACAACATAATTTAAATTCCAATAGATACATAAAAAATAATTGGCTTATTATGCAAATTTCAAATATATAAGTTTCATTAAGTTTAGTCCTACCCATTAACGGCTACGAGCCTGAAAAACTTTGCCAGATTTTCAAAAGAAAGAGGGAATCCCCTCCTAAAAGTCATAGAATATTAATGAAAATCACACCATCAGATTCAGCGTATCAGAAAACCATACTGTAGAGATTTCTAGCTCCTTTCTGGAAAAATATGGGATTTTATATTTTTTGCCAGAAGAAAGATCACGGATGCGTGTTTTTTATTTTATTTTTATTTTATTTTTAAGGGGTGATCGTATTAACCCTAGAATATTGTGAGAGGCCTCATTTGAACGGAAATTAAAAGTTCTAGTGCCCTTTTTAAGTGACTAAGAAGATTGTTAAACATAGTTGAAAGGGCCAATGACTATGCATTTGGATATAACATGACCCCCCCCCCCACAGCCCCAGGAGAAATACATTTTACCTGTCTGCAATTTCGGTTTTCCTTAAATATGGGGACAGGTTGTATTAAATTAGACTGGGCGAAAATATTGATTGAGTCTTTTGATAACAACTTAATATTAAAAGACTCAATCAATATTTTCGCCCAGTCTAATTTAAGACAACCTGTCCGCATATCTAATGAATATCGAAATTGCACACAGGTAAAACCTATTGCAAAGCAAAGAATATTTGTTGAATCAAATTGGTGAATTCTTTTTCATTGATTTCTGGCTTTTTTTTTTTTTATTCAGTATCTTTTCTCTTCTTGTCAAGTTCCCTTCGAAAGCTTAGATTTTGTTAATTTTTTTTTTCGTTTTTTTTAGCACTGAGGACGACTTGGCGGAGGTCCCGAAATATTTGCTTGTTTTTCATCTTCGTATTTTGATACTGGCTGACAAAATCCTCGTTTTCTCACGTATTTTATTTTATTTTCCATTTATTATACCCTTTTCTTTCTTGGTTTCGTACGTCATGTACAGCCAGTGTGGTCTTAGAATGTATTTAAAAACCGATTGTAGCTAAAACCACTTTTGTTAAATTTTAAACTATGAAAAACAATGAAAATCCTTGAGTCTCTCTGTTTCTCTTGGGATCACGAAATATCATAAAGATTTAATGAAAAACAAAGTAAATGATTTATCTTAATTTTATCCCAATCATTAACTACTATTACTAATAACTAATATTAGCGTTATGCTATCTAAGGCCAATATGCTGGTATATAATCTTCATGCAAACCACAATGTAAGGAGCAACTAGAATCACTTGTTTGATGATGCGGTCATTGGGTCTTCTCTGGACACGGCCAAGCCAGCGCAGTCTTCTCTGTTTGACAATCGTAGCTGTGGGCTCGATTTTATAGCAGCAGTGGCGCACATCAGCATTTGAGATTCTTTTAGGTTATGGATGAATCATCAGGATGTTTCGTAAACAGCGGTGGTCAAAGAATTTCATATCACGGAGATGCAGTTGCTTCAGGGGCCACGTCTCGACTGCATAGAAAAGAACAGACCTAACAGCTGTTTTATAGAAACAAATTTTGCCTTCATACTGATCTCCCGTTTGTTCCACAAATGGCAGCGTATCTGAGAGAAGGAGCTTTGTTGATTCTATTATTTACGTCAAGGTCACAGCCTCCGAGAGAGTCTATTAGTGAGCCAAGATAAGTGAAACAATCGCCTTTTTTAAAATTCTTGTCCGTAAAACACAAGCTGATAATCCGACTGTAAATTTAGGCCCATGACTTTAGTTTCTGCTGTGTTGATCTTCATACCCAGTAAGTAAGAGAAATCTGCATTTCATTTACCATTGTTTTGGTAGTTGTTAGAGTTGCTGGATACCCAATCCCATAACAACACCATCAAAGCTTGAGAGTACTCGTTCTAGAATCCAGTTTCTATATAATATTTAAACAAAATGAGGCAATGTGCATCTTTCTTTAAATCGCTATCCACATTGAAGGGCTCAATTTCTTGACCCAGTACACTTACAGTTGATTTGTAATGCTCATAGTAAGCCTTCAACAGCTCTATGAAATCAACCGACATGCCCTCTTTTATCATGATGCGCCAAGGGTTTTCACGGGTTACTGGTCAAAAGCAGCCACAAAATCCAACTACATGTTAATTATGAGAAGATTGTTACGTTCGCACTGTTGGAGAATAAGCCGAAGAGTGAAGATCTGGTCGGTGAACCCTCTTCCCTTTCATATTCTGCATTGATTTTCACGCGTCAACTCATTCCTTGCTCCCTCAAACCTTTTAAGCAAGATCATCATGAATACTTTGGTAGCCATATACATGAGTGATATCCCTCGATAGCTGCGGCTGTCACATTTGCCTCATCTTTAAATGCTGGGATTATTACTGACAGCTTCCAATCAGACAGGAAGGTCTTCTTCTCCCAGATCAGACTGAAGAGAGTTTCTAGCTGCTCCACTACAACGTTTGGTGAGGTCTTGTAGACCTCAGGAGGGAGAACACCTTTGCCAGGCGACTTATTGCTTTTAGCCGTTTGATAGCGTTTAGTATGTCTGAACCTAAAAGTGGTGCCATGTTGATGTCGCCTGTTGGTGGCAGCATAAGCGTTGCATCTTGCCCATCTGTATTTGAATTAAGCAGGTCTTTAAAGTGATTCTACCAGTGATCAAGTTTACCTTGTACATCAGAAATCATTTTATTTCAGCCTTTTAAGAGACTCGCGATAGGTGACTTTTTTCCGGTTATTTCTTTGAAGGTTTTATAAAACCTTCTTGTGTCATTATTTCTGGCTGCTATAAAAATATAAATGTATATAAAATATATAAATTTTACATTTATAAAATAATCTTGTAATTATTCTTCAATTTTTTAAAAAAGCTGTTTCTTTTCTTTTTCACATGCAGTCGATATATTCATGCGCAGCTGACAATTAATAAGCCTAAATATGAAAGATACTGGGAGAGAGGAGTCAAAGAATATAGTCTCGCATACAGCGTAAAGAAAAGAAAAAGAATAAAATGAGAACAATATTCAAACAGTAAACGTGAGCCCAGTTAGACGATGCTTGAAGTTTCGAAACTGAGCAGGGGGAAATATTCATGAAGGGTAGTAAATAGAAAAAGAAATGCAAATAACTAAAACACATTGTTTGCTAAGTACATTTACTAAATTAAGAAAGTAATTATAATAGCAATAATTTATCAAATTAACGGAATTCTTTTTTTCTTTTTTAACGGAATTCTCAATTCTTTTCGGAATTCAGATTTTTTTTTTGAAACAGCAAACAGAACCAAGAAAGTCAAAACTAGAACTTCACAGATTTCCACTGGGATGGAGCGAACCAAATCTTCATGAAAAAAAGGGAAAAAAAATATCTAAATAGGTAATAATTTGTAAACAAATTTTCCAAGTTTAAATAAATAAAAAAAATTAATAAATTAGAAACAAGTAATGAGACAGATAAAATGAGAATAATATATAATCATTCAACAGGAACCAATAAAGTTAAAACTAGAAGTGTAAGTAAATTAAATGAAGCTGGGTAAATGCTGATTTTCATTAGAAAAAACAGCAAACAAAAAGATTAAAAGTATCGTAATATTTTGTATTATATCACGAAAAGTATTATGATTATCTGTGAAAAAATAGGTTAACTTTTGGCTATTCAGCAATAAACAAACTTTTTTAAATCATAGACTGAATGAAAGCTGAATGAAGCTGATTGAGTAAATAGACTTTTAGATGTTATTTTCAGTTTTTTCTGACTTTTTTATATTTAACAATTTTCTCCTCTAATTGGCACACAACTCCGTATGAGAAGACATCATGGCTTCAAGGTTAAAAAAATCAAGATAAATTGAAAATTAACCATTTACGGTAATAAATTAACCATTTCGAAATTTACAAAAATGTACCTCATCCGTCAAATTTATTCAAAATTACTTTATTATTGACTAATTGAAACAAAATAAATTTTCTTGACAAATAAAAAAATAATAAGCTTACCTTGAACCAGGTACTCCCTCTTATTATAAACGGCGGATATATTTGCCGACATTTCATTTCCTCCATTTGCCTCTTTTAGCGCAACTTTACCTGTTAAAGCTAGTAGAGTAGTTGATTCGGTTCCATATTCGGCTGTCATATTTGAATCCATGTGAAGAAGACCCTATTTAGGAAAAGAAAATATTAGTATTAGTAATTAGTATGAATTATTTTCAATTCGGTAGCGTTGACTATGTAAGGTGCTATATGAAAAAGCGACACAAATAGCTTGGACATATTATAGCTAGATGTTCACAAAGATCATACTTTTAATATAGAAATTCTCTAAAAGAGCTATACTAGACAGCTTTTAAGAGTTTGGTCAAAAACTAGAGAGACACTTAAATTAGGTTGGAATGAGCCTTAAATATTGAACGGCATCTATGGGATTTGGCAGATGGCAAAAGCAGATGCTTTAAACAGACTGCAATGTATGATTTTATTAACCCCTGATGACTTACCGTTGTGACAAGTCAGTAAAAGTATTAACAAAGTTTGAGTATAAACATTAAAACCAAATTATATCGACCAGGTTTTTTTCAGAATTCTTTAAGTTTTTCATCTTAGGTGTTTAAGAATACATTATTAGTAGTAGTAATTTATAGCCTAAAAAAAAGCAAAAACAACAATGTGGAGTAAAAACTATAATACAAAAAAAATAAAAAAAGAAAACGACGCAAAAATTACTGCAAACACTATAGATTAAAAATAAAATCAATTAAATAGCGACGAAGAACAAACTTTCTTTCCATCATAAACAACAAATAACAAGTAGAACAATAGGAAATTTTTTCCGTATGGCAGTGGAATCCCAAACGTTAAACAAATATTTCGACCGTACGTCCAAGAGCCTCCTCAGCCTAACACAAATGAAAATATAAAAAAAAGAGACATTACGACCATTAAAACTAAAAAGAAATTTTAAAACAGTCCTAGCATCCTTACTTCAACGAAGTTCAACCAGGAATGATATGTAAAGTCGATGCATTTCATTCAAACGAAATAAAAATAATTGAATACACGCTTTCAATGCTAATCTTGTCTTTTTGGCAGCTAACCTCAAAGGCCTTTTTGTTGCAGGCTCACTAGTATTGTCTATCGGTTTTGTAATATATTTTGTCACATGATTTCTAATTAAATTTGTGTATAAAGCATTTAGTGAGTACTCCCCCAAATCCCTATTTAAAGAAATACTGTGATTCATTTTGAATCTAATTTTAATTGATTCCCGAACAACCTGTTTATACCTCAGTCATTACTAATGTGAGAAGATTTTTCAAAAAATAATTTGTGGCTGGGGTTATCAAAAATATGGCTATTTAAAGCAGAATCAAAGGGGTTATTAGAACTATTAAAAAATAAAGCTTTGTCAATGTCCTATCTATGCTGTTGCATGCGTTTTTCTAAATTCTGATGGGTTCTACCAATAGAGTAATTGCCGCAGGTCATAGGTTATTTGATAAAACCAGAGTTTAAGAAATTCATGATTTCAAAATTATTTATGAATACGACATACGGATTGTGTTTTGTGCTAGCATTTTTTTTAAAATTCGTTGTGATTTTTGGGATGTATGGAAGATATATTATATTTGAGGGCTTGTCGGGAGCCTCACATGATCAAAGACCTTTGATTTTTCGGGAGTGTCTTTTTACTCTTTTTAGTCTAGTGCTAATTGTAACATTCAGAAAAAGAATGGGGTATCCGTTTCCAAAAAGCATATCTCTGAAAAAATTTGTTTCTGCTGTGATAAGAGATTCAGTGTAAATATTCAGGGCACGGTTGATGAGAGAAATTACAACAGCTTTTTAACTTTCGCTGGAGGAGTGGTTTGTTTAAAATAAAGATATCTATTGTTTTACACCAATGCGGACCCTCGGTCGGCATACGAAAAAGTATTGTTTTGCGTTGGTCATATGTATTTAGATCTAAGAAAAAACCTAAGTTCGTTTTCACCATGGTTCCAAAGTTATATTACCTCATCCATGTAACGTCCCCAATAGATATGTCCTAAAAAATATGAATTTAAAGTCCAATTTTCAAAGTGCTCTACATAAATATTCGAGAGTAACCCGGATAGGGATGCTCACATTGGCAGACCCTTTATTTGATGATAAAAAATAACGAATCTGAAAATACATTGAAAACATAATGCAAATTTTAAGTAGGGTCATAAAAACTTCGTAATCAATTCCTGTCGCTGAATCTTCAATTAAGTGATAATTTTTTTTTTCTATTTTGTTTTTCAATAATTTCTCAGATATGCCCATATCTATATTTGTATACGTAGAAACAATGTCAAAGCTACTGTCTATTGTACTTCCTGATTTACTTGCGCTTTTTAGTTTCTCAACTGAATCTACCGAATTACTCATATAGAATTTTAGGAAATAAAGCAATTATTTGGGGTCTGTAAATAGCCATTTTCCGAATATTGGAAGCAGGGCCTTTCGTACATACTACGATAGGCCTTAAGGGAATACCTTGCTTATGAAATTTCGGTAAACCGTAAAATTTTAAACAAAAGCTACCACTGGGGAAAAATTTATTGTATAATTCTGGTGTGATTTTACCCTAATGTTTTAGATTCTTTAATTAATTTATAATTTTATTAGCAGACTGATCAGTAAGATCGTGAGTTATCGTTATATACGTACTTTGTCATTTAAGCGTAAATAAAATTTGTAGTCATAAGCTGTCGTATCCATGACAACAAGTGAATTGCATTTGTCTGCTAAGGTTATTATAATAGACGGGTCTTTGCGGAGATCAGATAATATTTTTATTTCGTGCAAATTTTCTGGTGTAAAATTGGCAGGAGACTTAACTTTTTTTTAATGTTATAAAGGGTATTTATAAGACAAGGCCTAACTCCACCTGGGTTAGAAACAGATGTGTAGTATTTATGTAAATCGGACTTTAGAGAGAAAATTACATCTGCCACTGGAACTTGTTTCGGTAGAAAAGAGAATTTTGGACCTTTTTCAAGTTTTTGGATTTCCTTGGGCACAAGCATTCTAGAAGAGAGATTCACAATAGCGAGTCTAGGAGACAATCTTGGAGAATAAGTACAGTTTTTCATCGAAGATCCATCCCTCAGGCTTTTCAATTTTTAAAAAGTACTACGTTACTAATAATTACTACAATGTTTTTTTTGCAAAACAAATGGGTAGTGCTAGAAGGGGAAAGAATAGCTGAGGAACGACTGTGATACAGTCTACATACAGTCTAAAAAATTTTCCGAGCTACCATTAGGCTCTTACATACCTTATTTATCAGTACTGAACAAGAAGAAGAAACAGAGAGACCAAAGGAAATACCCTGCTAATCCACTGAATGAGAGCAAGGAAGAGTTCCAGATCTAAAGTGGCCACTTAGTAGTGGCCGTGAAATATCGGAAGGGTAACTACCTCCCGGGAAGTTATGATGTTGGTAGACTCCAGGATGAGAATTTGAGAGAAACTTTCCAGGAACAGTTGAATACTAAACTTGAGAGTTTAAATTTGACAATGTGGAAGATTCTTGGAATAATTTTAGAAAAATAATTTGTGAAGTTGCTGAAGGTGTATTACGGAAAAAAGCTACAACTGCAGCTAAGAATATTAGGGAAAAAGCTTTATATTTAATAGAAAGGAGAAAGGACTTGTACAAAAATTATCTGAGTGATAGGTCGTATGAAAACAAAAGAAATGTAAAGAAAGTGGAGGAAGCACTAAAATATTAACTATGGAGGTTTGAAGTGGAGGCCAAGGATAAAATTAACGAGGATCTGGAAGATGCAGGTCGACGGCATAATAGTAAAATATTGTACTGGCACGTTAACAAATTGAGAGGGAGTAGTCAATCCGGACTTGTCCCAGTTAAAGATAGAAATGGGGTAATTAGCGATAAGGAAAAAACTAAAGAGATGGGCCAAACATTTTGAGAACTTGCTAAACCGAGATAGAGTTACAGGAAAAAATATAGAGGAAAATGAAAAAGTTTGTGATACCTTGGATGTGAAGGAAGATTTGTTTTGTGAGGAGGAATTAGCAACAGTACTAAAAGGATTAAAGAATAATAAGGCTCCAGGTGCTGATAGAGTGGTAAATGAGTTTCTTAAATATGGTGGCTCTGAGGTAAGAAATAAGTTATTGAAGATTATGAATATGATTTTAAAAAAGTGGAAGTACCTAACGATTTTAGGAAAACCTTAATTAAGCCACTTTATAAGAAAGGTGATAAAAAGTGAGTGTGGTAATTATCGAGGCACTAGTCTGATCTCTGTAGGTAGCAAAGTACTTAGCAATATGATGCTTTTTAGACTGAGATAGGCCGTAGACAAAGTTTTAAGAGAAGAACAGTGCGGTTTTAGAAAATGTAGAGGATGTGTCGACCAAACTTTCACTCTTAGGCTAATAACTGAGAAGTGCCTGAGTTTCAAACACCTTTGGTCCTCAGTTTTATAGATTATGAGCAAGCGTTCGATTCTTCTAAAAGAAGAGTTTCAGTAAAGGTGTTATCCTTGTATGGTCTACCAGAAAAATATATTGAAGTGATAAGAACTAAGCACCAGAAAAGTATTGCTGCGGTTTAAGTAGGAAATAGGATATAACAGCTGGTTTTGTATTAATTAAGGAGTTAGGCAAGGCTGTGTTCTAACCCACTGTATATGAGTTATTTTGATGGGCTTTGTCTTAAGGAGCACAGGAAAGGCAATGGGAGACCACGGAATCAAATGGGGAGGAAAAAGTCTCCTGGACATGGATTATGCTGATGATTTAAGCATCCTAGATGAAAGTGTGAGCAAAATGGATGAAGTTTTAGAGGTTTTGCGAGTTCAGGGTGCTAGAATTGGTTTGAAAATTAACGTTAGGAAGACTAAGTCACTAAGGCTAGGAATAAGTGGAGATGAAAAGGTGACGTTTGGGTAATGAAAAGATTGATCAGGTGGGCAGCTTCACTTACCTTGGTAGTATTATTAGTAAAGATAGTGGGAGCAGTGAAGATGTTAAAAATAGAATAGCCAAGGCTCAGGGTATTTTTTCACAGTTAAAAAAAGTCTGGAAAAATAGGAAGATAAGTCTGCAAACAAAGATTAGAATATTAGAAGCTACAGTGATGACAGTGGTCAAATATGGCTCTGAAGCATGGACGCTCTGAAAAGTGCATGAAGATTTGCTAGATGTTTTCCAGAGAAATTGCTTAAGGATTGTTCTGGGTACCCGGCTGACTGACCGTATTTCAAACAATTGGCTTCACGAAAAATGTGGTACAATACCGCTCTCTAGGGCTATAATGAAAGAAAGGTTGAGGTGGTTAGGGCACGTTGTGCGGATGAAGGATGACAGATTGCCGAAGATTGTTCTTTTTGGCCAACCATCTAGGGCTAAATGGAAAGCAGGTCGTCCCCGTCTGGGGTGGGGGGACGTCATAAAGAAAGATTTAAAGGAAATGGGAACTTCATAGGCGGGTGTAAAAAGGGAGGCTTTGAATAGATTGGGGTGGAGGAGGAGCGTGCGTAGCTGTGTTGGCCTCAGGCGGCTTGGTGCTGCGTCGAGTTGTTAGTAGTAGTAGTAGTAGTAGTAGTTGCAACAAATAAATTCATATTTAGAATGGTTGATTGACAGACCAACGGAAGCATGATGCAAGTTAAGCAAAAGAACTTTTTTAGTTAGACTCCTACGGCTATGGCGTTAGAATAACGGTGTTAGCACCGGTGTTAGAATAACGGTATTAGCACCGGTGTTAGAATAAGGGTGTTAGCATATACAGCATGTGACAAGCCGACCTTACCCTAAAAAACTGAACAGCTAGCACGCGATTGACTATTCTGGACGACAAAATAATTATTTTTGTCGGGGTATTTACCAGAATATTTACAATTATGTTTAAGTAACTAGACTATGCTAGTATGGGCAATTAGTAGGTACTATTAAAATTAACCTTGAAGCCTTTCCAGGCTCACAGGAGATAAAATTAGGATTAGGTATAAAAGATGGAAAATTTAGCTCCCTGGTTTTGTTAACATATCTCTCGGCTAAGAGGTGTTGAGAAAAAGCATGTAAAACGGGTACTTTTTGACAGCCACCTTTTTACTTGAATAATACACGCCCCTGTTTTTGTCTCTTATTTTTTAGCTAGCAAAAACAGTAACTTTGTAGATTACTACCTTGTCTCCATAAGCACAGAATAAAAAACAAGGTTTGTTCCGGATGTAATGTCAAAAGTTGAAGACAAGGCAACAGACACGGATGATTCTTGCATATGCCGAAAGGAGTTTTGCCTGGAGCCAATGCAGCAATTGAACGGTACGCTTCAGTTATTTCTATATTAAGAATTCTAAACTTCAAACGCCTCCCCCCTCCTCTCTTACTCATTTTTTTTGCAATCTATAAGAAAAGAAAAAGACTTAGCTTTTATCTGAACAGTTTTCTAATAAATACAATATCATTAAAGGGTTAAAAGGAAATCCCGTAAACTTTAAGCTAAAGCCGAGGGGCTTCAAAGAACCCTATCGAACAAAACTTATGTTTTTTCCTTGTAGTTTAACATCATGCAATATTGAAAAGGAAGTTGCCAATTACAATCTCGAAGCTTAGAAATGTCCCTTCTATTAAGGGACATGTGCAACATGGAACAATTATTTAATTAAACTCATAATTAACAGTTAAAACTTTAAAACAGATTTAAAACTTAAGACAACGTTTTTCAAAAAGACTTTTTTTGGAAAAAACTAGTTTTATTCTCTTTGAAATTACAGTACCTCGAATGCGCCATTTTACATGAGCTACCATTTAAAATTTCGAATCCTCACCCCAGTGCTCCTTGAAAAGGTGTGTACACCCCTAAAAGTATTGTTAGCGTCTTAAAGTATTTTAGATAAAAACAAATAAAAACTTTCTGGCGCATATTATGGTTTCTGGGATACTGAGTGGGCTGCTGCTTGCACCCTCCAAGTTGCTCAGACTTCAATGTCTAGCATCTTAGAGCTTTGGACTCTGACTCCTATCTCTTACATCTCAAGTAGATCAAAATTTGCTATTCAGCTTACTCACTATTGAAATACGTTGCTATCTTTTTTCATTTTAAAAAGATTTAAAAGACTACGTAACTAAAAAAAAAACTATTTATTAACGCACAGTTTTTCTCTTCTACAAAATACCAAAAAAACATTGATAATTTGGACACATAGGAGTACTTTTTCACAGCTGGAAAATAGATAAACTCTGAGTGAAGGAAGATTGGATAATTTTTTTTATTTTCTTAATGCTACAATTTTCCCTTGAAAAGTCGTCATACATTCTCAGTTACAAGGGCCGTAGCATCGTGCGGTGCTAATTTGTCTCTGAACATAAATGCAGTCAATAGAAAATAAATAGTTATAAAGGAAACTAATTTAAAAGCTTCATTTGAACGAAGGGATTCCTTTGAGACTTCATTAATTTGTGTAAAGTACTATACAGTTACGCCAAACTATTGAAGTAGATATCACTGAATCTATCTGTGGGTGAAAATATCCCTTAGAAATAATACACCATCAAAATTAGATTCCACTACAGAGACTCCGGGATATCCACCCCGCGACTACTTTTAGCGCCTGGAATATTATGTGAAGATATACAGTTCCTAATCAAGGTCAATTTAGAAATCTAATTTCAGTCTGGATTAAAAAAAAAAATCAAGCCAAACGGAAAACAACAAGCCAAACGAGGTGCTGGTATTCAAAGAGATGTTCTTTATTCTACAGGGAGAAAAGCGTTATGGATGAAGTTCCTACGTGCACTACTGTTTAATTTTTTATTTCAAATTCACACAAGACAAAATACAATAGTTTATTTCAGCCTTGTGACTTCTTTTGCGTAAAAATTAGAAGACGAAAAAAAAAAAATGCAAACAGGAATATTTACAAAAATATTGCTCGACTCTGGGAAGTCAAAAATATATATACCCGGCGATCTTATGAGTTATTTTTCTTAAATTATGTTAAACGGCATTCAAAGCAAGGGTATCCGCAGGGAAGGGGGGGAGGTGCGTTACCAAACAGTAAAAAATACCTGAATTACACGTGAGTTGTAGGATATGAATATTTATAGAATGTTATATGAAAGAACAGGAATATTTATGAAAACCATGATTATTCGCTTTTGGGGGCGACAGGCAATTATTCGCCTGTCGTATGTATGTTATGACAAAAAAAAAAAAAAAAAAAAAATTTATCTCTACAAGCTTATCATAATAGAATTATCATATTTGTCTGCTAAATATGATTTATGCATCTTTCTTTGATTTATTCCTACATTCGAGAACAGAACAATGCTTGGCCATATTTAATTGTAGCCTACTCATCTTTTGTCGAGTTTTACCTAACTTTACCCTAAATATTTTTGATCATCTTAATGACTCAGTGACCCTCGTTGATCTAGGCCTTTAATTATTACTTCTTATGAATACTTACAGATTTCCTTGCAATTTTATGCTTTATTCTGAGCCCCTTGAAGCTGTCACTATTCTTCTTGAAATATAGTGCATATCTTGGCAAACTTCCAGGGACAAATGTAGACAACTGCAAGGCAGGAATGAATTAATTCTTTCAATTCTTTCTTAGTATTACTTAGTTTGTAGTACAATTGTTTGATTTTAACACAATCATGGTTTACAATTGTAAATGACGACTGAAACGGTTCTGAAGCAAGGCTGCCTTCTACTTAAGATAAATGTAGTATCTTATGAGCAGAATTCCGAACAGAGGTAAAAAAAAGAGTCTCGCTAATACTGATCCGCAACCGAACACTATAACAGTTTTATCAATAAAACATTCTGATTAATTTTAGTGTGTTGCGAAGGTTCATTATGACTGGTACGACCCATTTACATTTCACTGTTTCTGTAAATTCTGCTTCTGCTTCTGTGAGTTATAACAAACATTTTACGTAGTCTGGCAATAGCAAAAGTGACTGAAGTTTACCGTCTTCAGGGACATGTAGAATTCTAAATAGTTAGGACTGTAAACTACAAAATCTTAATTTAGATTCAAACTTTTTTTTATGCAAGAATAAGATTTTTTTTTAATCTATAAGCAAATTCCAAGCTTTATAGTCTTATGGCAAAGTTTTGCTTTAACTACTAAATTGATAAAACGGAAACTAGGTATAATAGCAGAGATAGAAAAATAAGTAAAGCAAAAAAAAGAAATCAAAAGCAAGGTTTTACAACTATTTCCAATTAAATTATACTATGCAACACGTTTCAGATGCCTTTACCAGAATCTAGCACTAAAAAGACGGCATCAAGTATAGCCACAACCATTTGTGTAGTAAAAATTACCTTTTGGAGGGGAACATTAGACTTCGGATATAGTAAAAACCCCTTCTGTTCGAAAAAGTTATCCTACAGAGAGCATGAGAACTACCTTTTGCAGGAAATGAGTAGCGTTCATAAATCGAAAAAAAAACACCTTATAGATAGAAAAAAATAGTTTTGAGATATAGAAAAAAAACCTCCATTTCCTAATAACCCGCAAAATAAATTAATCTGGCACCGCTCAAAAAATAGTTGATCTAGATGAAGTTTGAACCAACTTCATCAAAATTTATTTCGAGAATTGGAGAGGGAAGTACAGAATTCACGAAGTCAAGTTCTAGGAACATAAGAGATCTTTCCATTGTAAAATGACTAAATTTAGTCTCACCGACTGCTGAGCATCCACGCACAGTTTGAGACCCCATTTCCATTTATCTTTGAGTCCAACACATCCTGTATATTCAGATTTTCCAGGACTATTCGGCATTTTGGTTTGAATAATTTTGCCGTAATGAACTATAGCAGCTTCACTCCTGAAAGAAGAAAAAAACTATTTACCGATACAAATTAGGTCCCCAATTCTATCAAAACGACTCCTGAAACATAAGGACCGTTGAATATTGAATAGAAAGTTTTTTTAAAGTACTAAAAAAAAGTGAAACGTGAAGAGGGAGGTATTGAGGAGGGGGAAGCTCCCCGCATATGCGTAATAATTCCGCTCTCGTTTTTCTGTTTATTTTAAGCTTTAATGTTGCTCCTTACTTTTAGTTGAAAAAACTTGTTTCTTTTACTTTTATTTAATTTCGTATCTTGGTCTGGAAAAAGATTAGACATTGATTCTCAGATTCAAGATCGGAATTACAGACCATTAAGAACCTCTAATCAATATATATATATATATATATATATATTATATATATATATATATATATATATATATATATATATATATATATATATATATATATATATATATATATATATATATATATATATATATATATATATATATATATATATATATATATATAATATATAAATATATATTTAGGATATGAAATCTTAAATTCAGATTTTCTAAACTAAATTTAATATTGACAGCTAGCCATTTTAGGATTATTTTTAATAACAGATGGTAGTTAAAAATCGAGAAAAATAAAAAAAAGCTATTGCTTGCTATAAAAAAAAAATGCAGAATGCTGAATTCTGTTTTCAGAAAATTTGCTTTCGTCTGTTATCCTTATTGTCAATAAACAAAAATTATATATATATATATATATATATATATATATATATATATATATATATATATATATATATATATATATATATATATATATATATATATATATATATATATATATATATATATATATATATATATATATATATATATATATATATATATATATATATATATATATATATATATATATATATATATATATATATATATATATATATAATATTTCTGCTTTCCTCTGATCTTAGATCAAACACTTGTTACAGTGGAATAGTTTCTAACCAAAAGCATAGGCGATTTGTACAAAATAAAAGATATTATAGGCCAAAAAAACAAAAATCAAGATTTCGGGAAAAACCAGGGCGCCAAGCTTAAGGCGTAAATGTTTTCTCTTTAAGTCTTTTTTTTCTTTTACAGAGATTAGTTGAGCCTTTTTGTGTAGGTAAGGGCAAGGCATTTTATCCTTTTTATAAATAATTTTTAGAGAAATTATCGGAAAATTCATTAGAAATGAATTACCATACATACAGGCAAAGCATATTAATAACAATGTCACAATGTCAGTCAAAGTATCCAAATCCAAAAAGATCGAAAAAGTTACAGTAAAACTTATTAAAGAGCATAAGAAGGAAGAGGGGGAAAGGAATGGAAGGAGGAATTCGGCTAATAAGATTAAGGCCAAAAAGGTCAATTGTTGTATTAATTAAAATGTTGTATAAAGATCAGATAACAAAAACTCCAAGGTCGACACAACCCCCCCTAGGGCTCGGGAGAAGGCGTTGTAAGTTATGCCCTGGGGTATACATGGTTTTTATGGAGGGGTGCTCGTATAAACTTCAGAGGGGCTCATTTGATTGTAAATTGAAAATTCTAGTTCACTTTTCAAGAGCCAAAAGAGAGCCCCCCTAAGCCCATTTTCCCCCTCTTTTCCTTAAATACATCCAATCAATTTGAGATAGCTATTTTCTTTGTTATAGTTCAACGAAGACTTCAAGTTTGAAATACCTCCCCCCCCCCAAGAGTCCAGGAGAAGGGTTGTAGCTTATGCCCCGTGGCCATATAACGTTTTATGGAAGAGATAGACTTCGGAAGCGACTCGATTGACAAGAAATTGAAAGTTATAGTTCCCTTTTTGAGAGTCAAAAGTGAGCTAATGGCAACTAGCCCCCCCTCCACCAACCCTCTTTTCCCCAAATACATCCCATTGAATTTTTTAGGTATTCAATTTTTCCAAAATAGACCGAAGATCATATAATAAAAATCTGGGATTTACACAACACTCCCGAAACCCGGAGGGATAGTGTTGTAAATTATGCCCCGGGGGCCTATAAGGTTTTTATGGAAGGAATACTCACATAAACCTCGGAGGGGACACACATTCTACTCATTCGAAAACGGTTCTTACAAAATACAAAATAATTCCTAAAAACCAGAGATTGTTCTTGAAAAATACAAAATACTTCTTACAAAAAAAAAAATACTTCTTGCAAAACAAAATACATCCTAAGAAATCACAAATTCTTCTTTCATCATACAAAATACTTCTTACGAAATAGAAAATTCCTACAAAACAAAAATACATTCTAAACAATCACAAACATTTTTATATATATATATATATATATATCTATATATATATATATATATATATATATATATATATATATATATATATATATATATATATATATATATATATATATATATATATATATATATATATATATATATATATATATATATATATATATATATATATATATATATATATATATATATATATATATATATATATATATATATATATATATATATATATATATATATATATTTATATATATATATATATATAACGTAGATAATTTCGGAGACCACACTGCCTTTCCATGACGATAAATAAAAGTTCAAATAGGGATAAAATCCTTTTAATAGACAGTGATGATGATTTCATCATCACTGTCTATTAAAAGGATTTTATCCCTATTTGAACTTTTATTTATCGTTATATATATATATATATATATATATATATATATATATATATATATATATTTATTTATTTACTTATTTATTACCCGTCAAAAAAAAGGTACAAAAGACGGAGTATCACTAAAAAAGAAAAACAAAACACACACAAAAAACAAATTCCAACACAATACACATAATCGAACAAATTACAAAGACGAGAAACAAAAACTCAATTATACACTGCACTGCAGGTACGTAAGAATTTTTACTTTTTAAACTCCCAACTACTGAAGAAACATAAGCAATATGAATGATAACTTCAATTCAACCAACCTAACCTACAGCAAAATACTTGATAACTTCAATTCAAAATCAACGGATTAAATCAACTAGTCTAAATATGACAAGAGACGGTAAAAAGACTAAATATGACAAGAGATGTGCAAATAAAATTAAATGGACAGTGATTTACTGCCTTAGCAAACGGTACCAAGGGTGGGAAGAAACTTTCTCGTTGTACCGTTTAATTTGTTCAATTATAGCTGCCGTTGGGTCTGCAATTTTAAAATTTTTAACAAGGTGCGAATTTCTTGTCCACGGTGGGAGCCGCAACAAGAACTTCGCATACTTAAAAAACGAGGGTCTGAGCTTTCTTTTCTCTGGCTCAGGAAAAATTCTCCAAAAAGGGCTTAGATACAGGAAATGGGGAAGGGATACTGCGTTATAAAGTCGAGTCAGAATTAAACGGTTGAAACGGATTTTAGATGAGACTACTCTACTGTAAGCAAAAGGCAGGCGTTTACGGAGATGATCAATAAGAAGACAGCGGGTAGTTTTTAGATCCTTTCCAATTGGTAAACCAAGGTAAATAATTTTCGAGACAGGGGCTACAGATAGTTCTCCCAGCCTCAGAGACGAGACCTCTTCTTGGCGCCAGTTGAACAGAAGAATATCCGACTTCCGCGGGTTAAATTCAAGGCCAATGCGACTGTAATTTGATTGTAGTGTGGAGAAGGTGGTCTTTGTACCTGCGACTGTGCGGCTTTCAGAATGTCATCGGCGTAGGCTATCATTGTAACGTCTATGTCACGAGCTATGCATGTTGTCTCGATAGTAGACTGTGGTTCAATTACACAATTATTAAGGCACAAAGAGATGTGACTGATACTTTTCGATCACCCTTTTTTACTGGGACTACAAGATAACCTCTGTAGGACAGCATCACGTCAGGCGTATATTCAGTGAGGGCTCGACCATGGCCAGGAAGTAGGAGTTCAGCCTGTAGGTGGTCGTACATGTCTTTGATGGGTAGTAGGATGTCCTTATGTACACCTCTCTTTCCCATATACAGAATGAGTTGATCGTGGAGAAGCGAGTCGTAGGCACGGCAGACGTCATGTAGACCTATAACAATGGACTCCTTTGATTCATCAGCGTCAATCAAGACTGAAGCCAAAGCAGAAATGGCGTGGCCGCAACCAAGGCCCCTCTGGAACCCAAACTGAATATATATATATATATATATATATATATATATATATATATATATATATATATATATATATATATATATATATATATATATATATATATATATATATATATATATATTTTTTTTTTTTTTTTTATATATATATATTTTTTTATATATATATATATATATATATATATATATATATATATATATATATATATATATATATATATATATATATGCCTGCCCAGAACGTATTTTTTAAAATACCTGACCTAACCAACTCTATATATTAGATATTTAATTAAAATATACCTGCAAAGTAGTTTATGAAGCTTTGGCTAAGCTGACGTAACGGTGCGTAACCGTTAAACGGTTCTTACATGAAACGGTAATCGAATGACCCCTAGTTCGAATGAGCCTGTGCCACTCTACAATTCTACTGGAAATTGAACGTTGTAGTTCCCTTTTTGTGAGTCAATAGGGACCGGATCCACATCCATCCCCCATGCCCTCTTTACCCAAAAATACATCCGATCAATTTTTTTAGATAGCCATTTTGTTATAATATAATAAGTCAAAAGATCAGATAACAAAAACTCCAGGGTCAACACAACCCCCAAGAGCCCTACGGCAAGTGTTGTATGTTATATCCTTGGGGCAAATAAGGTTTTATGCAAGGGTTTTTAAAACAGTTCAAAGATCAGATAAGCCTGACTCCCAACCCCACTCAAAAAACTTATTAATGATATTTTATTCCAAACATAAGGGATCTGACCTCTAGCCCTACCTGCATGTCCCCTCTCCCCCCCCAAAAAAAAACAATTAACGTTATTTTATTTTAAAAATTATGGAAACTCACCCCTGGCCCTCCATGGCCAGACCCCCCCCCCCAAATAAAAGAAAGACTTATCAATAATATTTTATTCAAAGAAAAAGAGAGCAGACCCCTGCCCCAATCTCCATGCCCCCCCCCCACAAAAAACACAACAACTTATTAACGATATTTTATTCAAAAAATCAGGGGAATTCATTTTAATTTGATTAGCTCTTTCCAAAACTGTTTAAGACACCTATATTCTTCACAACAAACAAGAGTTTGGCTACTGCCTGTTTCTCTAAAAGTAAAAGCAAAAGGCATGTTGCGTTTTGGCGCTTTACTAAAACAAACTGTATTACAAATATTTTCTTTTGTATTTACTACAACATTCAAAATAAATTGAAAATTGCAGTGAAACAAGGACAGGGATTACCAATAGACCCACTAGGCCCTGCGGCTTTCACCATCTCCGAAGTTTTGGGGATTTCCCCGTAAATCTTGCAAAAATGGAGCGGCAAAAACGCTTGGGCCTAAAAGTATCATAGCTTTAATCCGGGTCTGAGTGAAAAAAAATCTTCAGCTGCGCAGGTTTCAGCAATTAAAATCGTTACATTAAATATTCAGTTTAATTTCATAAGTTCTTGCCAAGACTGTTAATTTATTTTGGAATAAAAAAATATTTTAAATATACAATTTTTGAAAGACTTGAAACTTTGGCAATCAAAAACGAAGAGAAATGAAAAAAAAATACTTTCATAAAAAGAAGTTTTTTAAAGAAAAGTGAAGGCCATATTATAGAAATTGAGTTATTGTAGATTTTTATTTCTTCTTATCTTATTTCTTCTTAGTTTAATACGGCCTTTACTTTTCTTTGAAAAAATTCTTTTTCTGAAATTTTTTTTTAATTAATTAGAAACATGGGGATCCCGTCTATGGATGTCAAGGCACATCTAACCCAAGAATTTTAATACTTATCACAGTCATCTTAGGTCGTCGTTGAGTGGAAGAAATAAGAGAAATGTTTGAGAAAATTAAAAATGAGTATTATAGACTTAGAAAAGCTTACCCTCACACTTAAAGTACAAATTCCTCAATAAAAACTTTCAGCAATTGACGAGGATCGCTTTTGATAATATTGTAGAAAACTTGCGAAACACACAAATCATTCGCAAATTTTGACCGGTAGGGAATTTTATTATCAATGTTATCCACAATTACCAGAACCAAAAGTAAACCCTAAAGATCAAGATCAAAAGTAGATAATTTTATATTCATAACATTTTTAAATCCGACCATTTGTTGTCTACAAACAACAAAAGAATTTAATATATTACTAACCAACGATTTAGAATTCTTAGACAAAAAGAAATGGCGATCAACTAAATCCAAAATTTGATTAAAAATAACCAGATATTACAATAACCCAAACGATCGGCTCCTCCAGATTTCTTAAATTCATGTGGATTAGATAGACAAGGTAGTTTGTGGTAAAAAATTAGCGAACTGTCAGGATTAACTTTTATGTTAATCTTTGCTGATATCCATTCGCGCAGGAAACTATGAAACAGTCTTAAGGAAGTAGAAGGAAAATTACTTAGTCATATGTTGCCAAGATGAGTATCTTATTCCCCCCCCCCCTTTTACCAGGATAATGAATTTAATTTTCAAGTGATTAGGGAATTTACCAGTAATTGGAACTTCATAAAGGCCTTGATATCAGCAAAAGCCTTCACCAAAGTAAGTAGGGATGTTGCAGCCACAAATGTTTGACTTTTTTACTTTATGAGTTTTTGTTACTATGTCTGAAGCCAAATGGTTATCTTCGTCTGAGAGTCTGGTAAAAGGAAATCATAACTTAAATTTTACTGTACACATTTTATTTTATTGTGCTGCTATTTTGCGGCACAATATTTTGTGCCACTATTATTTGCATTATTTTTATACTGAAGAGGTGAACTGTTCGTTTTTTTCTCTTTTGAATGTTTTTTCGTAAATAGTTTATTTCTCAAAAAAGGTGTGCTAAACAAGTTTTATTTTTGCTTTATTTTTTGCAGAAACATTGATCCAGAAATCATTGGAATTAAAGAATCATTAGCCTACGTTATCTCATTGGAACTTTTTTTTTGTCTCGGGGAAATGAAGCATACAATTAATTTCTATTAGATTTTGAAAGAGGGAGGGGGGGGGTAATTTCAATAACATTATCATAATAATTCTTCTCCCAGCTTTCAGTTCTGATCCAACCCCAAAAATAGAAGTCCCGAGTTAGTGAGTAGTCTGTAAGCATGTTACACAATACCAATGATCATTTAGGCAAGAGGGGATATTAGCAGACTTAAATGATGACCTCCCACAAGTAAAGGGAAATAGCTGAGAAAGGTCAACAAAAGGGTTAAACTGAAATAAAAAGGCTATACAGAATTCATGAGATTATAGTTTTTATCTAAAAAATTAAAGCTATAAAATAATTGACGTTAAGAAAATTTATAAGAGTGAAATACACAAGGAATACCTCATTTCTAGCAGTTTGATAGTATCGTCCGGAAAAGAGAGCTTGAAATCTATGTCGTTCCAGTTATTCATCAGCAGATGACCTTCAGTTTGAACATGTGACTCGAGTGAAAATGTGTGAGATGCACCACTGTCAATGAACGGTAGATTTATTTTTATTTGAGCTGTCAGTGGTAGCTCCAACCTGAAAAACAAATTCATAACCCCAGGGTCATCCAAATGCGTTTAAGATTGTTTTGCATCAACCAGAATCGAACATTGTATAAACCAAGACAGTTGTGTAGTGGTTAGTGTTTTTTTTTTTCCTGTTGTAAATGTGCTTTAGGAAATTACTGTCCTTTTTAAAAGCCAAAGTAGAACGTACTAGGAAAAACTTGATTTCACTAACCAGGAACACATTTCGGCCTGGAAAACGATTCGGTTCCTATTCAGTCCCGTGCCTTATCCCTTCCAAAGAAATTTCTATGTTTTTTCATATTATCCAAGGCTTCATGTAATTTATATTTTATTTTATTTCCATTCCCCCCGCCCTTCCTTGAAAAGTTCCGTCGTACAAGCCTTATTATAGCATTCTTTGGGAGCTCCAGAGAAAAACGATTATTGAAGCTAGAAACAATCATGTGTCTGGTAATTAACGATGCATTTATTTGGGAACGGGGGGAGGGAACTGAAACAAAAAAAGGGAATTTTGAAAAAAAAAACTAAGAAACTATTGAGAGCTCAATGCTCAAACAAGAGGTCACACAACAGTTACCAAGGATTTTGCCGTATCAGCCGGTAACACCAGTCGTGTACGTCAAGCCTCACGAATGCATCCTGTCTATTAGGATGTACATATACTCCCGGATTTTAACAAAAAGTGCCAAATTTGAATTACGAATATCCATTTTAAACCCAATCTACAAAAAGCAAAACTTGGCAATGCTGTTTACTAAAGTGTTTAGAAGCCAACCGATGAAGTCCACTTTTTAAAATTCATTTTAAGATTATAGCCCCAAAGCCTGTATTTATTTTCAGCTTTAAAGTTTTCTACAATAATTAAGATTTTCCATGAAAAACAAGGATTAATTTTTTTTTACGTTTCTCTCACACTCTATTCCTTTGTCCAAACTGTCAAGGAGGTATTTACATTCCACTTAGAAAATATTGTTAAAGGACCGCTTGCAAAGTTATTTTCTCCCTGTCACAACACGTTTATCGGTCTTCTTACCCAAATTCGACGTTTTTCGAACCGGTTGCTGATATACATATTACTTAGATTATTAAGATTTTAAAGAATTTATCCTCGCTTGTCTTTGGTACTAATCCTACAAAGAGAATTAAGTTCTTTCCCGAAGAAAATTCATTAGCCTTTCATTCGATCATGACATATTTTCAAATACTCTTTGGCGGGCTCGAGTTCTCGTGTTAAATAAATGTAGGCCACAAAATGATCCAGCTAATTATCGGTCAAACTCTCTGATTCTTTAAAAGGAAATTTTTAAAAGGTGATGCTTTCTCATATGTAAGCTTCTCGATTTTTTCATGATGTCCGTTTTGGTTTTCGATAGAAACATACTACAAACATACTTGCGCAACAATTTTGAATTTTTAACACTAAATTCTGGAAACACTAAACACTAAACAAGACACTAATTCTGGAAACATATCAGAAAACACTAGAAAAATTTTGAATTTTCTACACTAAATTCTGGGTTGATTCCCATTGCTTTATTTTCGGATGGTCGTAAAGAATTTGAATCTTTAACACATTACATTCTTTTGTGGAGGTTACCCAATTTTGGTATTACCAGGGATTGTGCGTATTTTAAAGCCTTGTTTGTAGGGTATGATTATGACCACTGATCTGCTTTCTATTCACCTTCAGAAATCGGTCATGGTGTCCCTCAGGGACCAATTCTATGGTCACTATCGCTTTTAATTTTTGCAGCTAAAAATGACAATCATGCAATTTCTTGTCGTCTTTGTCATCCAAATAATATCCATGATTATAATAGCAGTTTACCTATAGATGGAAATCTTGTTAATTTTTTTTATAAGTAGAGCACTGAGGAACTCCTGGGATAACGAAGTCTGAGGTTTTATTCAATTTTAGTTGATATATGTGAGAGAGTTGAACATAAATTGCTTTATCCTAAATGCTTCTAAGTCAAGTTCCAATATGTTCCCAATAAATTTTTAAGATTTTTTCAGTTTTCAGAAATTCATCTCCTAAATTGTACTGTAATTCGACCAAGAACCATTTCGTTTTAGACTAATTTGATAAATTAGACAATATCAATTACCAAGTTTTACTTTACATATCTTTCATTATTAAGAACAGTTTATTTTGATAGAAAAATGTCATTAGATTTTTTTTTTGAATAAACAAAGTTTCAGCTTTTGAGTCCATTAAGAAAGAGCTAAGATGCATGATAAGGTCAAGAATAGTCAATATATTGATAACTTAATTAATTGAACAGACAATACCCAAATTTAGCACACAGCTCAAAGACGTTAATATTTACCGTCATACCTGCACACAATGATGGGAATTTATTCAGAGTACAAAACAGTAAGCCATTTACCGTCATACCTGCACACAATGATGGGAATTTATTCAGAGTACAAAAAGGTAAGCCATTTACCGTCATACCTGCACACAATGATGGGAATTTATTCAGAGTACAAAACAGTAAGCCATTTACCGTCATACCTGCACACAATGATGGGAATTTATTCAGAGTACAAAACGGTAAGCCATTTACCGTCATACCTGCACACAATGATGGGAATTTATTCAGAGTACAAAACAGTAAGCCATTTACCGTCATACCTGCACACAATGATGGGAATTTATTCAGAGTACAAAACGGTAAGCCATTTACCGTCATACCTGCACACAATGATGGGAATTTATTCAGAGTACAAAAAGGTAAGCCATGAGTTCTATAATGATTATGTTTCTTCAAAAATAACTTGTTTTATCACCTTTATTACATCCAATGTTCGGAAGGTTTGCCTCATGATAAAATAAATTAATTAATAAAATAATATTTATAACATCTTACGACAAGGATCAGGGAAACCCACTGTATTTTTGTGATGGTTGTTTTTTCATCCTTACAACCTGCTAAATATTTAACGAGAAGAGAAATAGAACAAGAAGAGTCTTTTTTTCACAAACATAGGGACCGTTGCCTGGAATGACCTTTTAGAGTCTGCAAGAATGGATGCTAGCCTTACATAAAAATAGCTAAATCATATTTTTGAAAAGAAGAAATTTTGACCGAAGGTCAAACTGAGAAAGAGGCCGGTACGGTCAAAATGAAAAATTTGGTTAAAGTGATAAGAGATTTGAAAACCTAATTAGAAAAAAGCTAAGACGGATTGTCTCTATGAGAGGCAAAGCTGGTACAACTTGTTTAGAGTTGCAATAAAATGATTAATTTCACTTCTTTTTTTTCTTCCTTTTTTAAGCAGTGAAAAAGTGATCTAGTGGATTCTTGGTGGCTAGATTTTTACGGCTACAATCAGCAGTTTTGCTTTAAAGCGGCCATTCTTGGGAAATAGTTTATTTAAGTTTTTCTTTTTTTAGAAATTAAAAAAAATGTCCGTCTGACATATTAATTGGAAGAATTGACACCAAATATTGAAGCTTAAGTGGATGTCAATCAACACTTAAAAACAGATGTTTAAATAGTAATTGATTGATTCTTCTTTTATTCTCAGGTTTTATATGGTCCTAGCCTAGACAAAGAAAGTTATCCTTTTGTTCGATTTGTTAATCAAGCACCCAAGCTGCATTAGCTTATAAATTCCTGTTTTGTTTCCTGTTTATAAATTCCTGTTATATATTTCCTGTTTTGGCGAGTATCCATGTATCCATTGAATTACTACAAATATACTTAAGTTTCCCAAAATGAGTAACAAATTCAAACTTAAGATAATTACCAATATTGAACTTTCTTTTAAGCAATAATATTAAGAACATATTATAAAAGACCATTATATCCCCCCCCCCATATTTCGGCGAGTACTTACACATTAATCATTCAATTTACTAATAAAAGCTACTTGCCTTATGAAAGGAGGAAAGTAATTTTATAACCACCAAACTGCTGAACTATATTTAAGAATAGACCTCCCCGTCCACGTCAGTTATTCCTAGTAATACTATTGGTAACCACTCTTTTCAAAATGCAAGTTATGATATTGATAATTTTCTATTCAGTAAAATTTACCAATGCTTCTCCAACAAAATGTGTATGTTTCCTCATTACTTCAAGGGTTCCACTGTTAAATCTGTAACTTTTATTATATAGTGGTTAATATAATAATAATATTCAGTTTTAATAAAATAAAAACGGTCAAATTGCAAGAAATACCTTGTATTTACGTTCCACTTGACATTTGCCTTACCATACTGGCGCAGCTGACTTAGATCAGAACTAGTGGATGTTTGTGATTTGATTTTCAATTTCGCTGATGCTTTTATCTTCAAGGGCAGACCGCATATTGTAGGAAGAATAACTGATTCATCAAACAGTGGCTGATTCCGTGGAATAGAGGCCTGTATTTTGCACAAAAAGATCAAATTAAGTAATTTGTGAACAATAGATGACCCAAAGAACTTATGAAACCGAAAAAAGAGGGAATCTGTGACGCTTTAATATTAAATTAAAGCGTCCTAGCCGAAAACTAGCGTCCTGGAGAAATCTGGGGAAGATAAAGAGGAAGGTTTTGCGAATGCACAGGATTACTGACCCCTAGCCCCCTTCCTCTTCCTGGCTGAAGGTCCATAAAAAGGGAAGGGATTGTAAAATATCCAATGCTGAATTCTTTACCTTATTTTTGAGTATTTAAGTAATAAGACTTAAAAACAACAAGCATCACTAATAGCGCAGCTTTTCAGAGCAAAACTACAAAATATAAAAACAAACTTGAATGTAATTTTGTTTCACCTCATCAAAATTTGGATTGTAATTAAAATTCAAAAGTAAACGCGAAAAAAGAAAAGCAAAATGAAAAAAGTAAAAATAAGGTGAAAAAAAAATGCAAACAATTTAAACAGAGCCTCTATTTCGTTCATTTTGGCACAAAAGTGAGCCTTTCATCTTTGGTCTAGCGCATTAAAAGAAAAGAAAAAGAACAAACAAAATAATGCAGCTTACAACTCACTATAGCACTAATTCGCCTGAAGCCAAGCTGCGCACTCTCGTCCTCCATCCCAAACTGTTCAATACTTTACTCTTTGCTCGTCCAATGAACTTACGATTTCGTTTAAATCCTTTTTTATGACCTACTCCCACCTATTCAGTTTGAACAGATTCCTACCTATTCCCACCTGGTTCTCATATCGCGCCAATTGGATGTCCAAAAAGCCCAATCATTGGCAACATGTCATCCTTAAGCCGCAAAACGTACCCTACCCATCTTAAACTTTCTTCCATTACAACCCTAGCAAGAGGGATCGAACCATATTTTTACCAGATTATTGTTTGATATAAGGTCAGTAAACAAGTATCTAAAGCTATCTTTAAATAATCCCTTTGGAAAATCTTTAATAAATTTTCCTCAGCCAATCGAAGCGCCCACACTTTATACCCATACTTGACAACGGTTATGCCCGAGACTTCCAACATTCTAACCCTAGTTCATAGACTTATCTTCGAATTCTTTAATTTGTACCTTTGCAACTTATTCAATTTTTTTAAACTACGAAGAGCACTATGCTCTCTAATCCTTCACGACAAAAAACTGATAAGAGTGTTGTGTGGCAATCAGTTAAGTTTTATTTTTAATTTGAGATTAATTTTCATCAACATTTTTTTCCTCTTAAATCCAATCCTTCCAAATTTAAAATAATTCCAACTGCTTTACAATTGCTTGCTTAAAAAACTTTTGCTGCATCCACCATCTTTACTAATACTACCCAGGTAAATGAAGCTATCAGCCGATTCGATTATCTCGTTACTCAACACCACCTTTTTACCGTCATTTATTCCTAGTCTTAGCGACTTAGTCTACTTAGCATTATTTTTTATATCTATTCTTCTACCCTGAACTCTCAAAACATCCAAAAAATCATTCATTTTGCTGAAATTTCATCTATAACACCCAAATCATCAGCAAAATCTAAGTATAGAAGAGTTTCCATTTGGTTCTATGCCTTCTAATAACATTTGTCGTGTTCTTTAAGATAAAGTCTTCAAAACCATCCATACAAATGGAGAATGAACGCAAGACTGCTTAACTCCTAATTCAATACAAAACCAGCTACTAATCTTATTTACTACCTTAGCCACAGCAATGTTATGATCGTACATAGCCCTAATCATCTTGAAGCATTTAGCTGGTATACCGTACAAAGATAGTACCTGCACTAAGGCTCTTCAATCAGGTTAATAAAACGCCTGCTCGTAATCTGAGGACTGAAGGGGTAAAATGACTCAGGTACTTCTCAATTATTAACCTAAGAGTGAAAACTTGGTCGACGCATCCTCCCCCATTCCTAACATCCAACTGTTCTTTTCTTGAAACTTTATCTGCAGCATCTCTAAGTCAGAAACGTATAATCATACTAAGTAGTTTGCTTCCTACAGAAACCAGGCTAATGCCTTTATAATTACCATACTCACTCTTATGACATTGCTTATAAAGGAGCTTAACGAAAGTTTTCCTAAAACCACCAGTTACTTCCCATTTGTCAAAAACCATACTCATAATCTTCAGCAAATTATTTCTGACTTCGCAATAACCATAATTGAAAAACTCATTTACGACACTATCAGCACCTGAGGCCTTTCACCTTACCCCTTAAACCCTTAAGATTTAAAGGGGGCGGGGAGAAAGGGCAATGTCTCAAAACTAGGATAATTTTTCGGGAAACCATTGCTCACTTTAATTTATCAGTACTACATACGTGTAACATCTCTACTATTTCAACCCTTGGTGCTACCTATAAAGTTGTTGCAAGAAAAATCTCTACATAGGAAATTATTGGGACTGATTTTAAGAATCTTGAAAACTCACGGGGATGGAGAAAGGGGATGGGATCAAAATCACATGAGTTTTCGTAATATTTTGTTACAAAGCTTTCTATATCATACAATGTTTCCTCAAGAAACAACTCTGCATAGAAAAAATAGGACACTACGGGACAAGTTCTAAGGAAACTGAGATTTCAGGGGGCGGTGAAAGGGTAAAGGCTCAAAACCAGGCCAGTTTTCGTGATATCAGAGATAATTTTACTTTATCAGTTTTATAGCTATTCAACAATTACATATATAACATATAAATATATATATATATATATATATATATATATATATATATATATATATATATATTATATATATATATATATATATATATATATATATATATATATATATATATATATATATATATATATATATATATATATATATATTGCACATATTCAACGTTCGTTGAATCCTATAATATCGTTGCAAGAAACAACTCTATACAGAAAAGAATTTGAAAATTATGGGGCAGACCCTAAGATCATTAAGATTTCAGGAGACAGAGGGAATAGAATAATGACTCAAAACTAGACCAAGTTTTTGCGATATCGTATATCGCACATACTCGACCCTTGTTGTTTCCTATGATGTTGTTTCAGAAAATAGCTCTAGATACTTGTATTCGGAGTACTTACCGTATTAATGTTCCCCAAGGGATTAATATTTTGTAAAACATCACCGAAACTTCTGGGATTATCTATTACTCTGAATGTTTGTTCCATGCCAAATGATCTAGTTAACAGGGTCAGCTGTGAAAAAAGAGCAAAGGTTAAACAACAATTTCATACACATAAACACTGATTAAAGCTATAATTGATTGAAACTAAATGTAGGTACATAGTTGTAAATGCTGGTCATTCAAACTTCTCAATCAGGGGAATTTATTACCGACGTGGACTCTTTTTTTCAGCAGAGATAGCGAAATTCAGAGTTCGTCTATTGAATAATCAATTTACAACAAAATGACTTTATGGCCAGGAAGTATCAGGGAGGAAATAGCTCAAAATGAGTAAAAAGACAAATAAACAATTAGAGAGCACTATCGTAAGCTTAGACCTCTCTTTATATCCTGATTGACGTTAAAAGTTTCAACGGTGAAGTTCAATTTTTACGCATTGTCATCTTTAGACAATAATTTTAACTAAGTTTAATGATGGATATTTTTTAAAATAAATCTGGGATGGGAGTTAACGCAAGTAATTAACTCTGAATTTACAGAGTTAATCTGCCGTTTTTAGGACGTCACCCGCTCGCTAACGAGTCCCACAAATAAACCCAAAACTTAAACTCATATTTCACATTAGCTTCATTCAACGTAAGCGGCAGTCGAACCATTGATAGTAGTAATACCCTTAGGTTCAAATCAGCCTGGCCAGTTTTTCACGAAATGAATATGGTGACACATCCGACACAAACCACTCAAGGTGATTTCGAACTACCTTCATACGGCCAAATGTACTTTATGACCCCGTTAATGCTGTTGATCAGTTTTGAATTAATCTGTTGAATGTGTGAATTGAAGAGCAGTATGAGAAAAACAAGGACACTGTCAAATCAAGAGTTAAAAATGAAATGAAGCACAATGATATCTGCTGTTAGAAGACATGCGGGAGCGAGCATCACAGCGAAACATAAACGAAAATGATACACAACGAAATCTGCGCTTAGAAGCTAAGCGACACCGAGAATCTCAACAAATCACAAATGAAATGATGCATGACAAGATCTGTGGTTAGAAAACTTGCGAAAATGGGAATCAATAATTGATAATGATTGAATAATAGAGTATCCTTCAGCTCCAAAGCAGCTTGAGCTTCAGCTTCAGCTCCGAAGTGAAATACTCGATTAGGCGATAAAAAAAGGTCATCTCTGGAAGTGTTTAAAAAAAATTCAGTAAAAAAAAAAAAATGCGTGTGTTGATCCTGGACATTCGTAAAGAACACCTGGAACTGAGAAATGGAATTATTCCAAAGAATGACTTCAATAAAATCGAATTAACTGGGGATATTTTCCCCAATGGTGATTTAGTTGAAGAAGTATTTCAAAATCGTCTTGCAAATCTAAGTTACAATTGAATGAAGGAGCGCATTATTTTTTGACGTTATTTTTGAGGAGAATAAAAATCGTATAAGGGTTATGATCGTGTGAAAGATAAACAGGATGGAAGAACCAAGTTCACACCAGAATGGCTCAATTCAATTGGGGCTGCTGATTTACCACCCCAAGACTTAAAACTAAAGAGCAACACAATAATTCCGCTAATTCACAATTTTGAAATTTCTGAAATTTCGGCACATGGAACACGCCTCATTGTTATTCAATCAAGTAACAACTTAATTAAGGCAAAAATTAATGCTCAGGAAAACCTAGGAAAAGGTTCATATTAATCTGCGGTTAGAACACGAGCAACAGCGAGAATCAAATATATACAAGCCTGCCACGAGTACCAGGGAACCGGGGAATGCCGGTCTCCTGGTGTTATAATTAAATAGTCAATTGCATGTAATTATGAATAAGAGCATATGAGTTAATTACATATGAGTAAGAAACCCGTTAATTATCAAATTAGTTATCTTTCACAAACGCTGAAATATGGTCACCTTTTAGATATTGTGTAAAGTTTCTTTCACTTACAAGCTAATGATCTAGGGAAAAAAAGAGCGATCAATTATAAAATTTCATAATACCCTTTTGACAAAGACCTAAAACAATTTGCAGAAATTATATGCTATATTATAATTGACTTAAAGATTTTTAAGTGATGTTTTTTTGTAAAAACAGTACATTACGTGCTGTTATGTAGCCAACGTTGAGTAATGTTTGCCCGATTTTCCCAATTATGAACCTACGCGTCGGTATATTATTAATTATTCAATAATTTCCATGTATTTTAACAAGAAAATTTACAAGAGCAACGAATTGGGGTGTTATTTTTAAACTTTTACTTTCTAAATGGTTTCACCGAATCAATACCAATAATTCTAGATGACAGAGGTAGTAAGGTAAAGGGAATGTATTTGAAGGAAGGAAATGTTAATTTTCCCAGAGATAAAAAAGAAAATATTTTCATAAAACATTAGATGCCATAGCACAGCCCATCCCTCGCAAAGTTCGCCTAGTTCGTCCAAATTGTATACAGCACATCCGAAAATTAGTCATTCTATGATTTTGCAGTATCATAGCACCAAACAAGTAATATATTCAATAGCTTAGGCAGAACTTTATTAATGTTTACTTTTTAAATGGTTTGATGTCATCAAAACCAATAATTCCAGATATCAGGGATAATAAAGTAGAAGGAATGTACATGAAGGAAGGAAATGTTACTTCTATAAGGGAAAAAATGTTTTTTGTGGCACGCTGGATGTCACAGTGCGCCATATGCCACGAAAAGTTTGCATAATTCATCAGAATCACAGTCTGGCCCATCCGTACATTAATTAATCTGTGATTTTGATGATTCATACCCCCAAACTAGTTATACATCCAACGGCTTAGGCAGTGCTTTCTAAAGTTTACTTTCTAAATAGCTTCACTCAAACAAAACCTATGATTCTAGATGGCAGAGATTTCGAAATCGAGATTCAATACTAACCTTTATTACAACAGGTAATCTCAAATGAACACAAAGTCGCTATGTGAAATAAATCCTAATTCGTGATAAAAAAAAAAAAAAAAAAAATCCCTTCGCGACACAATAGACGAATCAACGTGACACCCATCCTTGAAAACGGTATCCCAGATGATTCGTAAGATTAAAGAAATATAAAATAAAAAACTGGAAATTGTAAAATGAAAGTCAATCATTAGAGCTTAAGCTAATGATAGACAAGTATGTGCCTTACCTTAGGGATTGAAACTGTCTTCTCCCTTTTTTCATATGCTTTGTCGATTTCTTCCAGCTTGTATTCCTTATCCCATTTTGAGTACAAGCCTACTTCATTGGTTTTCGCGACCTTACCAAAGAGATAATCTCTGGCTATACTTTCTAGTCCTTCTGCTCTTAGATAAAGCTGAAACAAATCAATATAATGTAATACATATAATACAATATAATAAGTGAGAAAATTAATTAGTTTTTAAAACTTAAAAACTTAAGTAAAACTTACAAATTTAAAAACAATACTCATTGAAACAATACTCAAGCAAGACTCATTGAAAATTGTTATTGAACATCTTTTTTTATGTAAACGAGATTTGTATTATTGCTTAGTGTAAACTAAAATACCTCCATACGTGTGGGATGAGCTAGTAAGAAATCAACTCTGTAAGAGGGGAAGCAACGTTTCTGTATTTTCACTACAAAGCACTCAAAATTTGAAAGCTTGGGGGTTAAAGGCACTAAGCAATATAGTCAATAATGTTCCCTAGAAAAATGAATTTGCAGATACAATACTTCGGAATACCTCAAATATCTTCAGTGAAAACACTTTGAGCACTAACAAAAAAATCGGATCTCTTTTATGATAAAATCAAAAATACTAAAACATACTATGTAATCTAATGTGGCACACAGTATGGCACATACTGTGTTTTAGACCGGGATAAATGGAGAAGGAGAAAGCTAATCATTTTCTTAGATGTTATCGATCGATGCCCTACTGTAGGAACAGCTTAAAAGTCGATATTCGCAGCATCAACTGACAAAAACCGCACTTTCCTTGAATCGTAGACAGGAAAAGGAACCTCAACAACTAATGAACATCATGGCAAGTTTAACTAAAAACCTTGAACTTTCACATTGTTTATTTTTTCATTATTTACCGACTCCCTATTTTGTTGAATCTCAATCATGTTTTAAAACCACATACTTCAACCCTTTTTTTATATTTTTATATAGTTCAAGTGGGATAATTCTTTCAAATTAAACGTTCTTTAAAAGTTCTAAAACGTTCTTTAAAATTTAAAAGTTCTCTCATTTGATTTCGTCTTAAACTTGCTTTATAGAAATCAGGTTCCCTTAAACACCATTACAAAGATCATATAATCTTTGACGCAAATTAAGGTATATAAGCTTTGACTAAGCCGGTAGCCTGAAACTCAAACTTGGTTACTTTTAATCAACTATTAATATTGTTAAACTATATTATTATTATATAATTGTCTATAAGCTAATAATATAAATAATATAATTGTCTAGTAATCAAATGGGGAGGAAAAAGTCTCCTGGACTTGGATTATGCTGATGATTTAAGCATCCTAGATGAAAGTGTGAGCAAAATGAATGAAGTTTTAGACGTTTTGCGAGTTCAGGGTCCTAGAATTAGTTTAAAAATTAATGTTAAGGAGAATAAGTCATTAAGGCTAGGAATAAGTGATTCTGAAAAGGTGACTTTGGGTAATGAGCATATTGATCAGGTGGACAGCTTCATTTAGATTGGTATTATTATTAGTAAAGATGACTGGATCATTGAAGACGTTAAATGTAGAATAGCCAACGCTCAGGGTGTTTTTCCACAGTTAAAAAAAGTCTGGAAGAATAGGAAGATAAGTCTGCAAACCAAGATTAGAATATTAGAAGCTACAGTGATGACAGTGGTCAAATGTGGCTCTGAAGCATGGACGCTCCGAAAAGCGGATGAAGATTTGCTTGATGTTTTCCAGAGAAATTTCTTAAGGATTATTCTGGGTACCCGGCTCACTGACCTTATTTCAAACAATAGGCTATGCGAGAAATGTGGTTCAATACCGCTCTCTAGGGCTATAATGAAAGACAGGTTGAGGCGGCTAGGGCACGTTGTGCGGATGAAGGATGACAGATTGCCGAAGATTGTTCTTTTCGGCCAACCATCTAGGGCTAAACGGAAAGCAGGTCGTCCCCGTCTGGGGTGGGAGGACGTCATAAATAAAGATTTAAAGGAACGTGGAACTTCGTGGGCGGGTGTATAAAGACAAGCTTTGAATAGATTGGGATGGAGGAGGATCGTGCGTAGCTGTTGGCCTCAGGCTGCTTGGTTCTGCGGTGAGTTGTTAGTAGTAGTAGTAGTATAAGCTAATATTAGCCTTTATTAGCCAAGATTACTAAAGTGGGCTGCATTCATGTGGTGTGTGTTGTCCTAATAGGAAAAAAAATTAATAATTTTCTTGCGATCGTGTTTCCACGAGCTAGAAGAAAATCGTTTCGCTAAATCACGAATTTTTATTAAAAATCAGTAAATTTGCTTAATATCAGCTTAGTCAGACAGCAAGATATGGTTCAAATTTGGAAAACAGGATTTGGTAGGCATGCTTAACGTTGGGCTAACTTGCTAGCCGAAAAATAAACAAACCGTTCACGAAGGATAGGGTCGCCTCCTTTACCGTTATTTTATCAATTTTTTTTTTTTTTTTTTTTTTACTAAAAGTAGTAGATTTTTATTTTATCTAATTACGGACAATACATGCTACAACAAAGATTGTTTTCATGAATAAGGCTTTTGTATGTTCAGGTTTATTTATTTACAAGAAAATCAAACACAGATTGAAAATCTAAACAAATCCCAAAGCGCTAATTAGTCCGTTAACTGGTAAAATATATTCATGTATGTACATACACTCAATTCCATTATTCATATTTAAAATTATTAGACTAAAAAAAACGAAAGAAATCTACTCACTGTCGTTTCGCACAAATGCGACCAACCTCCTGCAGAGGTGTCGTTTGGGGGTGGCACAATGTGTAGAAAAGAATATTATACATCCCATGCCCTTTGACTATCCAGATATGGACCCCTCTTGCCTCCTCCTCCAATAAAATGCTGGAGATTCGCCCCTGACCTCCTGTTCACTCTCCAGCAAACAAAATAACATAATTCACTATAAAAAACCCTACCAATATCGGTAACTATTGACAACTGAAGAAGAGAAAGGAAAACAAATATATAAAATATAACTACCAAAAATTGGCTTTACTTGAACCTAATAAGTCTTTTTAGGTCTTTTTTTTAGGCACCAATAGTATAGGACTCACGAATCCCGAAATGAATAATGTTCCATGTAGGAACCAAAGCAAGGGCCAGATAGGGTTTCAGGGCTGTATTCAGGACTTCAATTCATGACAAGAGGGGGGGGGGGGGGGGGTCGAACAATGTAAAATACTTTTGTAGCCATTATATAATTTATCGGTGGATTTAATCAATAAAGTTTTTGATGCACACAATTCGCACAAGCAAAAACTGCAGTTGGCATACGCCTGTGGTTATGGACATGATGGACTATTTTAGAGATCCAAAATTCATTCCTCTTTTTTCTCGTAGTGCAAATTTACAGCTGTAATTATTTATTTTTTTGATCAATGCCCTATTAGCCATTTATATTTTGATAAAAGTAACAACCCTCTTGAGTAGATGTGGTTGAAGACTCACTTACCTGGAATCTCTTCTGTCGAGAGATGGTCTGATCACAAAAGAGCTTACATATCGAGTAGCCAAAGCCTCGACACTTGTTGGGAGGCTGAGCAGCATCTGGCGAAAGCCAAACAAGCCTCTTTTCCAAAATGTGCATTTACAATGCGCCAGTCAGCACTGTGCTGCTGTATGGAGTGGAGACGTGACCAGCTGCAAAATCTATCCTCAGCGTCGTCGATGTAGCACAGACGAAACATCTCCGAAAAATCAAGGGACTTCGCTGGACTGATTTTGTTAGCAGCCAGACCCTCCTGTCACGTACGGCACAAACTTTCTCGACGCAGCTCGCCCAGAGTCCTGTTCGGTGGTACGGCCATCTCCTGGGCATATCACGTGATACACGAGCACGGGTCGCATGTGACTTCGATCCCACCCTACACGGACGGAAGTGACCCAGAGGACGCCCCCCACCAAGAGGTAGAGAGACAAAGCCGATGTATTCCTCGCCAAATCCCACATCCCGATGGACGAAGCTGTGAGCCTGACAAGCGATAGGTCAACCTGGAGGTACCTGGTCTCATCGTTTTCTACGCCGAACCCTCGGCAGGAGCCTTAAGTCAAGTCAAGTAAGTCAAGTCAAGTCAACAACCCCCCTTCAGGCTTAACTGCAATTTTACTGCTGTGCAAACAGCTTTGTTGCAGAAAAATACCTATAAAGTATTTACCTAGAGTTTACCTGTCAACAAACTGACTTAAGCAACTTTGTGGCAGAAAAAACTCAACTTTGGGTTTATCTGACGACAAACTGATGAACATAATGTAAAGGATCCTTATCATACACTTAGAAGCAAAACTTGATTAGCATAGTTAATGTCTTACCTCATATATATTGTAAGACCTTCCAAAGAGATCCGCCGTCACATTCAGCCTTGCAGTTCGGGGCAAAAAAAGTTCTCCACCAAACATTATAGACCCCTGAACTTGGCTACCTAGTAATAAATGATTTCAGTTTTAGGGATGAAGGTAAAACCCATTTTATGAATTCTTCAAAGCGCTAATACATATAGCTGTATAATATCATAACTGAAACATTATCTATTTTAAGACCTCCCAAGGAGATCAGCAGCCATATTCAAAGCTTTTTCCAAGGAGACGGGTCAAAACACAAAAAAACGCATTTCTAGAACACTATTTTTCCAGGGGATGCTTTGGGCTAAATGAAATGGTGGAAGGGGGAGGTAATTTCCTCCTCTATCCCTCTATGTATGAAGGAATATTCCCACTTTCAAAGGAATATTCCCACCTTTCAAAGGATTATTCCCACCTTTCACTTCAGCACCCGCGTTTTTATTTTTGACATTCATTGACATCGTATTGGACATATTTCCATAATTTTGGTTGTCAAACTCCAAATTGTCGACGAAGATTTCCAAAAATCCAAATAATAAACAAAATTAAATGTGAAGAATGTTATGACTAGGTGAACACTAACAAAAACGGGCACCAACTTTTAAAGCTGACTAAAAACTTTTTAAAGATAAATGAATTTAAATAGTATTGAATATTTTAAAGATACAAGTCCCATCTCTATTATCCTTATTATTGGGGTAATTTGTTTGTGTTTATGACACATAACCGTATATTTTTTTTTTGAAATTTAGACAGTCTTACCCGAGAATTCAATTTTTAAAAATAATCTTACTTTATATATTTTCAGTGAATTCTTTGTTTTTACCTAACCTTTCCACGTCATTTTCATTCTCAAATGGAAGCTTAACCGTTTGCAAGTAGAACTTTTTCAGAAAAGCATACCCGCCGTTATTAAGTTACCCGTAAATTGCGGGGAACAGTTGAGGGGGTCCTTACACTTCCCTTGTTCCTAGGTTCCTTCATTCTGCTTGTATTTATTCAGCGTTCGCGGATTGCGTAACATCATTCCGTAGCAAAATGGCGAGCGTGAAGCTTGTGTTAAATGCTGTACTGAACTTTGTTGAGCGGGCGATGAAGGCTGGAAACCCGATAGACAGTATTGTCAAAAGTGCGGTATCACATTTCTCCGATGCGGATATATTGGAAGCGAAAAAGGTGATTTGGGATGAAGCCGAATATGCGACGAGAGTGACTGCAAGAGACAAAAGTTCGGATAATGTCATTGACATAACGAAAGTTTTTAAGATGTGTGACGAAAAAAAAATTTCGCTCCCACGGTTCGTATTATACCAACCTGATGACGTACCGATTATTCCAGGCGAAATAAGTGCAACTTTGACGAGAAAAGTGGGAGAGCTTTGCCGAAAGTTCGACAGTTTCGTCGAGTCTGAGTATCAGCTGCGCAATTCCTATCAGTCACGCGAGAATAACGGAAAGCATAAACAGACTTACGCCGTAGTTCTCAAAAATCTGCCCCAAGGACTGACTGATCCCGAATCACGGAAAGACTATTTAAATGGATTTTGCGGACAGACAAGCAATGACATCGTTGAACTGAGGCCTCGTAAGAGGGCTTGGAGCTTTTTCGTGAAAGACAAAGTGACCACCGATTCCATTGCACAGGCTATTACCGGTACCGATAATTCCGTTGTCACGAGAGTAAAAAGCCCCTCTTTCTTTGGGATAATTCGCCACGTCCCTGCTAGTATTTCAGAAGAGGACTTACGCAGTTTAGTGTCGAAATGTGTCGAAGCTTCTGGAATAAACAAAACCAGGTCATTCAAACTGAAGTTTGATTCGCGTGAAGACCTACAGAGTGCAATCAAGTCTCCCCCCGTGATTGGGTATGAGCGGCTGCCGATTCACGAATACAAATTTATGCTAATCCAGTGCTACAAGTATCAAGGCTTCGGCCATGCAGCAAAGGCATGTCCAAATCCGCCAAAGTGCTCCCGTTGCGCTGGGAAACACTCCAGCTCAAAGGACAATCCCTGCCAGAACCCCCTCAAATGTGCTCTATGTGGTTCGGCAAACCCGTTGTGTGGCAAACCTCTATGTGGTTCGGCAAAGTGCTCCCGTTGCGCTGGGAAACACTCCAGCTCAAAGGACAATCCCTGCCAGAACCCCCTCAAATGTGCTCTATGTGGTTCGGCAAACCATCCCTGTTACAGTTTTAAATGCACTGAAGCACAGAAAGCGTTAAAACAATGAATAATCTTGAACTCAAAGTTGTATCATGGAACATGAATGGTTGAGTTCTGGCTAAACTACCTCTGGTTGAGCAATTAGTACAAGAATATGACGTAGTCTGTCTACAGGAGCACTTTCTTACAACAGAAGGACTTCAGCTTCTTGAGGTCAATGACAGTTCCAGCGTATTCAGTGCTCCTGCAAAGCGTTCTGGCAGAGGTATACCCTCTGGTGGTATTTCAATACTGGTACGCAGAAGTCTTAAACCTTCCTTGTACAAGCAGTCTGATTTCTTCGTCGGTGTCCGAATTGCTGATACAGCTCTATTCTGTGTCTATATGCCCACGGATTATCGTGACGATGAATCTGATGCAAGATTCAATGTTGCTTGTGGACAGATTTGTGGAGCAGTTGAGGGATGTGTCACGCAAAAACTGTCATGCATTGTAACCGGAGATATGAACTGTAACCTGTGCGACAACAGCCCGAGAACTCAGGTTCTGGTAGCTTCCTGTGAAAGTCTCCGTGTACTTGAAAATGACCTGGACTACACGTATATACACAACTCCGGCTCTGTATCCTCCCTTGACTCAATACTCTGCTCTGCAGATGTGAAGATAAACGGAAAATGTGGGGTAAAATTAAGCATCTGTGCTTCCGACCACCTACCCATCTCGAATGTGTTCTGTGTCACTAATAAACCTACTCAGCCCGATGAATGTCACCGTAAATGGGTGGTAAAATCTGAGTGGGGAAAAGCCGACTCTACGCTTTTCAAGTCCTTGTATGATAATATACTTGAAAAGATAAAGGTCCCATTTCAACTGCTTCAACAAGGTTCGCCTGTTCCCGATAATGAGAAGCAGATACTCCTGAACAATTACTGTGCAGAAATTACACATGCTTTACGCTGTGCCGAAAAGGCTACAGTTCCGACACGAAAAGTTCGAATCGGAAGTGAAAATCCACAGTGGTCTCAGAATGTACAGTTATCCGAGTCTTGTAGTCGATCTAAATTCTGGTATACACTATGGAACGAGTGCGGGCGCCCTCGTCAAGGTGTCTTGAATGATATCAGGCTATATACTAAGCGAAAATTCACCAAGACCCTTGCTAAACATTGAACCGACTTAATGGACCAGAATTGCAAAGTGCTTGAAGGTGACCCAAATGCAGTCTGGAAGTATATTAAAAAGAAAAGGAGTCCGAAATCTCGTAAAGAAGAATTTTTGCCAATTGAAAGTAATTGGAATAAATATTTCATCGCAGAATTCTCACCGCCGAACAAGGCTCTCGAGAAAGAGTTAAAAAAAGAGTTCGACTCCCTCCTAGCGTCAAATGAACGAAGTGTCGGGTTCGTTGTTACTGTGTCTAGTATCCGTTATATGCTATCTAAACTGAAAAAGAAGTATTCTCGAGGGGATGATAATATTTGTGGAATGCATCTGGCTATTGGGGGTGACAATGTGTTAAATCACCTTGCTCTTATGTACCAGATGATCTTTAACAGCGGTCTTGTCCCCGATGTTTTCTGTGTTGGTGTCGTTACACCAGTTCCCAAAAAAGGGAATGATCCCAGGAACTGTTCATCATACCGCCCGATAACTGTTGCGCCGGTATTCTGCAAACTCATGGAAATGCTTGTTTTCGGTGACCTAAGTGAAGCTTGTTATACTCCCGATTCGCAATTCGGGTTTAAGAGTGGTACTAGTCGCGAGCATGTTCATTCATTGATAGCCAATCTTTTGCTCAGTGCTCATGATAATAATGATACATTTGTTCTAGCATGCCACGATGTGCGTAGAGCATTCGACTCCGGTATCCACGCACACATACTTAGTTCTGCTTGTAAACGCGGAGTTGACCGTTCGGTTGTCGTTGTATGGAGGATCATGTACAGGAGGCTGAGAGTGAAGATTTAAGTCCCCACTCATCACGGTATGGTGGTATCCACCGTAGTTATACCTGACCGTAAAGGTATCCGGCAAGGCTCAATTACTTCCCCTCCTCTATGCAACAACAGTTTTATCGTCCCTCAAGAATCTGCCAAAACGTGCTGCATATATGTAGGTATAGACGTATCGCTCATCAATTACGCTGATGATATACTTAACGCAAGTAGGTCTGTTTCAAGGGTTGAGGATAACTACAATATATTGAGTGATGAATATACTAAGATGGGCTAGCTTTTAATGCTGCCAAAAGTGAAGTAGTTGTTTTTCGTCGCAACGCGAAAGATTCGACCCCGATTAGCGTGCTCCTAGGCGATACTGCGGTGAGCTCAAAGCCATCTCTCACTTACCTTGGACTGCCGATCGCTTCAGACCTGCGGTTTACTCGTGAAGCACTGGTTGAGCATTTTTCAGAAAAGGCACGCAAAGCATACGGACTACTTCTACCCTGCAAACGTATGTATAACCGCCGTATACTCGGAAGGCTCTATTCCTCCCGCATGTTCTGTCACTCTCGCCGTTTTGGTCTCTTTTCACCGAAACAGATAAGCGCTCAGTCCGTCGGGTTTACTATAAGTATGCAAAGTATCTTTTAAGTGTTCCGCCATGGGAGAGAAACTCAAGAGTTTCGAAAAATTACAGCGTTGTGGACCCGACTACTGCAGCTACTGAGCGAATCGTTCGATTTCGGTGTTCGCTCAATCCTGATCATAATATGTACCGAGCTATCGTAGGCTAGTTTGAATAAGAGTTTAGTATGCTGTATATAGATTGTTATTGAAGTCTTGTTGTTTCTCTTATTGCGTTTTCTTTTTCTCTTTTTTTTTCTTTTTTTTCAATACTCCGTTGTGTAACCTTGTGTTATTTATGATAGGAAATAAAAACCATTCATTCATTCAATTAAGATGTTATCCTGATTTACGAGGGTAAGTAAAAAATTATGCGCAATGTTGACATAACTCCTTTTATATTCTAACTACTGACCTCTGTACTCGTTTATTGTATTGCTGTGTTGTTGTGGCCCTGCTATTACCTTCTGAACCCTAATAGCTTAATTTCTCCTTTTCATATTACAGATGAATCATATCCGCTCTATTAGAAGTTTGCACGATTAAGGATATCAACACTAAAAAAAAAAATTAAGGAATGGTTAATGATGATGTAATTTGTTAATATGTGTGTGTGTGTACATATATGTATGTGTATATTGGTATATATGTATGTGCTTGTACATACATCTGTACGCCTCCTTTGTATGGCGTGTTTGGGGAGGAGTTGGTCCCTCTTCCCTTGTTGATGAGTTGAATAAAGTTAGTATATTTTTTTTTTTTGGGGTGGGTTGACGAGTCTGGAAAGGTGAGTTATCTATTGTTTTTTTTTTTTTTAAGGTTAGTTTGAAATAGAAAATTGACGATTTTGGTTTAAATCTCTATAACTCAAATATTAGTAGAGGAACAATTAATTTAAATCTATGTGTTAAATGTTTTTTGTTCCCGACTCTGTCGAGTTTTCTCTCTCTCGGGAATTTAATATGTTGTGTAAATATGGTATTAATAATAAAACCTTGAACCATAAGGAACAATGAGCAGTAATCTGGTTTTTTGGTCAGAAAGTGTATCAAGACCGCAATTCATCAAGGACTTTCGGCACAACACGGGAACAGTGTCTTGCCCAAACAGAGTATCTACGAATTGATAGACAAAATTCAAAAATGGACGGACGAGTGTTACGAATGGGGAGGAAGCCGGAAGATTATCTACATTCATAAATGATAACAACATTGACCGTGCACGTGAAATGGTTCTGTTAGACAGACGAGAGTGATTAATAGGTAGCTAATCGTTTGCAAATTAGTCATGGTTCTGCCAGTGAAATCATCCATAACAGACTTAGATTTCATAAAGTCTGCGCAAGACACAAGGTCCCAAAAACACTCAGTGTTGCATAAACAAACATGCTTGGAGATCTGCCAAGAGCCTTTTGTTCACCATGATAACGAAATTGACAGCTTCTTAGAGAGAATCATCCCCAATGATGTAACCTGGATCCAGTACAAGCTGGAGAGTGTACAGAAGTCTGCGATCCCTATCGCAAATAATAGAGAGGTCAGTAGTAACAATGTAAGAATGTTTATGCCAGGATTGAGGATAATTTTTTACTTACCCTTGTATTATCGGGAGAAGTCCCGATCTACTACGATTACTAAGAACCTCGCCACATCGTTAAGCCGCCAAGGACAAGACAGTTAACCCGAGTCCCTCTCCATATCAATATATTACAAGGTTCATCCTTTACTCCCCCTTATAAAGCCCCCACTTACTTTAAATCATTTACTATGACCTCTTTTGATCCCATTTAAAAATTTTTAATTAGCCCCACCTGGATTTTCAAGTAGCACAGTTTTTGCAACCCATCATTTGTCATCCATAAAGCCTGACCTAGCTCTCTCAACACTTCTTTTATTATAATCCTAAACAGTAGCATCAAACCACGTGTTTTTGGCACAGCTTTGTTTGATGTACAGTCAAACAGTTCGTGCTAATGAACTGTAAGTAAGGAGCGACCCGGCTCAATAGCAACCGAAAATCTAAAAACGGAATTTTGATACCAACGTTATGTGAGAGGATCATTCCATGGAGCAGGGGACATTTCTATGAAGGAGTGCCGGATTTTCTAGTATTATTTAAAAACGATCAGAAACTAAATAAAAAAAAACAAGTGTTTTCAACTGAAACTAAGGAGCAACATTAAAACTTAAAACAAAAAGAAATTATTACGTATATGAAGGAGTTCACCCCCTAGTCAATACCTCGCTATTTAAGCTAAAGTTTTTTTAAGTACTTTCAAAACAGCTATTTATCATTGGCAGCGCAATAGCTCTGCCTAAGTAAAGAACGATGTTGGCACAATGTATTATTATTATTTTTTTTTATTCTAGACCAGGGCACTTCGTATCGAAGGAGTTGTCGTAGAAACTTCTAAAAGGGTTCCTTCGATTGGAAATTGGAGTGGCTAGTGACTTTTTTTAATGGTCGAAAGTGATTGGAAGGCAACTAACACCGCCCACTATTTCCCCAAACACATCTAATCAAAATTTTTAGATAGCTATTTTGTTCAGCGTAGTTTGAATTCCAGATAGAAATTATGTTTTTGAGGAGGACACTTCGCCACAGCCCTCAGGGCAAGAGTGAAAAATTTTTAATAGTAAAAAATGACTGGAAGGTAACTAACATCCCTTCCGAGCCCACCATTTATCCAAATACATCCAAGCAAAATTTTGAGATAGCTATTTTGTCCAACGTAGTTGAAAGTCCTGGAAATTAGGTCTTTGAGGATGATAACCCGATCAGAGCCCTCAGGGAAATGATTATAAGTTATACCCTGGGGAAATATAAGGTTTTTATTGAAAGCTTTGTCGTAGAAACTTGAAAAAGGGCCCATTCGATTGGAAATTCAAAGAGCCAGTGCTGTTTTTAATAGTCGAAAGTGATTGGATGGCAACTAACCCCCCTCTCACGCCCACTTTTCCCCAAACACATACAATCAAATTTTTAGATAGCCATTTTCTTTAATGTAGTTGAAATTTTTGGAAATTAGTTCTTTAAGGATGACGACCCCCCCCCCCCTCACAGCCCTCAGGGCAAGGGTTGTAAGTTATGCCCTGCCGCATTTAAGGTTTTTATAGAAAGCGTTGTCGTAAAACTTCAAAAAGGGCTTAATCGATTGAAAATTGAAAGGGCTAGTGTCCTTTTTAATAGTTGACAGTAATTAAAGGGGAACTAACCCCCTCTCACGCCCACAATTTTCCCAAACAAATGCAATCAAAACTTTGAGATATTCATTTTATTCAATGTAGTTAAAAGTTCTGAAATTAGGTCTTTTAGAATGACAACCCCCTCAGAGTTATACCCTGGGGGCATATAAGGTTTTTATAGAAAGTGTTGTCATAGAAACGTCAAAGAGTGATCATTTGACTGAAAATTGAGGAAAGTAGTGCCCTTTTTAATAGTAAGAGTGGGTTATTGGGCTATTAACCCCCCTCTCAAGCCCACCATTTCCTCGGACCTATCCAATTAAAATTGATAGATAGCCATTTCCTTTAACGTAGTTGATATTTCTGGAGACTCTGGTTTTAAGGATGACAAACTCCCAAAACCCCTCAGGGTAAGGATTGTAGGTTATGCCCTGGGGGCATATAAGGTTCTTATAGAAACCGTTTTCGTAGAGACTCATATGTGGAGCTCCAATGTCCTTGGAACTACTTACGTTACGAGCAAAATTTGCCTCGTAAGATTACACAAGGCAACGTGAAGTCTTAAGTTATGTTACTCCAAAAGATTCTACGGCTTAGTGTGAAAGCACCATGCGCACTTTATAGCACACAAGGAGCCTAAAATTCTGTAAAAAACTTATGATGAAAAAAACTACAAACAAATCAATAACTATCTCTAAACTTTATGTTGGTAGTTAGTGTAACTTACAAACAGCTAAGTTAGATTGGTATATGCAAAAATGAAAGGTCATAACAGCCTAACTTACCAATGTCCAAATCACTTGAATAATATGAGAGTTCGTCGTTCCTTGAAAACTTGAGAACATTACTTTCGAAGTCTGTCGGCAGTGCTTTAGTTCCAATGAGGGATTGAAGAGTCAAAACTGATGGTGATGACGATTTTTGAACAGACTTCAGAAAAGTGAGTACATATGATTTAACTACAGCAGAAATAAAAGTCATGTTATTCACTTTAAACATGATAACAGATTAAGAAACGTTCCAAAATATAATAAAGAAAATGTTCCAAAATATGATATAATTTTTAATATAATTTGCCTTTTAAATTTATGCAGCACTCCATGTGCTTCAACACAGGGGTGGATTCTGGATTTTTTAGGAAAGGGGGGGGGGGCAAAATAGGTTGATCCGATAAAAAAAATATAGGGGGGGGGCAAAATAGGTTGATCCGGTAAACTTCCGTTAGGAGCAAGTTTAATTAACGCAAACTTGAGTTAATTAAGTAAATTACACTACTTTAGACTACGCTAGGGGGGGCGAGGCTGGATCCACCACTGCTTCAACAAGCATAATGTCGATAAGACTAATCAGACGATACAAAATGTAGTTTTTCACAATCTGTTTGAAAAAAAACACATACAAATAATTTTATAATTCTTCTAGTTCTTTTTCTAGTTCTTATATGCTATTTTCTATGTAGTTAGAGTAAGCCTTATTGTTCATAAGCGAGCCTAGAACTAAAACTAAGCCAAACCAAAGGTTTCCTTTTTCTTTTTCAAGTTTACTATAGGTCGTCCAGAAAGACTGAGTAGATCCAGGAGATTCCACTGATTTGAACTCAGCTATTATTGTACCACTGGTGTATCCAGGGGGCCCGGGGGGGGGGGCAAAAAAAAATTCTGTCGCTCTCATTCCTTGTTTTTTTTCTGTTTTACAATCTTTTGTTTTAAATAAATTTGTCAATTTGGTCAATTATTGGCTTACTTGTCACATTGCCTCCCCGCTCAAGATTTCACTTATTAGCACCCTTATCACATTGCCCTCCCCCCCCCCAAAAAAAAATTGCTCTAGATCCGCCGCTGTATTGTACACATTCAAATTATCTAATTTGCACATCAGTTTTGGTATGGGAAAATTCAAATTAGATTACAAAATAGAATCTACTTCAAATTGACAAAAACGATAAGATTACTTTAAAATAGTGAATTTTCCAATTTATCCAGACTTTATAGATCTTGGCGGATAGTAATATTCAATCCGTATCCTTCTATCGTTTACGTTTTTTTACTCATGATTAGTTGCTCTTATCAGAGCTGCTATATTTGAGAGCCTGTTTTTGAATTATGATATACCTCCTCCAAGTGCAATTTCATTGGCAAATAGCCAGTAAAGCAGTAAATATGTAACAACAGCAATGGCAGAAACCGAAGAACTAATATATAAAGAATAAAAAAGTACTATTTTCAGCTTTACGACTGAAGCTGTATACAACTGAAAATTTCCTTCCATTTCTATTTTCGAAACTGAAAAGGGATCGTGAACAAAAGTTCAAAATATCTGTCATTTCTTTCATTATTATTGGCTTTTTCCCGTAATCTTTCATTTTGTTTTAATCCATTTCATTTAATCATTTTTCCTTTAAAACTAGCTTACTCGTCGCACGTTGCTAAGATCTCAAAACAAACGAAATTCAATAAAACAATTCTGACTATTCAATATAAAAAATTTCGTTGCTGTTGCAACGTGCAGTGTTGCATCAACTTTTGGTTAGTTTAGCCGAAACATAAGTGTTTTCGACACTCTTACCTTATTTCTTCGCCACCGAAGTTGAATTTTTAGTTGAATTTTTTTTTTATTTAACTTGAAAAAAGAGACAAACTTAAGCTCTATTCTCCGACGCACTTTGTTATGAGTAAATGTTTAGACATCATTTTTAGACCAATCTGGAGTACATTATGATTGGCAGAGAGCAACAGAGACTAGACATCAATGTCAGGCTAAGCATACGTATAAATTAGGCTTTAGAAACAATAAATGCAAAAGTACCAATTCACTAAAATGTAGGAGGAGAGTGGGAAAAATCAATTTTCCAAAATCTAGGAAGTTTTTTTTCCGAATGAAAATACCAAAACAAGGTATTTTTCAATGGAAATGCCAAAAAGAGTATTTTTTTGGAATCTAGGGTGGGAGGCCATAGCCTGCTCCTTACCAATCGACATCCATGAATAAATGAGAGAAAATCATAGGTCTTTAAATTTGGTTTGAAAAAAATATTTGCTTTCAATCTTCAATCAAACCTTAGTTTAAAGCAATAGGAAAAAAAAGACAAAGGCTCGGAGTTTTCATTTGGTATAATAATATTTTCTTAATCATCTTAAGCCCAATGATTATTTCTGAAGCTCAAGTGATTTTTTTTTTAACTCTCTGTCTGAAACAATTTCTTCTTCTTCTTCTTTTTACTGGGTCACACTGCCTGATGCATAAAGAAAACTTAACTCACTCTGGTTTGAATCCTCGAATTCCAAAAGACCAATAATTTCTTGAATAATTTGTACACTTGGACAGGCCATAACAGCATGAAACGCTGAAGCTCTGACCTCAGCTGGTTCCGACTGATTTTTGTATATTGAAAAGGCATCAGTTCGAGGAGTAGCACATGAAGCCAGCCTTAAAAACAAAAGATTTTTAAATCTCTCGGAACACACTTTATAAGTGGTAATGAAAGTTTTGGTGGAAGTTTTTTTCTGAAAAACCTAGAATAAGAAGCAACACCATTTCATTCCCTACCCAACACTCTTCCCAAAAAAAAAATTTTTTACCCTGACAACTTGGTTCCAGCCCCCTATCCACTCATGCATGGATTTAGTGTTTTCGTTGCCTGTTGTGGCAGACGAAGTGTGCATAATGGCTTTTGTTACACATATATTTCTAACTCATATACGGTAGCTCTGCGCTATTTAAAAAATTTCATGGCTTTTGAAATTGGTATTATTTGACAATTTGAACCAAATGCTGACGGGGAATAGACGCACAAAATCATACGAGCAGCAAAATCGGCAAGCTTTTGTATATAATTTAAGGGTGAATAAATATATCAATGGGTGGGGGTGGTGGTTGTTTGCTTTTTTTATTAGCGCTTACCAAAACCTTTTCTCCTTTGAGTAGTAAGTTGGTTTGGCCTCACAACTGTTTACTGGTTTAGACATTTATGACCAAAAGTATTAGATTTAATTTCGTCACTTAGCTCTGGGAGTCTGAATACTTTTTTACAGGCTTGGTTCTCTCTTCTACTCCATTTAAAAATCTGGGCTCTAAGAGCATTGAGCATTTAATTGCTTTTAACAGACATTTCAAATTCGGATATCAGATTACCAATACTCAGAAATATACAAAGGCTTTATTATTCACTAGTGAAGTTAGTACAAACGTAACAAAAAGATAAGAAATTGTGAAAAACAGCTTAGCATTTCTTTTAAGTTATCTAAGAGGCCAGTTACCAAGGAATTTTTCAATGGTAAAAAAACAACACTATAATTGAAAAAAATGTCTACAGGGGAATGAACTTTCTAAAAAGTACGTTCATTTGTCAATAAGCGTATAAGCCATTGATGTAAACAGATTAAAACGTCAAGATAGGGAGTATGGTCAGAACATCTTTCCTGGAAGAAGGAGTCTATTACGCAAAAAAACAATCATCTTAAAGCCATAATCTTTCAGTTTTCCCAAGAAAACCCTTCTGAGTCATCTCAAGGAGATATTTTTCCACCCTTTCCGTGCAGTTGGGAGGGAACTAAGCGTTTTTGTTTTCATAGTGGGAAAAATTCGTCTAATCTTCACTTGACAAGCTAACAAAAGAGCTGTTAATATCAGACAACTTTTCGAGGTACCACATTCACAATAATCACTGGAGTCTGGCACGTACGCAGGGGGGAGGGGGGGGGGGCTCCGAGACCCCCTCAAAATCTCACGATTCTTTTTTATTTTCCCATATTTTTCTTATACTTCTCACAGAATATGGAATTTAAGGATTTGGCCCCCTCCCCGGAATCAAATTCCTGCGTACGTGCCTGATTGGAGTATTAGATTTTAATAAAGACTATTTATTATTGTCTTTTTAAATAATCGATTGTCCTCTATTTTAATCCTCTAGTAATAGATAATCCTCTATTTTAAATAATAGAATATTAAAAGAGAGTAGTGAGAGAGAGGGAAGGATTGAGACAGAACGAGAGAAAAAGATAACAATAAATTATATAAGTTACAACTCTCCACGCCTTTTAGTGATTAGTACAATACTTACTACCTTAAAAAGGAAGTGACCTTACCTCATAGATTCGAGTGAGAAAGAGCGTAAAAAGAGATCATTGGCAGAGTCACGAAGACAAGTCTCAAATACGGAAGAAGAAGCAATACAGTGCCCAGCGTTAGCAAGAGACCGCAATGCCAGAATGACCTATTTTAAAAGAAGAAAATATTGTGACTTACTTGTACGATTCATATGTGTGCATAATAATTTTTACATAATATGATTTACTATATTTTATAGAAAAGACTTATAAATAATTAGATAGATGTGTATAACATAAATAGACTATATAATAAATTATAATTTTTTTATTATTTTACTTCATTTTCTAATTATACTGTATACTTTAATCGTCCTGTAAATTATAATTATGCTTGAATTGTATGCCTAAATACTAAAATTGAAAATAAAGAATAACTTGCTAGGAAAAATTTTATGAAACCTTAGGTATACATTCCTTTTGGCTAAAAAAAAATCCTACGTTAAAATTAATTTCCCTATGCAGGTTTTTGCATGCTTTGTTGCTGCAGTACAACGGTTTTAACGTTTCAACACAATATGATTATCCTGCTATTGTTTGATGTTGAGATTCAGCTTTATCCATCTACAGGATTATATTTTGAACATTTGCTTTGTTTTCTTATTCAGATTGGAAAAAAATGTTGAAAGCGTTGGAAGACAAAATTGGAAAATTTTACAATGTTTAGGAAAACATAAATAACTTTCTAAGAAAAGGTTTAACTAAAATTATAATTCTTGCCTGGTGAGTGGATAGATCTAAAATTAACGAGTCAAGAAATATAAGTATTCAATGAAAGCTGAAGCTGTAGGTACGCCAGAAAATCGCATGTTTCAAAGGAGACTTAAAGCTTAAGCCAAATTCATTTTTTTTAAATTCAGGTCTACGCTCTTTCAAATACGAAATACTTTCAAGGAAGAAATGGCATATTAAAATAAAATAATGTAAAATGTTAAATAAATATGAAACAGTGATCAAAATATACATTTTCAGACCCCAAAAAAATGAGAGGTTTCTAACATAAATTCACTAAAGCACTAATAAATGAACAAAATAGATGAAAAGATGTAGAACGAATCGATAGTCACAAGATTTCGGCAGGCTGTACGCCCCCTCACGAATGTATCACAAAAACAGCGTTTTGTGTACAATTTGTGCTGAAGGCTAATATCTATATTCGGCACAATCATAGGCAGCGCAATAGCACTGCCTAAGTAAAGAACGATGTTTGATACTGAACAATCAGTTAGACCATCTGTGTCTCAGACAAGTGATTTTCGGAAAAAAACATCAAAGAATACTTATGTTAAACATACTTTTACCTGTATTACTATATTATTTAACCTGTATTAAAATATTACCTATATAGGGTACATATATGTGGTATATATTCGTGGCGTTTTGCAAAAAGGGTCAAAGTCCGCTTTTTTCAGAAAATGAGTTAAACATATGGTTCGAAGAAGGTCGAAGAGATCTATCGATTGGTCTATTCAAAATGGCCTTATCTTTAATGTTGACCAAGTAATAAATTATTCCATAAGAGCATTAAAAAGAGCGTAAGTCCCTTATCTTCGAATTGACGAACAATTCAGTAATTTGGGTATCTCTAGCAAATTTCGATCGAAAGTCTTTAAAATTTCAAGCTTCTTAAATTCTGATTTGTGAGAAACATTTTTTTTTTTTTTGCTCTCTTGTAAAATTAGAAAAAGTGGACTTAGACCCTTTTTGCAAACCGCCAACGGATATTAGGTAATACAGGCAATTTAATATATTACCTATAATACTTATGTCCGGCATACCGATACCGAAAATTCAGTAAGATCAACCGTGTGATTTTTTTTTTTCAATAATCTAGCGATTTATGTGCTGATTTAGTGATGTTTTTGATTTAAGCAATATAAGAAATCACTAGAAATAGCTATAAATCACTAGCGGTAGCAACCATGACGGTATTAGTTAATCAATCGAAAGGGTACTCTAAGGTAAGAGACTACAAATATAGGACCTTAGATTGTACCTCATCATTTGCACCAGAATAGCGGCACGTCTTCAGAATAGGTTTCGACAGGCGTTGTACGAGTCGCTCAATCTCGTAGGTTTTTGATACGTCTTCCATTCTGCACAACTTTCCTGCCAAGCTTGAGATGGCTAACCATAGCTCCTCTTTCACCAATGAAGACTCAAGAAGCGGCTCCAAAGCTATGACATGGCGGACAGTAGGACTAAATAAAAGAAAAGATAAGAAGACAGGAAGAAAGAAAAAAATAATAAGAAAGATAAGATGAGAGGAAGAAAGGAAGACAGGGTTTTAAGTTCAGGAACAAAGCAATATACAAATAAAATAAGAAAATGCTAGTGACAACACTGTAATAAAACAAAAATAAGAACATATTTGTGCCTTGAATGCAATAAATTAATTATTCAAGGAAAACAAAAAGAGGAAATAAGGAAATCACAGAAGCACAAACTAAAAACTAAAAAGAGAAACATACAAGTAGAAACTAGAGAGAGTAGAACAAGAGATTGAATCAGAGCAAAAAAATACAAATCAAGGACAAAAACAAACACAGGCAAAAAAGACATTAATTGAACAGAAAATTTGAAAAATTGGATCTTCATTTGCAAGCAAAAACTTATTACAGTATTACACCCTCAAAAGAAGGATAATAGAATAAAACAAAAAACTGTAAAAACAAAAATCGCAACTAGTTAATGCTTCAATTAAGATATTGGCAAGTTTTATTTTATTCTTAAATTTTTTTCGGCTATTTTTTTATTTTACTTATTTCGTAAATTAGTTCGTTCACTTAATTTTTTTTTATTATGTCGTAAATTAATTTGTTCAATTTATTTATGCTTATTTCGTTTACTATTTAAAGCAACAATTTTTCTTAGCTTCCCAAAACCAATTGTTGGTAAAATTGTTACTAAATTTTTTATGTTAAGACGGTGGAAATAGGCCTTATATAATAGTTGGTATAATTATGCAATTACAATTATGGTTTATGGTTAAAACTATAGGTAGCTACACTTATACAACTTTTGGCGATACTCCTCCATAGCCTTGTAATGGATCTCTGATCTGTTAAAAAATGAAAGTAGTAAGGAAAAGCTTTTTGGTTTTAGTGAAAACTTCTGTAAATTGGATGAAGGGCACAATTTTTACACACGGTTATGCGCAAAAAGAAGAAAAGGTTTAAAGATGACTTTCCCTACAATTTTTTGAGAATCTTGCTTTCAAAAAATGCTTAGAAACATGCCAGAATGTCTGAACTCTTTTTTTCAGATCCCGCAATCCCAAGAAATTATTAGTGTTTTCTTGCGGATTGACCCGATTTGTATTTTATAATAACTAGACAAAATCATTTATACATGACAAATGTCGAAGCAATAACCTAACGCATTAAATATGAAACTTGTGAGAAGTTTGGACGTTGAAGTTGTTTATTTCTTTCGTCGATTTCTGAGCTATATTCCACACTTCAAACACAACCTCCAAACGACTCCTTTAGATGTAAATTAACACCGGATCTGTCTTCTACATTTTCTCAATATTCCTTTTTCAAGTTACCTGCATACAATTCCCTGATAGAAAGGCCCAAAGCAAGACCTCTGCGCTTCACGGTTGATTCCACGACAAAGATTCGGGACTAATCTACGGCTAAAAATTTGACATACTTCTTGGTTAAAATTACCTACTTTGGTTTTAGCGTATATATAGAAGATTACGCAATTATATGATACGAAAGCCCGAAGCACGGCCCCTGTGCCTGAATTCCATCCAATTCTAAAGATATAGAATGCGTCTCCACGGCTGCTTTCCCGCCAGTGACAAATAAGAGAAAACTGGAGTGACAGCACTGCTAATATACGACAGCATTTGACAGCACTGCAAATGCAATATGAGATTCAATATGGTATTAGTACTTTAGTAACCAAAGAACAATAATTTAGAACTAACAAAGTATGGCCTAACTACCCATAAAAAGGATAAGGACGAAAATCCTCTAGAGACATTGATGGCGCAGATGTTTTAGTTGCTTAGTCTTTTCTACAATGACAGGTAGCACGGACATGTTTTCTGACGGATGACAGCAGCTAAGATTGAACCATTGCCAAGCAGAGATCAGTCCACTGCGCTACCACAGGATAACTACATATACAGTACGTAATTAACTACTTGACAATACTATTGAAATACGATTAATTAGTTGATAGCACTAGAGGAATTTATAGTCATAGAGAAGAACAGAAGTAATAAAATAAGAGATTTAATTGAATAGTTACTTTGAAAGTGAAGAGAGAGTGGTTATCCAATTTTTCATCTTTTCCGCGGAAATGGTACCAGATGAGAAAAGGTTTCGTATATATGCAGTAACACTTGGCGAAGAGAGTTGATATATATGCTCACTGGCACTGTCTTTTAAACATGAATCGCCATCTATTATTTCTTGAATCTTTTTTTCGGAGGACCTTTCTAAAATCGAAAGAACAAAGTCTTCATGATCCATTTCTTCATCAGCAGTCTGTAAAAAAGATAAATTTGCAGTTATAATTTATTACTCACAAATTAGTATAATAAAAGCAGGCATAAGTCTCGCCAGTATAGCTAATATTAAAGATTTATGTCAAAGCAATGATACCTTTTTCCTTTTTTTTTTTACTTCGATGTCGTAAAATAACAATGTGTATAGGTTTACTGTTTTTTCTTTATATCTTAATTCCTGTTTTTTCCCCTTGTTTGATCCCCATTTGTAAATGCAGCTATTTTCAATAGTTTTGCAATATTTTGTATCTGTATTAAAAGTAATCACTACCATAATTACACCAGATCAGTGACATTGTAGTCTCCGCCCAGATATGCCATCGGGAATAGGTAGGAGGTAGTTTCGGCCTTTGCCCTTATGAAATCGAAAATTTTTTATGATTTTGGGCATAGTTTCTAAACAAAATTATGTAATTCAAGTATTCACAATTCATACTTGCATTCCCCCTCCTCCCATTTCCAATCCCAGCTGGTTTCATTCTTCTCCCTCTGATCCGGTCCTGTATTCCCAGTCTTATCCCCCCCCCGTCTGGAAAGAAAGGTTCCTAGCTCACCCCCTCCGCCTAGCAAAGATCTAGAAACTGTTGTTTAGAGCAGGCGCAGTGCTTTGCTTGCACTAGTGGATCTTGTGGTCGTGATCTATGAGACCCACTTCACTCTTCTTCTCCTCAAATTTTGTCAACTTGCCACAAGCCTAATAACACCGGCCTCAAACAAAACTTGAAGAATAACCGTCATCTGAATTTTCACTACCAAAATTTTTCTACGCTAACGCTGAAAGTCTCAACCCATTGAAATAGAAACCCTAGCATGCGTCCTTAAGTCAACTGTACTAATGGTAACAGAAGTCCACCGCCAAAATATCCATCTTCTGAATATCAGTGGTTTTAATAAATATTTTAAGCTTACATCAGATGATCATCCCTTGGGAAAAAGAGACGGTGGTGTTGGAATCTATGCCCATGAAAAGTTAGCTATAGCAGCTTTAGTGTTGTTGATGTTCGATGTCTTGAATCCCACGAAGAAATAATGTGGCTAAGAATCCAACCTAAAAGACTTCCAAGAAGAATCAATGGTTTGACTGTGTGTGCTTTCCATTATTCGATTGGCCAGCCCTACGAACAAAAGACAAGGTTTCATGAAAAGCTCCACCTGAGTGCCAACTACATTTCAGGTAAGTGGCCCGGATGTGCAATGTTTGCTCTTGGTGGTTGTAATGAGCTGAAACTGGAACATTTTTACAGGGCATTTGAGTTAAGTAATACTGCAAGTTTCCGAACTACCAAAGGAGGAACATCACTTGACATAATTGCTACAAATATGACCACATACTATAGAAGTCTCACAGACGGGCCCGCCCCTGGGTGGCAGTTACCATTTCTCACTTGAGTTAAATCCGTCAAACAGAGTGAAAATAACGTACAGGACGAAAGAGATAACCAGCCGACCAATCACTGATACCAGTTTGTTCAAGTTCGGGAACTGGATAATTCAAGAAAGTTGGATAGATGTACCAAATGCCAGCACTGCCAATTCAAAAGCACAAAGTCTTCAAAGTGGTCTACTAGAAAAATTTCGCTGTTACTTTCCCAAGAGAAAAACCAAGTCCTTCTCCGCCGACCGTCCGTACATTTCGAAGGATGTTAAAAAGCTGATAGCTGAGAAACGAAGATTGTTCAAAGAAGGAAAACGCCAACAAGCTATTCTTTTGAAGAACAAAATTCGCAAACTGACATGCCATGCGGCAAAAGACTACAATCAAGCTAAAATAAAGGATTTGTTCCAATCCATACCTCAACAGTGGTATACAGAAGTTAAAAAACTCATAGGAAAAGAAACTAAACGTGCCGATTTCAACTTGGATGATACAGATACCGAATTGGCCAACCAACTTAACGCCCACCTGGCTGGTATTGTACAAACCCTACCTCCCTTGCGCCCAGATGAGATACCACAGCCACCTCCAGACTATCAGGACTTCCCAACAATAACAGCCGAAATGGTGATAAAAAAACTTAGAATGCTAAAACGAACAAGCGTCACGCCAATTCATATCCCAATCCAAATCATAAAAACATTCCCAGATGAACTTAGTCAACCACTTTCAAATTTATTCAACCACATCACCATTTTTGGCAACTTCCCATCTTTATGGAAGAAAGGATATGTGACACTGATACCTAAAAAAGACGAACCTAATGACTTCACTGGAGTTCGGCCGATCACTCTTACACCGATATTTAGCAAGGTCTACGAGCAATTCCTCTCATCCTGGCTAAAGGAAAAAATTATTAGCATGGTGGATCCAAAGCAATTTGGTAGTCTTCCCAAGACATCAACAGCTCACTATTTGGTATGCCTCCTGGCCAAAATTCTCAAGAACCTGGACAACCCCGGCTACTGGATAAACCTCATAGCAATATTTCTGAAAAAAGCTTTCGACCTGATCAACCACAGTAAATTCATCAAAAAGTTACTTACAAGGTATGGTATCACCCCTGCCTTAGTTCGAATCATTGCCAGCTTTCTTTCGGATCGAAAGCAAAGCACTAAATATAAGAGCGCGCACTCAACCGAGGTTCAAATTTACTGTGGAGCGCCACAAGGAACAATCCTTGGTTCTCTTTTGTTTCTTGTCATGGTCAACGAGCCGGCAGAGTCCTATCCAGAAAGAGGAAGTACGTCGATGATCCGTTATTAACTGAAATTTGCCACAAGGACTCCCCAAGCAACATGTATGGTATCATCGAAGACATTAAGAATCAGGCTGCCAATAATGACATGGTGGTGAATATGGACAAATCCGTTGTACTTCCAAATTCTTTCTTAAGGACCGAATCAACCAGTTATCCTCCATTATATCAACAGCAGATGGTGACCGCAATTATGCTGCTTGGCGTCAATATTTCATCAGATATGAAGTGGGACAAAGAAGTAGGAAGCAGAGTCAAACGTGGAAATATGGGTATCTCTGCTATGAAGTTGCTATCCCGTTGTGGTGTTCCTGTCGAGGTTCTTCTGAGGTTCTATCTTTCTTTCGTTAGACCTATCTTAGAATATTGTTGTCAAGTATGGCATTTCTCCCTTACTCCTGACCAATCAGAGACATTGGAGAGAGTTCAGTATCGTGCCCTGCTTACGGCGTCTAAATCTCCTAAAGTCCATATATATCACTCCTCCGAGAATTTAAACTTGTTACCCTTGAAAAAAGAAGGCAACAACTTAGTCTAAAGTTGAGAAAGAGTATCTTGAAAAATTCCAACCTCCGCGATATACTTCCTCCGGATTTTCCTCCTTGTAGACAAAGCTTGCAAAGGTCTGTTGCTGAACCTATACCAAAAATACAACCAGTATTTACAACCCATGCAAGATAAGAAACAAGTTTTGTGTCTGGGCTTGTTCGCCTTTATAACTTAGATGCCTGATTGTATCTATAGATATATGTTATTTTAATTTTTGTCTTTTTAATTTTGTCGACGGTGTAAGAGTTGTGAGAATTGTATTTGTTTTGACCATGTCACTGAATGCGAAAATTGCATTTTGTATATACAAACTTTACACTAAAACCAAATAGATTTTACTACACAGAGACGGGGAGGAGGATAACCCAGCCGAAAATTAAAAGAATTTGAAGATCCCTCGTCCTTTTGGATATTTAATCTAAGAATGGACGGATTTTTTTATTTAGATTCCCCCCCCCCAGGAAATATTTTTAGGGACACAAGTGGATGGCGTCAAATCAATGGTAAAGAAATAGAGAACATTCTCATTCAAAAACTTCGCTGCTGTTTTGTGTCACTTTGTTCCAAGTAAAAAAGAAGTCCAAAAATTATGACACGGTCTTTCACTTATTGTACAGAAGTCTCTAGGGATCTACCAGTTTCCATGGACGTATTCTAACACGGTGATGCGAGTTGTCACACCACCGTGTGACAACTTAATCACAATTTAATTAAAGGAACTGTTTAACAGTAGCATTGAAACTTGAAAGGAACAGTGACTATCCTAAATATGAGCATGAAGCACCCTCCCCACTCAATCCTTCCATACTTTTTAGTATTCAATCTAGTGAAAGGACAATACTATACAAATAATTTCTTGAATCACAAATCAATTTATAAAATGAAATAAAATTTTATAAGTAACGAGTAAAACTTGTAATTATTATTGTAAAAATGTGCCAGAATATTTTGGCCTCTCGTCCAGAAGCGTTCAACAACTCTATTACAAGACGTGTATTCACACAATTTTCTTCTTCATTTTCTAATCCACCGAGGCTTGGGCTAATTTAAGCTTGGTTGCCTTCTCTTAAGTCTAAACAGTTCCACTATTTCTCGTCTTTCTTCTTCATTCTCAATGCACTTTATTAACAAGTGTTCAATCGTCTCTCAGCTCCCACACTTGGGAGAATTGTCACTTTCTCCCCAAAATCTTGCTTTGTAATATCTGACTCCTGCATGGTTTGATGTCGAACCATGAAGTACAAGAAAAAGTAAAACTAACTAAACAAATTTAACAATGATTTTTGTCCGTCAATTTAAAAATGAACAACCTAATGTTCCCCAATGACAAAAGAAAGACCTTCTTAAGCTGTTTGGTAAGTTTTGAGTTTTAAATTAAGTTTTACGTAAGTTTTAACTGATTTTTTTGTTGATTCTCCACCACGTTCCTTATTTTCAATTTGCTACCCGCTACTACCGTAAACTGCATACGGAGGTATTTTCATTAGAATTAGAATTCCTACAATACATTTCCTACCTACATTTCATACATTTCAATACAATTCCTACAATACATAAATTCCACAACAACGTTTTTACAAGCTGGTTCAGAAAACGATAGGGTACTTGTATGATATACCCCCCAACCTAAAATTCTTCATCTAAGTAGAACCTGTTTCACTGACGATCAATCCTAATGAAATATACCTAAATATGGTAAAAATATAATACTTTTGAAACAAATTTGGGCTATACATTTGCACATTAGGAGGGGTGGGGTCAAAGTATAGCGGGTCTGCATGCCTAATGTGTTAGGTACAATTATTCTTCATATTATGTAGTAAGAATTGTTTTCTAACTTCACTTTGTCCAAATATTTTACCCCATTCCCCCACCCCCTAATATGCAAATATATAGCCCAAATTACATATTTTTCATCTATTCTGTCACTTCCACTAAGCTGAAAGAAACTAACGAAAAAACCAGTTTTACAATGCGTCAATGAATGAACAACTTGAGTTATCGGGGGCATATCGTATGGGGGTAGTAAATAAACAAATATAGTCGTAACAACACCAACAGATGAAAAAATAGGTGGGCAGTAAACAACAACAATTATTTTGCATATTGTTAACAACAACATAGGTGGGCAGTAAACAACAACAATTATTAAGCATATTTATCTGTACAACCATGGCGTAATTTCATCAAAATCCTGGGCAGTGGGATGGAACCAATTTTCCCAAATCAATTGAAAATTACAGCGAAAACTGAGAAATGAGTCATATAGTACCATGCAGGTAAAGATATACTGAGAAAATTGACCCGTTTCTGTAGATACTTGAATTATGCCTGCATATTTTAGTTTTGACTAAGATCTTTGAAGAAACATAATTTTAGCAGGAGGGGGCAGGCTGGGGTCGGGAAGGGCCAAACCTAGGTCCGGGAGGGCCAATTCCTCTCCCCCCACCCCATAGGAGATTACTTGCCTGTTGTTCAGTTATATTAGCTTGCATAATTATTAAATTGGAAATTTGATAGAAATAACACAATAAACATAATAATAATACGAAAGCCTTAAATTTTATGTGAAAACCCGTTCTACGTGCTGTTCGACAACTTATGGGCCACCCTGTACTACATAGTCTTAATTAAATCAAAAACCCAAGCAACGGATTTCGTTTCAATATTACAAAATAAGCCTTACCGAACAATAGCCATTTACGATTTCATCTATTTGTTCGTCTGACAAGATTTCTCTGTCCTCTGAGGTTACATCAAATCGCAGGTCCACTTTTTCAATAATTTGCACTGCAAAATATTAAAGAAAAAATCAACAGAACTACATCAATGCATAGCGCTAAAAGGGTTTAGCTTCCGTGTGAAACGTGCAATTATGCGACAAGCTTGCAGCTGTGCCTCAAACCCAGAGGACAAGATACTTATACCACGGAATTTCCTTAGTTTAAGATCTATCCATTCATCGAGCCATAATTATACTATTAATTCAAGTGGTTCACAGAGACTGATTTAAATATGCTTCAAAAATAAGAAAATTTGTACATTTTCCCATGTTTTCAACGTATTTGTCAATCTAAAGCAAACGCAAAGAGGATTTAGAAATTTGCTTCGTTAGATTGATAAAAGTGAGTCTCAGCGTTAATTTACTAGACAATTAGCTCCTCCAGTCGGTTACTTTGAATTAGCTCCCTGATTTTCTCACCATCATCAGCAATTACAAAATAACGATAAAATAAAAGTTCAAAATAGGGATTAAATCCTTTTTAATAGACAGTGTATAGAAATTCGCAAAAAATACCAGATATTTTGGTCACATATACAGTGACTGTCATCAGAAATAAACCGAACTAAAACAATTTAAAACAAAATCTTGTCTACTAAATCAAAGAAAAATACACATTGTGTAATTCTTTACCGTAATTTAAACAAAGAAATTGCAGAAGCTAGCCTCTCTGACTGTGTTGGATTCGGTTCATTTGCGTTCAATGATATAAAATTTGGACAAAGGTCAACTACACTGGTTGAATTGAACTTTGTCAGATTTTAATAAATTATCATAGATAGAGTTCAGCCCATATTCACCTGTATCCCGATTCAAAGCAATGTTCTTGAATAAGATTTTCTTTATTTCAAGAGTTTCACGAAAATTTTGCTTTAAACCCCGATCCCTAGAAATCAAAGAGACATTCTCGAACAAAATAAAATGGTCTGGAAAATTGAAAATATGTAATGAAAGGGCTGAAGTAAAATCTTCAGACTTAGAGTCTTGCTTTAAAGCCGAAAAAATAGAGTCTTTATGCTGTAATAATCTCATTTCCAAACTCTGGTTAGTGATCAGTTCGATGATCCCTGATCAGTTCTTCCTATATACCAAAGACCACACGAGCAAGGAATTCTGTAGACACTAGAGTTTTCACCTAAAGGGGTAGGGTCTTTACCTTGATAAATTTGGGACCCGATAGTTTTTCTGGGTCTATAGTAAGTGTAAATGTTATTTTTCCTTAGAATTTTTGAAATCTGATCTGAAACCCTTTTAACGTAAGGGAGACCAAGATAAACTGAATTTTCCCTTTGATTTGCGTTTTCTGTGTCACTATCTGATAATCTTTTAATGCGTTTTGCACTTACAGAATTTATTAAACTAATTGGATAACCATTTCCAAATAAAATATCTCTAAGATGGTCGAACTCTTAATCCAGGAAGCGTGTTGAACAAACTTACAATGCTCTGTCAACTAGAGAAGTGACAACTCCTCTTTTCACACCAGGCGAATGATTAGAGGAATAATTTAAGTAACGGTCACTATATGTGAGTTTTCTATAGACACCAAACTCGAAACATGTATCTTTTCGGTGCACCAGAACATCTAAGAAAGGAAGAAGCCTCTCTACCTCAGATTCTTGGAGGAAATTTAAGTTTTGGATCCAAGGAGTTGAGCAAGTGAAGTAAAGACCCCAGAGACTCGTCAGTATGCTCCCATAAATAAAATATACCATCTTTAAAACGAACCCAAAACTCAGGTTTACAAAAACTTTGCAAAATAGCCCTTTCTTCAAGGTCTTCCATGAAGATATCATCCTATATTGGTGAAAGGGGGGCACCCAATGAAAGCCCATATTTCTGTGTATAAAAATGCCTCTCTACTGGAAATAAAAAGAAGTTCTGTTACAAAGGGCTGTAAGTGAAAGAACTGAGGGTTAGAACTGAGTCTATGCTCCAAAATAAGTTCAGCCTTTAGAGGATCACAATTGGTATACATTGAATCTGCAACAAAACTACCAATTCTTGTATTTGGTTTAACCGAAACTTGCTTTACCTTGTAAACGAAATCAGCGGAATTTTTAATATAGGATTTTTGAGCCTGAACTAGTGGGCGAAGAATAACTGATAAGAATTTCCCTAATTTTGCTGTAGGAGAATTAAAAGAAGAAACAATGGGTCGAAGTGGATTACCGGGCTTATGAATTTTAGGAAGACCATAAAAACGAGGGGACGTGCACCCGCGTGGGTAGACCTTTTGTACAATTGATCTGTGATTTCATCTTTTCCTTTTAGATAAGAAAGCTGTTTTCGGACTTTCTGGACAAGTTTTTCTGTGGGATCGGTAGCTAATTCTTCATATGTGTTAGAATCATTCAAAATGTCTCTGACTTTTTGTCGTAATCATCTGAATCTAATACAACAACAGTATTGCCTTTATTGGCTTTTGTAATAATCCTGGAATGATCTTTATGTAGTGAGCGTAAGACTAAGTGTTCATTTTTACTAATTTTTTTTTAGTTTGGATTATTAACAGAAGACGAATCCAACAAGGTTTGAACAAAATGTGCTCGAACCTCAGCAATCTCTCCAATCTCCGCACGAGAGTCATGAAATGCCCCCTCTGTTTTCGCGATAATTTCACTATAAGGTATTTCCGAAGGGGCTATTGAAAATTTCAATCCTTTCGACAGAACCTGATTCTGCTCAGTTGCAAGGGGCGTGGAGCTGAGATTTATCACAGAAGGACCAGAAGACACTTTTGGGACAAAAGCTGGATTATTAGAAAGTTTTTCCAATTTTAAACTGTGGTATTTCTCAGAAAGTCTTGGTCTAAAAATTCTAATATCATGCTGAAAAGAATTTTCAGCAATAGCCTTAATTTGATGAAAATCAGCATAAGAAAGCGTGCATAATATTTCTCGCTCTAGCCTGAAAATATCCTGATTTAACCGGTAGCGCTTGCTTTTGCTATTGCTAATAACATGATTTAAAATATCAAACCCTATACGTTCTGTAAATTGCCGTTCGTTACATGTATTTAAGTGAAGTGAAAGTCGCATTGACTTGGGTAAAATACGGTTCATTTTACAACTATTAAGAAAATACTGTTAATTAATCAAATTAGCTTTTTTTTTCTCACAAGAGATATAAATGTAGTAACAACATTGGTAGAATACTCTCAATGAACATGACGAAGATAATTTCATAGACCACATTGGACTGAAATAACATAAAGAAAGAAAAACGAACAAAAATGGAATTTTTAAAGGCCAAATGAAAATACTGACAAAACATAACAAAGCGAATATTTCGAGGGGACAAACGCCTCCCTTCTTCAGCGCAAAACGAAAAAATAATATTCAATGAGAGTGCCGAAGAAAAAAACAATAAAATAAAACGCGGAAAGTCAATGTAAAAAAAAAACAAAAAAAAACAAACAACAAAACAACAAAAAAACAATGAAAAAACCAAAAAAATTAAAAGATGAATAAAATCCAATAAAAGCCAAAAATTATAAGAATCAAAATCAAATACCTAACAACCATAAAAATCAATCATTCACCAATATCCGCGATTTGCAAAAAAATCCAAAAATTTGAACCACCATCGACGGATACTAGCGAATAACTGATAAATAAAAGAAAAACATTCATTCACTCAAAACAAAACGAACCAGCAATTGAATGAGTAGGAGAGCTATGTCATCTGATTTCTGATTTTAATAATTGCATTCCTTGCAAACACTCTTTGAGACCTAAAGGGTTGTTGATGTGTCTGATTATGTGATTGGGAAAGTGGTACAAGGTTTACAGCTGGGACTACTAAAGTTTAGGCTTCTCTTTTGAGAAAACCGAAATACGACTCATTTATTCTTAAATCACCTGAATCCCTGTACAAAGCTAGACCTAAATGTTGGTGTTTATAAATTTCATCAGCTTCTCTGTAGTGCTGGACAATACCTTTGTCATGCGCAATTAGACTAGCTTGATTAAATAAAATATTATGGTCTGAGTTTTCAAAAATGTGCTCTGCAAGGGCAGAGTCAAAATTTTCAGTTTTTTCCACTTTTTAAGTGTGTTATTGATTGAGGTAGAGTGCTGAGTTGATCTATCCGTAAGTCGCTGATCAGTTCTTCCGATATACCAAAGAAGAAAATTTGCAACTCAAGACTTAGGACAAATCTAATAAATGAACCGGAAGTATTATTTTGATCTGTATAAATATGTAAGTTTCAATTTTAATGCTTTATTATATCTACTGATGACGATCGCTGTATACGTGGTCAAAATATCTAGACTTTTGTATCTGTTTTCACTGTCTAATAATGGACTTATCCCAATTTTGAACGTTTATTTGTTCGTCATAGAAACGTAGTGTGGTCTTGGCAAAAAATACGTAGTTTAAGACAAAATTTACGATAATTCAAACAAAAACTAAATGGACGAATCAGGATTTTGTTTCTTCAAATTCTAAGAAGCGTGAGATAGCACATAAACACATGCATAGTTAAAGCAAAATAAATGACCAATCATTTCCTAGATGCGCGTTATCAAACAGTTAGTGGTAACGAACTGTAAGTAAGGAGCGACCCGGCTCAATGGTAACCGAAACTCTAGAAAACGGGTTTTGATACCAATAGATATATCAAAAGAATCAGATTTCAATGCTGATTTCAAATAGGTATTTGTTCTTAAGTTCAATGCTATCTTTCGAATGCAAAGCTCTTGAGAACATTAGTCTTATTTTCAAAAAAAGGGGCGAAGACTCCTTTGAAGCTATCAAAATGTACTGAAAATCACGACATCTTATCCAATGCCTCCGAGACTCCTACGGTAGAGTATTCAAGCACTTATCTACAAAAATGTGGAATTTTCTATTTTTTGCTAGAAGAAAGATCACGGATGCGTGTTTATTTGTTTGTTTGTTTGTTTTGTTTTTTTTCCCAAGGGTGATCCTATCGACCCTGCAGTCCTAGAATATTGGGTGAGGGCTCATTGGAACGGAAATCGAAAATTTTTGTTCCTGTTTTAAATGACCAAAAAAAAATGGAAGGCAGCTAGGCCCCCTCCCATGCTTATTTTTTTCCCAAAGTCACCCGATCAAAATTTTGAAATAGCCATTTTGTTCACCATGGTCGAAAATATGATAAATATGTCTTTTATGGTGACTTAATCTCCTGAAGTTCCCAGAGGGAGGGCTAAAAGTTATGAACTTTACCCAATGTTAACATATAGTATTGGTTATTGGGAAGTATACAGAAGTTTTCAGGAGGTTTTTTTTCTGGTAGTGGGAGGAAAGGGTGGGTAGGGGGTTATGTTGGAGGATCTGTTCATGAAGGAAGTTTTAATGGGGGAAGGGAAATTGCCATGGAGGGGGCGCCGGACTTGCCAGCATTATTTATTGGTTATTGGGAAGTATACAACCATTTTCAGGAAGGATTTTTTCTGGAGGGGGGGGGCTAGAGGAGGGGGTTACTCTGGAGAAGATTTCTGTGGAGGATGTTTCTTTGGGGTAAGGGACATTTTTATGAAGGGGGCGCCGGATTTCCAAGCATTATTTAAAAAACGATCAGAAATTAAATTAAAAAAAATAAGTTTTTTGAACTGAAATGTAAGAAGGAATATTAGAACTTAAAACGAACAGAAATTATAACGTATGTGAGGGGTTCTCCCCCAAGTCAATACCTCGCTCTTTACACTACAGTTTTTTTTTTGTGCTTTCAAAAGAGCTATCTATTCTAATTAAACGGCCTTTGTGATTCAGGGGTTTGTGAATCAAATTTTTTTTTAACTTTTAACGTAAAAAGCTTGGAATTGACTAAGGGGAGAACCCCCTCAAATACATAATAAAGTATACGTAATAAAAAAAAACAATAAAAAAACGTGATATACGGCTCAATATTAATCGAAACTTTTAAAAACAGAATTTTGATGTCAATAAATGTATCAAAAGAATGGGCTTATAATGCTGATTCTAAATATATAAATTTTATTAAGTTTAGTATTACTCATCAAAGGCTACGAGCCTGAGAAAATTTACTCGATTTTTTAAAGAGGGGGAAACATCCCCTACAAGTGAAAGAATTTTAATGCAAATCACACCGTCAGATTCAGCGTATCAGAAAACCCTATTACATAGGTTTCAAGATCATATCTGCAAAAATCTGCAACTTTGTATTTTTTGCCAGAAGAAAAATATACGAATATAGAAGTTAGTTACGTAAGTTAATTTGTAAAGACATCCCATTTAGCAAAAGAAAAGTAAAATTTTTATGCAAATCAAAGCTGCATTAACTAAAAAACGATCAGAAATTAAATAAAAAAAAATAAGTTTTTTAAACTGAAAGTAAGGAGTGACATTAAAACTTAAAACGAACAGAAATTATTCCGTATATGAAAGGGGCTGTCCCCTCCTCAACATCTCACTCTTTACGCTAAAGTCTCACCCTCTCTCACACCTTTTTTTTTTTAAACAATAATATTCTGTATCGGCCATTGCGCAACAGGGAGGAGAGAACCGTCCCTGCCATATACGGACGCAGGTGGGGGCGGGGGAATTTGGAAGGTCATTCCTTAATGTCAGTTAGATCAACTTGTTTTTTTTATTTAATATAGAAAAAGGGCCATATTTATTCAAAGAAATGTTCTTTACTAGTATTTATGCAAATTTTTTAAGATTTAAATATCTGAAAGAAACAATATTAAAAATACTTACAGTCTGTAACATCATGATCATTTGTCGTCGAAGTCTACAAAAGATAGAAGTTGTGAAATTTTCGCAGTAACTGCAGTATTTTCCGTCGGTTGTAAAGCTACAGTCTCTTGGCACGTGACTTGTTTAAATATCTTCGAGTGAATCGATTGAACACATTCTGAAGAGCGTTGTAAATATGCTGAAGGCTCCTGTGTCTGAATAAAATGAAAATTAGTATAATTACAGCGAAAATAAAAAATGCAATTTTAAAAACTGACATGTTCCCAAAAATTTTGCTCACACCAAAGTGGAGAAAACTTTTAGGGGGATGGGAAAAAAACTACATTTAGTATTTTTCTGCTGGTTATGAATACAAACAATCGATGAAAAACGTGATTTTCTTTCACAAACACGTCGGCTTGAAACCTCATAGGAAAAGAAGAAGATTTATAAGGAATTTCATGCAACGTGCGGAAGTATTTCTTATACTTAAACACCAATAAAGATTTTACTCTTGGGAGGTATCTTTTCAATTAGATCTCGGAAATTTGTGTTGGCTCCCTTCGAAACACTTTGAGAAACTGCATATAGATGATATTTGAATTTCTCCCAAGAACTACGAAATGTTAGTTGCAATTATTAGTTACAATGTACTTGTCAAGAGGTGGCACATGTGAGCTAAAAAATTCTTTCGCTTTTGAATTGAAATTGCAAAATGGTTTGGAAAAGATATTTCTGTCATCAATACAGGGAAGACACCCTAACAAAATTAATTACTCTTATTCTCTCACCTCAAATGTGTGTAACAAATCCCTAATTCCTCAAAATTGGAAAAGCTTTTACTGTATTCACGTACAAGCTGTAAATAGAAAGACCCCGAAAACAAGTTGCAACTCCAATTTTCAATATCTTTGTCAAGAGATATGCGCATTTGAACTGCAAAAATGTCTGTCTTTTTCATTTGAAACTGCAAAATTGCAAAATTGAACTGCAAAGTTTCTGTCAGAAAAATGGTAAAGGCGCGATACTGCAAAGGAGAGACTTCATAACAAAGCTAATCGCAGTTATACAGTCACCTTTTGGATTTTCCTAACACAGGTTTTTGGTTCAGGTTAATTTATTTTTCAATCATAGATACGTAACAAACTAAATATACAAATATCTGGTAGAGAGAAAAATTTTTAAGGAATGCAGATTTTTAGGTTGTACATTTTCAAATTTTTCTCTGTGTGTGGGTGGGGGGGGGGGGCTTCAGACCAATCTCTGAGGGAGTCACCTTCTCTTTTGTACAGGAATAGGTATGAACGTGTTTATGCAAATCCTCCTCTTTCCACTAAGCCTTCATAAGATAAGATAAGATTTATTCTTCACTAAATACATATACAATGATTCATGTTATTATTGTCATGTCATGATAAATGATCTGCAAGTAAATAACATATTTTGTTTTGAATATCACTATTTGGTGATTTTCAAACGCCTAGGGGATCCTGGCATCCAATTTCCCCTGTAAATGAAATTACTTTTTGACAAAGAATGGAAAAAATATCACAGAGAATTTCACATATTTCACAGAAACAAACAAAAGAAATTAAAGTAGAGTTCTCTTTGGGTATGGTTTTTAAATATAGAAACTGGAATAGCAAAATAGAAATCACTCCAAACGAGTCAGTTTTATATTTTTTACATACAAATAAGTTTTATAAGTTTATACAAGTTTCATATAAACACGTTCTAAGACCATACTGGCTGTATATGACGTCTGACGAAAACTAGAAAATATAAAGAAAAAATAATAAAAAAAAGACAAACACGAAAACGGGGGTGATTTTTAGCCAGTGTAAAAAACGAGGCGAATAGACAAAAGCAGATATTTTGGCAGTGCAAAAAAAAAAAAAAAAAAAAAAAAAAAAAAAAAAAAACTTTTGAAGTGAACATTGATAAAGCAGAACGTTTGATTTCTTCTGCTTTCTGACCCTTCTGCCCGTAAAATACAAAAATTTAAATACAAAAAAATACATACTTGACGAAAAAAGGGACTTAAAAAGTATTTTCTGGAGCAGACCCCCCTCCTCCCTAGCCAAATTAAAATCCTGAGTGTAGCATAGGATAAAATAATGAGCCAAAAAAGACTAATGATGGAATTCTTGATATTTCTCTGGTATGAAAATGGACCAATATTAGATTAGGAATCCTACAGACAGATAAAACTGTTACTGCTGTATAGCTATAATACATAGTTTTTTTTTAATTTGATCTGAAAGCCCCTAAGGTTTAGTTAGTAGCGGATACAGAAATTTAGGGGGGTCGGCTCGTGACGAAAAATTCCCACTCTTAATTAAGCCTAACGTACCTTACCGATATTAAAAGTTGCATGTCTCTGCTTTTTTCCGTCATTTAGCAGTCGGTTCTGTAAAGCTATCCACAAAACTACATTTATAGAAACACTATCAATATTATATACCAAAGTCTCGCCTCCTATTTCCATATTGGCAAATATACCAATAACACTTTCTACACTTACGACAATTTCATGGTAAACACGAAGAAGGGCAAGTCTGATAAGTTTTTCCCTCCGTCATTTTATGTCTTAGCCACGTTTTCAAGCTTCTTATGGTAGAATATTTTGCTCGACAGACGCCACACTGACAGGTAGGGTTACGAGGATCTGCAAGAGCGCTGAAATATTCGAGGAAATAATAGCATCGCAGTTGGGTTTCTGTAAAATTCCCCCTATTGTTTCTGGTATTGTACCTGTACCTGCATTCCTTGCTCTCAGACGAAGCCACTATGTTTTCCAAGTGGTCGCTTCTCCAGTCAGGGTAGATTCACAAACCAATTGGGAGGGGAAACCCATTACTGACCAGTATTGTACTGACAAGTCATGAATCATATCAGCGAATTGCTGTTTGCTCATTTCTACACAATTCATTGGCAAAAACATACTGAGCATAAAAGTGTCCAGGGTTTCTACAGAAAAACGGCTTTCTAAGTCCCAAATGATAGTGTCCAACAAAGGAACGAAAACTGACCGTCTGTAATATTCCTCGTGTGAACTGAATGGTACATTAATCCGGTTCGTTAGCTTTTTCGCTATGCTAGGCACTGTTATTTCCATAACTAGCTCGGTTGCTACTTTAGTTGCCTCGTCAAATATTTTTTTGGACTCGCTTTCAATCCCCCAACGCTTGACATCCAGGTGGGTAATAAAGTCCTTCATATGGCTGTCTGCAGATGTAAGGTCCAAGCTCTTTTTCTGAAATAGCCAACTGAGCGGTAAAATCATTCCAGATATGTTACTAAGAGTCTAAATGGTTACTATCAGAGCAGAGGATGTGACAGCAGTCAACAAGGATTTTGCTTTTACTACAGCTGTGCATTCTGCACAGATGCTGATGATATCAAGAGCTTCCATGGTTCTAGGGAGCTCTACCACAAACTGTTTTGAGTAATTGCGCCTTTTCGTTCAGCGCGTTTCACACATGCCTGTTAGCTGTGCTTCATCACTCTGGTTAAAACATAATTGCGCCTTGCAGAAGTACCAAACAGGCAACTATTCCTTTTACTGTTCCGATGGTGTTTCTAACACTCTGGATAGAGGACGTCTTTGACATAGAAAGATTTAGAGCATTGTTGGGACGTGGGCAACACAGTGCATTTTTTTTTAGCTTCTTTTACAGCACCACAATGTTCTGGAACTATCATAGCGCATCCATCAGTGCCAATGCCCGCGCAATTATCCAAGACTAGCCCAAGATATCAATGAAAATCCAACATTATATTTCCAAACTTTTCCCCCTTTGATGATCGGTTCGAAGTTTCGGATGCTGTCGGAGTAACACGTTTCGTGTAGGTCTAAAAACCATCGAAATCCTTACGTCTTGTGCTATTGTAATTGTAGCAGATATAGTAGTGCTGTGCTGTGCTATATCTGCTGTGCTATTGTAGCAGATAAACGGAATTTTGATACCAATAGATACATCAGAAGAATCAGATTTTTATGCTAATTTCAAACATATAAGTTTCATCAAGTTTAGTGCTACCCATCAAAAGTTACGTTGAGAAAATTTGGCTGATTTTCGAAAAAAGGGGGAAACACCCCTAAAAGTCATAGAACTTTAATTAAAATCACACCATCAGATTCAGCGTATCAGAGAACCCTACAGTAGAAGTTTCAAGCTCCTATCTGCACAAATGTGGAATTTTGTATTTTTTGCCAGAAGAAAGATCACGGATGCGTGTTTATTTGTTGTTTTTTTTTTCTTTTTTCCCAGAGCTGATCGTATCGACCCAATGGTCCTAGAATATCGCGGGTGGCCTTATTCGCGGAAATTAAAAGTTCTAGTGCTCTTTTTAAGTGACCAAAAAAATGGAGGGCAACTATGCCCTCCTCCCATGGTCAGCCATTTGTTCAGAATGGCTTGAGATAACTATTTTGTTCAGAATGGTCGAAAAATATAATAACTATGTCTTTGTGGACGATTAATCCCCCACGGTCCTCAGGGGTAGGGCTGCGAGCTATGAACTTTGCCCAATGTTAACGTATAGTATTGGTTTTTGGGAAGTATACATACATTTTCAGGGGGGGATTTTTTCTGGTAGTGGGGGGGTCGGGGGTTACTTGGGAGGATCTTTCCATGGCGGAAGTTTTCAGTGGGGAAGGGACAATGCTATGAAGGGGGCACTGGATTTCCCAGCATTATTTAAAAAAATATCAGAAATTGAATAAAAAAAACAAGTTTTTCAACTGAAAGGAGCACTTCAAAACTTAAAACGAACAGAAATTATTACGTATATGATTGGGTTAGCCCCCTAGTCAATACCTCGCTCTTTCCGCTAAAGATTTTTTTGTAATTTCATAAGGGCTGTTTATTCTAATTAACGGCCTTTGTGATTCAAGGGTCATTCTTGAAGAATTGGAACAAAATTTGAACTTTAGCGTAAAGAGCGGGGTATTGACTAGGGGGCGAACCCCTAATATACGTAATACAAATATACGAATATAGAATTTCGTTACTTAAGTTACTTCGTAAGTTACGTATATTTATTACTAATAAAAACGTTCGTAAATAAAATTATACAACTTTCGAGAAAGCCATTTAAACAAAGAAAAGTAAAATTAATATGCAAATTTAGTTTTAATTATTCATGTACGGTGAGCCAAAATCAAAACCTGCATTAATTCAAAAACGTTCAGAAATTAAATAAATAGTACAAAGTTTTTTTTTTTAACTGAAAGTAAGGAGCGACATTAAAACTTAAAACGAACAGAAATTATTCCGTATATTAAAGGGGCTGTCCCCTCCTCGAAGCCTCGCTCTTTACGCTAAAATTTGACTCTATCTTACAACTTTATTTTTTTAAACAATAAAAAACTTTAGCGTAAAGAACGAGGCGTTGAGGAGGGGACAGCCCCTTACATATACGGAATAATTTCTGTACGTTTTACATTTTAATGTCGCTCCTTACTTTCAGTTAAAAAAAACTTGTTTTTTTTTATTTAATATAAGTAGCATTTGCACCTAAGATTCCCAAATGTTGGTTAAAGTTATGTTACCACTAATCAAATGGTATTTGAAAGTTCTCAACCGTGCTTTTCGTTTTTCAATGAGTCCTTCTCTGTCGATAATTCTCCATCATCTCTATGGCCACGAGGAGCGATGTTCTGTCGACCCAAGAAAACGATTAATTCTACAATTGGCTTCAATCTCGCTCTGTTTTACTGCACTTATTGGCTACGTTGTTGATTATATTTTAGAACGAAATTTTTGCCTGCATCAACTGAATCAGCTGATTATTTTTACAAGACACCTAGTTGCCGTCTTTTCCAGTGAAGTCACAGGAGCTCAGGAGCACAGGAGCTCAGCAAAAGTCACAAGGAGCTTCTTTACCAACGGTTACGATATATTTGAGCCTCAGATCCCTCGGACGTTCAACAAAACATAATATTTACAGAATAAGCCCCTCATCTTATTTGATCATTCTGTTTTCCAACTCTATCAATGTGGCTTGCGATATCATTTTCGCGAAAAGTGCTTATATTTTCAACGTTTGTGTTAGGCTTTGGGCTATACGTTTCAATTGCTGCTAACGAATCACCCCCAATTTCACTATTTACCACAATGCTGGAATCACTATCAACATTGTAACTCTCGTTATTTATGTCTTCAGTTAGACGTAGATCGTCCAGTCACCTAGCTACCGAACCAAAGAGGTTGTATAGAGTTGGCTGCTGTCTTCGCTTCGACATCATAACTGGTTAATATTATCCAAAATTTTACACTCTTCAAACCCTTCTAGAAACGCAACTAACCCTAAGGTGTGTCTGTTGTTGCAATAATTTCAAGAAATTTACTTAAGTTACTGAAAAAAAAAGTTTTGACACCTGCACTTTTTGAAGCTTCGACGATTTACGAGATGACAAGCTACAAAATGCCTTGTAAGTTCGGGTGACACGCATGACACCAAAAATTCTAGGCAATTCCCTAAAGACTTAAGGCAGGCAGATCAACTGTCGTCAAATCTTTTTTAAACATACGTCGATCCATGCGTTGATCTCAATATCAATACACAAAAATCTAATGATAGAACTTCTTGCCCAGGCCAAGAGGTGGGGGCGTCACCTACCCCCACCCCCTGGATCCGCTACTGGGTAAATCAAACTCAATTGAATGAACTTTTATTAATCCCAGATTGAGTAATCAAATCCAAATTAATCTCTGACACAGTTTTAGTCAAGAATACTTACATCGTGCATTTTATATGGGATTCCATTATAAAGAGATGTAAATTTTCCTTGTGGACATGCATTTCTTGTTTTGTAAACATTTACGAATCTTTCATGGTCGAGCCGCACAATATACGAGTAATCACATTCCCCTCCAACGTCAACCTGAAAGACAAAACATTAAAAGGAAAATCAAATTATTTGGAAGACGGGATTGTTACTCAAAGATAGCAGAGCTCGCTTTAATTTTTTTTTAGTTGCACCCTCCTTCAGCTGAAAAATTACACCCATCTTAATAGATCAGTTATAGCTGCACTTTCCTTCAGCTGAAAAATTGCACCCCTTCATCTTAATACATTTATGCAAGCGTAACTTGTGAGGGCCACATAAATTAAAAATTAAGGAGAAGAGGAGAGAATCCAAACAACACTGCCATCTATTATAATTTGTGGTCATTCTTAAGAAAGGGTACTATACAGAATATTACAATGCTATTCTTTTTCTGGTACTGGTATGATAAATCCCATAAAGCTCAAGTTGTTCATTCATTGACGCTTTATAGAACCGTTTTTTCGTCATTTTATTTCAGCTTAGCGTGAGACAAGACAAAGAGAAATGACAGAATAGATGGAAAATACATAATTTGGGCTATATATTTTCACATTAGGGGAAGGGGGGTAAAGTATTTGGACAGTGTGAACTTAGAAAACAATTCTTACTAGATAATATGTGGAATATTTGTACCTAACACATTAGGCATACAGACCGCTGTGCTTTACAGTTCGTGGTAACGAACTACAAGTAAGGAGCGACCCGGCTCAACTGTAACCGAAACTCTAAAAAACGGAATTTTGAAGTCAATCGATACATGAAAAGAATCAGATTTTTATGCTGATTATGCAGATTTTACGCTGTAAAACTTGGCAGTAAAACTCGTGCAATAATTTCTTTAATAATCTCTTTGTCACCAACATTCAATTAATTCAATCTGCATTGTTTTGTTTTATCAAACAGTTCGTAGTAACGAGCTGTAAGTAAGGAGCGACCCGGCTCAATAGTAACCGATACTCTAAAAAAAGGAACTTTGATACCAATAGATGCATCACAAGAATCAGATTTTTATGCTGATTTCAAATATATAAGTTTCATCAAGTTTAGTCTTACCCATCAAAACTTACGTGCCTGAGAGATTTTGCCTTATTTTTGAAAAAAGGGCAAAACACTCCCTAAAAGTCATAGAACCTTAATGAAAATCACGCCATCAGATTCAGCGTATCAGGACCCTACTGTAGAGGTTTCAAGCTCCTATCTATACAAATGTGGAATTTTGTATTATTTTTCCAGAAGAAAGATCACGGATGTATGTTTATTTGTTGATTTGTTTTCCCTAGGGGTGATCGTATCGACCCAGTGATCCTAGAATATCGCGGGAGGGCTCATTCGAACGGAAATCAAAAGTTCTAGTACTCTTTTTAAGTGACCAAAAAAGGGAGGGCAACTAGGCCCCCTCCCACGCTCATTTTTCTCCCAAAGTCGCCCGATCAAAATTCTGAGATAGCCATTTTGTTCAAAAGGGTCGAAAAATATAATAGCTATGTCTTTGACGATGACTTAATCCCCCGCAGTCCCCGTGGGAAGGGCTGCAAGTTATGAACTTTGCTCAATGTTTACATTAGTATTGGTTATTGGGAAGTATACAGACGCTTTCAGGGGGATTTTTTCTGGTAGTGGGGGGGGGGGGTCGGGGGATACGTGAGAGGATCTTTCCATGGAGGAAGTTTTCATGGGGGAAGGGACATTGCTATGAAGGGGGTGCCGGATTTCCCTGCATTATTTAAAAAACAATCAGAAATTAAATAAAAAAAACAAGTTTTCAACTGAAAAACTTTTCAACTGAAAACTTTTCAACATCAAAACTTAAAGCAAACAGAAACTATTACGTATATGATTGGGTTCGCCCCTTAGTCAATACCTTGTTCTTTACGCTTAAGCTTTTTTAGTACTTTCATAAGAGCTATTTATTCTAATTAACGGCCTTTGTGATTAAGGGGTCATTCTTAAAGAATTCGAAAAAAGGATAAAGAGCGAGGTATTCGAATAGGGGGCAAACCCCCTAATATACATAATAAAAATATACAAGTATAGAAGTTCGTTACCTAAGTTAATTCGTAAATTATGTATATTTATTACTAATCAAAACGTTCGTAAATAAAATTTCGAGAAAGCCATTTAACCAAATAAAAGTAAAATTAATATGCAAATTCCGTTTTAATTATTCATGTACGGTGAGCGAAAACCAAAACTTGCATTAGTTCAAAAACGTTCAGAAATTAAATATATAGTACAAGTTTTTTTTTTAACTGAAAGTAAGGAGCGACATTAAAACTTAAAAGGAACAGAGATTATTCCGTATATGAAAGGGGCTGTCCCCTCCTTAACAGCTTGCTCTTTACGCTAAAGGTTGCCTCTTTCTCACAACTATATTTTAAAACAATAAAAAATTTTAGTGTAAAGAGCGAGACGTTGTGGAGGGGACAGCCCCTATCATATACGGAATAATTTTTGTTCGTTTTAAGTTTTAATATCGCTCCCTACGTTCAGTAAAAAAAAAAACTTGTTTTTTTATTTAATATCATACAGGTACCACACGGTTTCCCAAGGAATATTTTTCTCAGAGGTCCCCCTGCAACATCGCTAAGAAAACCATCAGAAAGATCAAAAATTCACAGTTGAAGTGAGCTTAAGTACATTGTCGTAGGGGGGAAGATAAGGCTGTAATCTCACTTGATTTCAAGTCCAAATAATAATTTACCAGAATTGAATTAATGATAAACATTGAATTGCCGTATACAAGAACCTTTTTAAGCTGTAGTAAAGGATTTTCTAGGGCTTTTCACTTTTTAGATATTCCAAGATTTAGAAATGAATGAACAACATCCTGTGTCACAAACAAGACTTTAACTTTGTTTCTCCCATAACTATCTGTAATAATATCACTATCTGCTAATAAACCAATATCTGCGTTTTGTGAGTCGGTATTTATAATAGAAATAAGAAAAGACAAAGTAGAGAAAAAACATTTTAAAACGGGGTATTAACGGGGTAAAAGGGGCATAAACTAAAAGAAAAAAAAAAGAAAACAGGAGGTGTAAGTTTTTATAACACGAAACAGCCCTACAGTGGGGTGGGGGCAGGGGTTGATTTAGGAGGAGGCCCAATGTGACAAGGGTGCCAATGAGCAAAATCTTGGGAGGGGGGGGGCAAAGTGACAGAGGTGCCAATAATTGACCAAATTTCTTCTAAAACAGAGTGAAAACAAAAACAGAGAAAGAGGGCGCCAGAAAAAATCTTGGGGGTCCCCCGGCTCCCTTGATCCGCTAGTGGATGGGGGGGAACAAGTGCAGTGACCATGAGCTTACATTGTCATCTTTAAATTTCACAAAACATGCTTGGGGAACTAGTTCTAGAGAACCAGACAACTCAAATATTCGTAAAGTCTGTGGGTTTAACTGCATGTTAACTGCATCTGTGGTTCAGCGAATTAGTAGGAATATTTTTTAGGAATAGTTTTTATAACTCTTTTTCTTAGTCTCTTTTCTTCATGTTTATTACGCGCATGTATTTTATTCATCAGATTCAGTGGTTTTGGATCTTGTTTTGAATTATTTATGGCCTTTTTTCTTCTATTGTCTTTTTTTGCCACATAACCTTGCGTTTTGAGTAACCAACCCGTTTTCTTTGAAATATCTATATTTCTAAATATCTATATATATATATATATATATATATATATATATATATATATATATATATATATATATATATATATATATATATATATATATATATATATATATATATATATATATATATATATATATATATATATATATATATATATATATATATATATATATATATATATATATTCTTTGAAATATAAGTACCCTTTGGCAGTCGTAACATAACCCATATCCGTTTTGATGTCTTTTGACCTTAAACGTAGCGATCTCCATTCGTCTTTTCTTGATGGGCAAAACATACCTGATATTGTCGTTATATTCTTTATATTCGCACAGTCTTTTGCTAATGCTATTACTGCTACTATTTATGATTCATTGTAGCATCAAGCTACCCGAGGCCAGCAAAGTTATGTACCTTCCTCTTCATTTCAATCAGGTCAAAACCTGCCATCTAATTTGGCGACGACCTTCTTTTCGCTATATAGATGTCCGAGAAGTATCTTTGAATCTATCATCCTTCAGCCGTAAAACATGACCTAGCCATTTTAAACATTTGTTTATTATAGTCCTATAAATGAGATCGAACTACTTTTTTGTACAGATTTTTGTCTGACATGCTTCCGCTTAGACTTAAGTTTATTTAGACATACACTCTAGTTTACAAGGCTAACAAAAGCCTAGTTTACTTATCTAAACAAAAAAAAATATATGTATATAAATAATTGGTACTAATGCATTAGATGGTCACTCTTATATACTATGCAAGGAAACCAGTTATGCAATGACAGACGAAACCCGCCAGACATCGGTTATTTTCAAAGAGACCGCTATTAAGAAATGGAATGCAGAGTAGTTTTCATTGCGTTTACAATATTTAAACTATTGTTTTTGGAGTTTAGGGGGGGGGAAGGTACCCAGGTTACGTTCGGTTAGGTTAGATTAGGTTACGTATTTAATATATGCAATGCTTTACCACCAACCCCCCTCTAATGTGCAAATATATAGCCCAAATTTGTTTCTAAACTCTTATATATTCATCCTATTTTTATTTCATTAACATTAGCCAAACTTGACTTTTTAGAAGTGACCATATAATGCACCAGTACCAAATAATTAAATAACTACAACTTGTTATACACTTCCACAAAATAAGGGACGAATGATTTTTGATACCAATTTATCTTGAGTTTTAGGGGGTCTAGTTTCATCTTCGGCCTGGTTCGGGTATTCACTATAGCATCTTGTGGAAAGATGTGGTGGTGCTGAGGTGAAGCAAAGCACCATTTTCCCAAAAGACATTATTAAGCAGTCACGCCTATCTCATAATGATTCCACCCTTAGATTTCCCAGTGTTTGGACATGATCTATTACTGTACTTCCGGTTATAATTGCTACCGCTCTTTTTTGAATAGCTACAATTTTGTCGCATAAGTAGCTGGTATTCTGGACAAATATTCCCCCAACAAGCGCAACGTATTCTAGTTGCGGTCTTGCATAAGTTAGATAGAAAGTTTTGACACTTTCGCTATCGCATCCAAACAGGCACATTGCTGCAAGAGTTAGGATTGTCAGGGATTGGAAATGACCCTAGGGGGACTCGAGGTCTCGCTTTAGGGGAGAAAACCAGATGATATTTGGTCTGGCGTGGTTAAGAGTCAATTTTTACTCTTTGCAGCCATCAAAGAATGAGCAATCATCAATATGGAGAGTGAAAAGAGTAAATAGAACTATCCTTAGGCAATCTCTCTGGAAAACATCGAATATATCTTCCGAAACCTCATGTTGCCAATACCTGTGACGGAACACCCATTTAGCTAATCATGTACCTTCAGCGGATGGAAAACCTACAAAAAGCTCAGGTTTCTCAATGTAGTTGAGTTGATATTTGGACTCTAGCAACAAAGTGTCCTTACTTTTAGCGTTTTCCTACAGCTGGATAAAATAAGTTGCTTTCTAGAGTCTGATCAGCCAAAATTGGTTTTAAATAGCCACTAGATGGTGGTAGCTACTTTCAAGTTTGGAATATAATTTTTTCCATGGAAATAAGGATTCAAGACGAAGCTCTCTAATTGGCTAGCCTTAATGAAATTTCGAAAATATTCAAACAAATTAAACTTCGATGCTGGCTTCGATGAATAGGTCTAGAACCAGCTAATATACGTTAAGGGGCGACAGGTTAAACATATCTAACACTAACACAAGAAATCATGCAACCAAGTACGTTTTACGAAAATAAGTTACTTTTGTCAATGAAGTCCACGCTACTGAAAAGTGAACTAATTCAAAATATGCTACTAATAACCAGATAAAATACGTTAAACAAGTAGTTCACAGTTTAATGTTCAAAAGTCATTTGGCCAATATTAAATATACAAAAAAAACACCGCATAATCCTGGAAGAAATATTGTAAAGTGAATGTAAGGTTAGGCATATTTCAAGTCCCCATGAGCAAAGGAACGTATTTGTGAAAGGTTTAATTTGATCAGCCGAACTGCTAGCCCCAATTAAACCTTTCAAAAGAACGGCCAATTTATTTTATATTATTAGAATGTTTTGCTTTATATGTTCATATTAAATACGTTCGTATAAGGACCAAAGTGAAACTTGTTTTCCTTCATTCACCATTCAGCTGAATGGTGAATGGTGTACACCAGCTTGATATCAGCTGAATGGTAATTTAAGCTTGAGATCATGTAATATAAATAAATACAGTCACTTATAAAGGAATTAATCTCGGGTTGGGTGGGGGAGATTTTAAAATACGAATTTAAAGAACTAGGCAGAAATTGATACAGAAATATATAAAAAAGTGCCAATTTTCAAGAGGAATCCAGGCCCGAACACACCCCCTCTCCCTTGATTGTGTATGCACTTTTGTCTGGATAAGTCAACTGAAAAGTCAACTGAAAAATTAAAGTTGACTTAATCAACTGTAAAATATCAATATTAACTGTTAAATTGAAATGCCTTTACATCATATAATAAAAAAAGTTCCGTTTGATAGTTTTTGATATTTTCGGATTGAGCGTAGAGATTGATTTTCATGTTAAAATGCCTTTAGCTTATCTGAGAAATTCTCAAATAATGTAATCTGTCCTCCGAAAATAGGACCTTATTTTCTTTTTCAAATTATCTGCTAACAATACTTTCTTTCAACATCGTCAGTTTTTAAAAGACGCTTTCAATTAAATTAGGGCGGATTTACTGAATATAATTTCATCATTTAGATTATTTATTACGCATTAGTTGAAAATTGAAGTAAAATTAAATGATAACATCGATAGCCAGGTAGGGTAAAATCATACCGTTCATAAATACGTTTGCATTACTATCAAACTACCCGTTTCCCAAGTTGTTTGGAAAATTTTAGTGAAGAAGTTCTCTGTCTATAGCTTTTACATCTATGCCAAATGATGTAGCCGAAAAACATCTCATAGGCTTCGTGGAGAAAAATATTATTGATAGAAACATCTGGTATTTTTGCTATAATGTGGCGCACTTTTTACAAAAAAAAGAAAAAAAAGTGACTTTCAGTAACAATCTTCTAATTCTTTAATATTGACAACCATCAAAAACATTATCAGCTTAAAAACAACTATCGCATTTAAAAAAATAATTTTCGACCGTCCACCTCCTCCCCTTGTGACTACTTCAAAGGATCCCTCTCCAATTTAAAATCCAGTATTGTCACAAATTTTTTGTACTTTTGGTGCAAAAATAGCTTGATAAATGCATGTGGAAGTTTAAAAATTTACAAATACCCCAAATCCTCCCAACCTTCTGAGGAACAGTTTTGTACTACGTCTGCAATATGAGTGGTGTACGACGACAATTCTCCTCTTGTTGCAGAAATAAATTCAGAGAAATACATCTATCATTTCTTACTAGTCAATTCTTGCTATCTTGACAGCAAACCTTGGTTCAATTATAGATTGAACCCAAAATTACAAATGGGTGGTGTACATTGAGAGCTCCCCTTTTGTTGCAGAAATAGATTTAGTGAAATACGTTTATCATTTCTTACTTGTCAATTCTCGCAATCTTGACAGCGAACCTGGATTCAATTATAAATTGAACCCAAAAATTGTAAATGGGTGGTGCAGAAACAGATTTGCTGCAGAAACAGATTTGGAGAACTACGTTTATCATTTCTTAATTGTCAATTCTCGCAATCTGGACAGGGAACCTGGGTTCAATTATTAAAAATGAACCCAAAATTATAAATAGGTGGTGTACATCGAGAGCTCCCCTTTTGTTGCAGAAATATATTTAGTGAAATACGTATAATATTTTTTACTTTTCAATTCTCGCAATAATGACAGCGAACCTGGGTTCAGTTATAAATTTATAACATTAAAATATAACGTTCTTGATAAACTAATAATCAATTTATAATGTTAAAAAAATCACGTTCAAGAATTTTCGATGCCGAAATGCAAATATTTCGGCTAAGACTTCCTGTCATCCGTCCTCAGTGCAGCAAAAAACATAAAAATGTAGATAAAAGACCATAAGATATTTCCAAGCGTTTCTATATTTATGATTGGTGCGAAGTTTCAAATACTGAAGGTCTAAAAAAACAACAAAAGCCTCACGCCTTGAGCAATTGTAATTGTAGCAAAGGGCAATACTTAGTTGTGATTTGTGCAACACATCCGCTGTTTAATAGACAACCCCCCTGTAGAACGACCGAATGAACTCGTAGAAAAATTTCTTTAAGAATGTTTTGGTACAACATTCAGTTGATTCCTCCCGCTTTGTTTTGCAAACCAAATGCAAAATGGAGGACTGAATTTGCTTGGACTCACAGGCGAACAAGTGACCTAAGCCTAAAAAGACAAACTTCAAAAAAATAACTAAAATAGAGGAGGCCTCTTCACTGCTGCTTCAAATAGATATGGCCAAACGTAGGTGTTGACAGAAACATTTGCAGTCTATTTTTTTCAAAAGCTGTGATTTGAGTCGTTTTTTTCGTTGTTCTATGTATTCTTGTTTCTTCAGAACATAGATGACAGTGTGTATTTAATAGCGTTTCTATATAAGAGGGCAAGAGAGCAGTACTTGTTGGCTTGTTTGCATTGGCTTGGCTTGTTGGCTTGTTGGCTTGTTGGCTATTTGTGGTTGCTCCTTTCTTAAATAAGCAAAATTTTATATCTTATAATTTTATAATGTAGCTTATCAACTATTTTACAATGCCTCTAACAACAAAAAATCTATATAATGTGTTTTCATTTTCAGGTATCAGACTATCTTCTATTCTATCATCATTCTGTTCATTATTTCCATAAACAGATTATTTTTAATCCTATTTGCTCAATAGGTTATGTTGAATTATTTATTAGTCGTGTTTGGAAGATAATTGTTCTAACTTTCTTTTTTCTAACACTCATCTATGATTCTGGGAACTCTATGGTTCAGCTTTGTCAGGGAAACTTTGTAAATTTTTACCAAATCATATTATTGAGTAACAACTAAAGTGAATATACCATTCGATGTCTTTTTTTGTGCTGATTACGAATATAATAATCATTTATTCGATTAACCTAACCTAACCTAACCTAAGCCTCATTCCCAAATGTGCAAATATATATCCGGAATTGACATATATAGGGGGGGGGGGGGCTAAAATTAATTTCTGACAGAAATGATTGCTATATTCGTAATCAGCATAAAAAAAAGACATCGAATGGTATATTCACTTTATTTGTAAGTCAATAATATGATTTGGTAAAAATTTACCGGTAACTTACCTCGATAGTGTCGTGGTCCAGGTCGATTCTTTTCTGAGAATTTTGAATTGCGCTAAGGATACCTCTCTTAATGTTGATACTCCAATGGGGCTCTTTGTCGTTCGTAATGCAAACATTCTCAATCAGCCCATCATGGTAAGAAAACCTAGAGGTTAAGGGGTAGATTATTTTTCAATATCTGCTAAATTTACTGCAACATAACCTGGTTCACCAAAGCTAGCTTTTCAGCCTCCTTGAAAAAAAAAACTATTAACGTGGAATTAAGGCTCAAATCTGGCCCTAAGTCCCCTTAATGGCCAAAGAGATTTACTAGAATACCTCGTAAAATAAATTAATTCTTTTGTAGATTCTTTTTCTTTTTTACTATAAAAAGTTTGCTTTGAAAAAAAAAGAACTGAAAAAGACTTGCTTAGATTTACTTCAGAAAAAAGAAAAATGACGCAAGTCTATAATTCAATGCTTTATACCATTAAATAAAAAAAAACAAGTTTTTTAAACTGAAAGTAAGGAGCGACATTAAAACTTAAAACGAACAGAAATTATTCCGTATATGAAATGGGCTGTCCCCTCCCCAACGCCTCGCTCTGTACTCTAAATTTTTTTATTGTTTTAAAAAATAAAGTTGTGAGACAGAGTCAAACTTTAGCGTAAAGAGCAAGGCGTTGAGAAGGGGACAGCCCCTTTCATATACGGAATAATTTCTGTTCGTTTTAAGTTTTAATGTCGCTCCTTACTTTCAGTTTAAAAAACTTGTTTTTTTTTATTTAATTTCTGATTGTTTTTTAGTTAATGCAGCTTTTATTTGCATAAAAATTTTACTTTTCTTTTGCTAAATGGATGTCTTTACAAATTAACTTACGTAACTAACTTCTATATTCGTATATTTTTCTTCTGGCAAAAAATACAAAGTTGCAGATTTTTGCAGATATGAGCTTGAAACCTATGTAATAGGGTTTTCTGATACGCTGAATCTGACGGTGTGATTTTCATTAAAATTCTTTCACTTGTAGGGGATGTTTCCCCCTCTTTAAAAAATCGAGTAAATTTTCTCAGGCTCGTAGCCTTTGATGAGTAATACTAAACTTAATAAAATTTATATATTTAGAATCAGTATTATAAACACATTCTATTGATTCATTTAGTGACAAAATAATTCCATTTTTAAAACTTTCGATTATTATTGAGCCGTATCGCTTGTTTTTTTATTGTTTTTTTTTTATTAATTATATGTTAATAAGTATATAAGGGGGTACTCGCCGGATTCAATAAGACGCTCTATGAGTTAAAATTTAAAAAAATTTATTATTAACAAAACCCAGAATCACAAAGACCGTTTAATTAGAATAGATAACTCTTTTGAAAGCACTAAAAAAAACTGTAGCGTAAAGAGCGAGGTATTGACTTGGGGGAGAACCCCCTCACATACGTTATAATTTCTGTTCGTTTTAAGTTCTAATATTCCTTCTTATATTTCAGTTGAAAAAACTTGTTTTTTTTATTTAATTTCTGATCGTTTTTTGAATAATTATTTGAAAAAAACTACGTTTTCTAAAGAGTTAAAGAGGCTGAGTTACAAGGTCGAACCTTAAAACGTACAGGGATTAGGAGGCACAGTTGGGGGGGGTGCCCCCCCCCATACCCCCCGCTTTCGCAGCCTTTAAATAAAAAAAAATAAAAAATTTTAAACTGAAAGTAAGGAGCGACATTAAATCTTAAAACGAACAGAAATTATTCCGTATATGAAAGAGGCTGTGCCCTCCTCAACGCCTCGCTCTTTACGCTAAAGTTTGACTTTCTCACAACTCTTTTTTTAAACAATAAAAACTTTAGCGTAAAGAGCGAGGCGTTGAGGAGGGCACAGCCTCTTTCATATACGGAATAATTTCTGTTCGTTTTAAGATTTAATGTCGCTCCTTACTTTCAGTTTAAAATTTTTTTTTTTATTTAAAGGCTGCGAAAGCGGGGGTTTGGGGGCGGCAGCCCCTCAACTGTGCCTCTAATCCCTGTACGTTTTAAGGTTCGACCTTGTGACTCAGCCTCTTTAACTCTTTAGAAAACGTAGTTTTTTTCAAATAATTTCTGCACGTTTTTGTACAGTTTATTACTTATTATTGCTTGACTAACTGTTAGCTGATCGTGTCAGGAGTTGAAGTTGGGGGGCTGCCGCCCTCCAAACACCCGCCTGACATTCTTGAAACAATTCTCAGTGAAACAATGATGTTAAGGCTTTTAATTCCTGAATACTCAAATCACGTCGTACAGGGTGCCTCCTAATCCCTGTACGTTTTAAGGTTCGAACTTGTGACTCAGCCTCTTTAACAGCCCCCCCAACTGTGCCTCCTAATCCCTGTACGTTTTAAGGGTTGACCTTGTAACTCAGCCTCTTTAACTCTTTAGAAAACGTAGTTTTTTTCAAATAATACACATAAACAGGTTAGACATGCTTTGTTATGAAAATTGACGCGCAGATATTTTCATAACAAAGCATGTCTAACCTGTTTATCTGTATTATTTGAAAAAAAATAAGGTTTTTCGTAAATGTAAATTCGGGGGATAATTTTTTCGGTCTAAAAATATCAAAAGGCCCTAACAGGTCGATTTCTGCTTCGAATGAGTACTCATTCAACAGGATCTGTTGCCAACTGTGGCCTGTAGGCGTGGATAAGAAAAAAAAAGAAATGATGATGAATTTTCAGTGGCTATATTTGTTTTTTTGAAAACAGGGAAGGAGTAATCAGCTTGAGCTGAAATTTAGAGGATAAGCTCCCTGGCCATAGAAAAGCTTAACCTCTAAATTTCAGCCCAATCGGACAACGTTAAAGGGGGGCTGTGGTGGGAGGGTCCAAACTTCCGGCCCAGTTTACCCCATGAAGATAAAGTCGGAGGAGGATGAAATTTTGCAAGTTTCTTAGTTTGAGCTTGGGCTACAAAATACGATTACCGCCGTCTCTCTGCGACCTCTAGGACCTGAAATCGCTTAACATTGTGGTGGGTCGCCTCTTTATAGAGGCACAAGTGTGCCTCCTTGATGTTATCGATGTCGAAAGTAAAGATCACGATCTAGTAGTGTAATGGGGTAATTTAAAGCAGAAATTTAGGAAAGCTAACTACCTCCCAGAAAGTTATGACATTACTAGATTCTAGGATGAGAATTCGAGGGAAACTTTCTTGGAACAATTGAATACCAAACTGGAGAGATTGAAATTTGACAAAATGCATGGAATAATTTTAGGAAAATAGTTTGTGAAGTCACTGATGGCGTCTTAGGGAAGAAAGGTAGAAACCCAGCTAGGAATATTGGTGAAAATACTTTATGTTTAGTAGAGGAGGAGGGGCTTGTACAAGAATTATTTGAGCGATAGATCATACGAAAATAAAAGGAATGTAAGGAAAGTGGAGAAAGTATTGAAATATGCACTAAGAAGGCGTGAAAAGGTGGACATTAATAAAATTCCTGAAGATCTAGAAGATTCAACCAGACAGCATCAAACAGTTCGTGGTAACGAACTGTAAGTAAGGAGCGACCCGGCTCAATGGTAACCGAAACTCTAAAAAACGGGATTTTGATACCAATAGATACATCAAAAGAATCAGATTTTAATTCTGATTTCAAATATATAAGTTTCATTAAGTTTAATCTTACCCATCTAAAGTTACGTGCCTGAGAAAATTTGGCTGATTTTTCGAAAAAAGGGGAAAGACCCCTAAAAGTTATAGAACCTTAATGAAAATCACACCATCATATTCAGCGTATCAGAGAACCCTTCTGTAGAGGTTTCAAGCTCCTATCTACAAAAATGTGGAATTTTACATTTTTTGCCAGAAGAAAGATCACGGATGCGTGTTTATTTGTTTGTTTGTTTGTTTTTTTTTTTTTTTTTTCCCAGGGGTGATCATATAGACCCAGTGGTCCTAGAATATAGTGGGAAGGCTCATTGGAACGAAAACTAAAAGTTCTAGTGCCATTTTTAAGAGACCAAAAAAAATGGAGGGCAACTAGGCCCCCTCACACGCTCATTTGTTTCCCAAAGTCACCCGATCAAAATTTTGAGATAGCCATTTTGTTCAGCATGGTCGAAAATATGATAAAAATGTCTTTTAGGATGACTTGATGCCCCCAAAGTCCCCAGGGGGAGGGCTGAAAGTTATGAACTTTACTCAATGTTAACATATAGTATTGGTTATTGGGAAGTATACAGACTTTTTCAGAGGAGATTTTTTCTGGTAGGTGGGGGAAGGAGAGGGTCGGGGGCTATATGGAAGGATCTTTCCATGAAGGAAGTTTTTATGGGGGAAGGGACATTGCTATGAAGGGGGCGCCGGATTTCCCAGCATTATTAAAGAAAAAGATCAGGAATTAAATAAAAAAAAACAAGTTTTTCAACTGATCAACTGATTGTGATTAAGAGGTCATTTTTAAAGAACTGGAAAAAAAATTCGAACTATAGTTTAAAGAGCATGGTATTGACTAGGGGACGAACCCCCTATTATACGTGTTAAAAATTTATGAATATAGAAGTTCGTTACGTAAGTTAATTCTAAGCTACGTATATTTATTACTAATAAAAACGTTCGTAAATAAAATTAAACAAGTTTCGAGAAAGCCATTTAACCAAATATAATATGCAAATTTTGTTTTAATTATTCATGTAGGCCTACGGTGAGCCAAAATCAAAACCTGCATTAATTCAAAAACGTTCAAAATTAAATAAAAAAACAAGTTTTTTTAACTGAAAGTAAGGAACGACGTTAAAACTTAAAACGAACAGAAATTATTCCGTATATGAAAGGGGCTGTCCCCTCCTCAACGCCTCGCTCTTTACGCTAAAGTTTGACTTTCTCACAACTCTATTTTTTTAAACAATAAAAAAAACTTTAGCGTAAAGAGCGAGGCGTTGAGGAGGGGACAGCCCCTTCATATACGGAATAATTTCTGTTCGTTTTAAGTTTTAACGTCGTTCCTTACTTTCAGTTAAAAAACTTGTTTTTTTATTTAATAATAGTAAAATACTGTCCGTGCATGTTAATAAATTGAGAAAAAATAGTCTATCCTGTTCCAGTTAAAGATAGGAACGGGGCCACAATTAGTGATAAAGAAAGTAGTTAAAGAGATATGGGGTAGAACATTTTGAGAATGTGCTAAACCATGATAGTTACAGGAAAAGATATAGAAAAGAATGAAGAAGTTTGCTACACTTATGAGGTGAAGGAAGATTTATTTTTTTAGGAAGAATTAGTGACAGTACAAAAAGAATTAAAAACAATAAGGCTCCAGGTGCTGATAGTGTGGTAAATGAGTTTCTTAAATATGGTGGTTATTAGGTTAGAAATAAGTCCCTGAAGATTATGAGTATATTTTTGAAAAAGGGCGATAGATCATACGAAAATAGAAGGAATGTAAGGAAAGTGAAGAAAGCATTGAAATATGAACTAAGGAAGCGTGAAGAGGAGGACATGGATCAAATTGCTGATGACCTGATTGAAGATTCAGAAAGACAGCATAATAGTAAAATACTGTCTGGGTCCTGTTAATTAATTGAGAAAAAATAGTCAATCTTTTTCCAGTTAAAGATAGGAACGGGGCCACAACTAGTGATAAGGAAAGTGTTAAAGAGAGAAGGGTAGAGCATTTTGAGAATGTGCTAAACCATGATAGTTACAGGAAAAGATATAGAAAAGAATGAAGAAGTTGGCTACACTTATGAGGTGAAGGAAGATTTATTTTTTTTAGGAAGAATTAGTGACAGTACAAAAAGAATTAAAAACAATAAGGCTCCAGGTGCTGATAGTGTGGTAAATGAGTTTCTTAAATATGGTGGTTATTAGGTTAGAAATAAGTCCCTGAAGATTATGAGTATATTTTTGAAAAAGGGCGATAGATCATACGAAAATAGAAGGAATGTAAGGAAAGTGAAGAAAGCATTGAAATATGAACTAAGGAAGCGTGAAGAGGAGGACATGGATCAAATTGCTGATGACCTGATTGAAGATTCAGAAAGACAGCATAATAGTAAAATACTGTCTGGGTCCTGTTAATTAATTGAGAAAAAATAGTCAATCTTGTTCCAGTTAAAGATAGGAACGGGGTCACATTTATTGATAAGGAAAGAGTTAAAGAGAGATGGGCAGAACATTTTGAGAATGTGCTAAACCATGATAGTCTTACAGGACAAGATATAGAAAATAATGAAGAAGTTTGCTACACTTATGAGGTGAAGGAAGATTTATTTTTTTTAGGAAGAATTAGTGACAGTACAAAAAGAATTAAAAACAATAAGGCTCCAGGTGCTGATAGTGTGGTAAATGAGTTTCTTAAATATGGTGGTTATTAGGTTAGAAATAAGTCCCTGAAGATTATGAGTATATTTTTGAAAAAGGGCGATAGATCATACGAAAATAGAAGGAATGTAAGGAAAGTGAAGAAAGCATTGAAATATGAACTAAGGAAGCGTGAAGAGGAGGACATGGATCAAATTGCTGATGACCTGATTGAAGATTCAGAAAGACAGCATAATAGTAAAATACTGTCTGGGTCCTGTAATTAATTGAGAAAAAATAGTCAATCTTGTTCCAGTTAAAGATAGGAACGGGGCCACAACTAGTGATAAGGAAAGTGTTAAAGAGAGAAGGGCAGAACATTTTAAGAATGTGCTAACCCGTGACAGAGTTACAGGAAAAGATATAGAAAAGAATGAAGAAGTTTGCTACACTTATGAGGTGAAGGAAGATTTATTTTTTTAGGAAGAATTAGTGACAGTACAAAAAGAATTAAAAACAATAAGGCTCCAGGTGCTGATAGTGTGGTAAATGAGTTTCTTAAATATGGTGGTTATTAGGTTAGAAATAAGTCCCTGAAGATTATGAGTATATTTTTGAAAAAGGGCGATAGATCATACGAAAATAGAAGGAATGTAAGGAAAGTGAAGAAAGCATTGAAATATGAACTAAGGAAGCGTGAAGAGGAGGACATGGATCAAATTGCTGATGACCTGATTGAAGATTCAGAAAGACAGCATAATAGTAAAATACTGTCTGGGTCCTGTTAATTAATTGAGAAAAATAGTCAATCTTGTTCCAGTTAAAGATAGGAACGGGGCCACAACTAGTGATAAGGAAAGTGTTAAAGAGAGAAGGGTAGAGCATTTTGAGAATGTGCTAAACCATGATAGTTACAGGAAAAGATATAGAAAAGAATGAAGAAGTTTGCTACACTTTTGAGGTGAAGGAAGATTTATTTTTTTAGGAAGAATTAGTGACAGTACAAAAAGAATTAAAAACAATAAGGCTCCAGGTGCTGATAGTGTGGTAAATGAGTTTCTTAAATATGGTGGTTATTAGGTTAGAAATAAGTCCCTGAAGATTATGAGTATATTTTTGAAAAAGGGCGATAGATCATACGAAAATAGAAGGAATGTAAGGAAAGTGAAGAAAGCATTGAAATATGAACTAAGGAAGCGTGAAGAGGAGGACATGGATCAAATTGCTGATGACCTGATTGAAGATTCAGAAAGACAGCATAATAGTAAAATACTGTCTGGGTCCTGTTAATTAATTGAGAAAAAATAGTCAATCTTGTTCCAGTTAAAGATAGGAACGGGGCCACAATTAGTGATAAAGAAAGTGTTAAAGAGAGAAGGGTAGAGCATTTTGAGAATGTGCTAAACCATGATAGTTACAGGAAAAGATATAGAAAAGAATGAAGAAGTTTGCTACACTTATGAGGTGAAGGAAGATTTATTTTTTTTAGGAAGAATTAGTGACAGTACAAAAAGAATTAAAAACAATAAGGCTCCAGGTGCTGATAGTGTGGTAAATGAGTTTCTTAAATATGGTGGTTATTAGGTTAGAAATAAGTCCCTGAAGATTATGAGTATATTTTTGAAAAAGGGCGATAGATCATACGAAAATAGAAGAAATGTAAGGAAAGTGAAGAAAGCATTGAAATATGAACTAAGGAAGCGTGAAGAGGAGGACATGGATCAAATTGCTGATGACCTGATTGAAGATTCAGAAAGACAGCATAATAGTAAAATACTGTCTGGGTCCTGTTAATTAATTGAGAAAAAATAGTCAATCTTGTTCCAGTTAAAGATAGGAACGGGGCCACAACTAGTGATAAGGAAAGTGTTAAAGAGAGAAGGGTAGAGCATTTTGAGAATGTGCTAAACCATGATAGTTACAGGAAAAGATATAGAAAAGAATGAAGAAGTTTGCTACACTTATGAGGTGAAGGAAGATTTATTTTTTTAGGAAGAATTAGTGACAGTACAAAAAGAATTAAAAACAATAAGGCTCCAGGTGCTGATAGTGTGGTAAATGAGTTTCTTAAATATGGTGGTTATTAGGTTAGAAATAAGTCCCTGAAGATTATGAGTATATTTTTGAAAAAGGGCGATAGATCATACGAAAATAGAAGGAATGTAAGGAAAGTGAAGAAAGCATTGAAATATGAACTAAGGAAGCGTGAAGAGGAGGACATGGATCAAATTGCTGATGACCTGATTGAAGATTCAGAAAGACAGCATAATAGTAAAATACTGTCTGGGTCCTGTTAATTAATTGAGAAAAAATAGTCAATCTTTTTCCAGTTAAAGATAGGAACGGGGCCACAACTAGTGATAAGGAAAGTGTTAAAGAGAGAAGGGTAGAGCATTTTGAGAATGTGCTAAACCATGATAGTTACAGGAAAAGATATAGAAAAGAATGAAGAAGTTTGCTACACTTATGAGGTGAAGGAAGATTTATTTTTTTTAGGAAGAATTAGTGACAGTACAAAAAGAATTAAAAACAATAAGGCTCCAGGTGCTGATAGTGTGGTAAATGAGTTTCTTAAATATGGTGGTTATTAGGTTAGAAATAAGTCCCTGAAGATTATGAGTATATTTTTGAAAAAGGGCGATAGATCATACGAAAATAGAAGGAATGTAAGGAAAGTGAAGAAAGCATTGAAATATGAACTAAGGAAGCGTGAAGAGGAGGACATGGATCAAATTGCTGATGACCTGATTGAAGATTCAGAAAGACAGCATAATAGTAAAATACTGTCTGGGTCCTGTTAGTTAATTGAGAAAAAATAGTCAATCTTGTTCCAGTTAAAGATAGGAACGGGGCCACAACTAGTAATAAGGAAAGTGTTAAAGAGAGAAGGGTAGAGCATTTTGAGAATGTGCTAAACCATGATAAGTTACAGGAAAAGATATAGAAAAGAATGAAGAAGTTTGCTACACTTATGAGGTGAAGGAAGATTTATTTTTTTAGGAAGAATTAGTGACAGTACAAAAAGAATTAAAAACAATAAGGCTCCAGGTGCTGATAGTGTGGTAAATGAGTTTCTTAAATATGGTGGTTATTAGGTTAGAAATAAGTCCCTGAAGATTATGAGTATATTTTTGAAAAAGGGCGATAGATCATACGAAAATAGAAGGAATGTAAGGAAAGTGAAGAAAGCATTGAAATATGAACTAAGGAAGCGTGAAGAGGAGGACATGGATCAAATTGCTGATGACCTGATTGAAGATTCAGAAAGACAGCATAATAGTAAAATACTGTCTGGGTCCTGTTAATTAATTGAGAAAAAATAGTCAATCTTTTTCCAGTTAAAGATAAGAACGGGGCCACAACTAGTGATAAGGAAAGTGTTAAAGAGAGAAGGGTAGAGCATTTTGAGAATGTGCTAAACCATGATAGTTACAGGAAAAGATATAGAAAAGAATGAAGAAGGGTGCTACACTTATGAGGTGAAGGAAGATTTATTTTTTTAGGAAGAATTAGTGACAGTACAAAAAGAATTAAAAACAATAAGGCTCCAGGTGCTGATAGTGTGGTAAATGAGTTTCTTAAATATGGTGGTTATTAGGTTAGAAATAAGTCCCTGAAGATTATGAGTATATTTTTGAAAAAGGGCGATAGATCATACGAAAATAGAAGGAATGTAAGGAAAGTGAAGAAAGCATTGAAATATGAACTAAGGAAGCGTGAAGAGGAGGACATGGATCAAATTGCTGATGACCTGATTGAAGATTCAGAAAGACAGCATAATAGTAAAATACTGTCTGGGTCCTGTTAATTAATTGAGAAAAAATAGTCAATCTTGTTCCAGTTAAAGATAGGAACGGGGCCACAACTAGTGATAAAGAAAGTGTTAAAGAGAGAAGGGTAGAGCATTTTGAGAATGTGCTAAACCATGATAGTTACAGGAAAAGATATAGAAAAGAATGAAGAAGTTTGCTACACTTATGAGGTGAAGGAAGATTTATTTTTTTAGGAAGAATTAGTGACAGTACAAAAAGAATTAAAAACAATAAGGCTCCAGGTGCTGATAGTGTGGTAAATGAGTTTCTTAAATATGGTGGTTATTAGGTTAGAAATAAGTCCCTGAAGATTATGAGTATATTTTTGAAAAAGGGCGATAGATCATACGAAAATAGAAGGAATGTAAGGAAAGTGAAGAAAGCATTGAAATATGAACTAAGGAAGCGTGAAGAGGAGGACATGGATCAAATTGCTGATGACCTGATTGAAGATTCAGAAAGACAGCATAATAGTAAAATACTGTCTGGGTCCTGTAATTAATTGAGAAAAAATAGTCAATCTTGTTCCAGTTAAAGATAGGAACGGGGCCACAACTAGTAATAAGGAAAGTGTTAAAGAGAGAAGGGTAGAGCATTTTGAGAATGTGCTAAACCATGATAGTTACAGGAAAAGATATAGAAAAGAATGGAGAAGTTTGCTACACTTATGAGGTGAAGGAAGATTTATTTTTTTTAGGAAGAATTAGTGACAGTACAAAAAGAATTAAAAACAATAAGGCTCCAGGTGCTGATAGTGTGGTAAATGAGTTTCTTAAATATGGTGGTTATAAGGCTAGAAATAAGTCCCTGAAGATTATGAGTATATTTTTGAAAAAGGGCGATAGATCATACGAAAATAGACGGAATGTAAGGAAAGTGAAGAAAGCATTGAAATATGAACTAAGGAAGCGTGAAGAGGAGGACATGGATCAAATTGCTGATGACCTGCTGAAGATTCAGAAAGACAGCATAATAGTAAAATACTGTCTGGGTCCTGTTAATTAATTGAGAAAAAATAGTCAATCTTGTTCCAGGTTAAGATAGGAACGGGGCCACAACTAGTGATAAGGAAAGTGTTAAAGAGAGAAGGGTAGAGCATTTTGAGAATGTGCTAAACCATGATAGTTACAGGAAAAGATATAGAAAAGAATGAAGAAGTTTGCTACACTTATGAGGTGAAGGAAGATTTATTTTTTTTAGGAAGAATTAGTGACAGTACAAAAAGAATTAAAAACAATAAGGCTCCAGGTGCTGATAGTGTGGTAAATGAGTTTCTTAAATATGGTGGTTATTAGGTTAGAAATAAGTCCCTGAAGATTATGAGTATATTTTTGAAAAAGGGCGATAGATCATACGAAAATAGACGGAATGTAAGGAAAGTGAAGAAAGCATTGAAATATGAACTAAGGAAGCGTGAAGAGGAGGACATGGATCAAATTGCTGATGACCTGATTGAAGATTCAGAAAGACAGCATAATAGTAAAATACTGTCTGGGTCCTGTTAATTAATTGAGAAAAAATAGTCAATCTTGTTCCAGTTAAAGATAGGAACGGGGCCACAACTAGTGATAAGGAAAGTGTTAAAGAGAGAAGGGTAGAGCATTTTGAGAATGTGCTAAACCATGATAGTTACAGGAAAAGATATAGAAAAGAATGAAGAAGTTTGCTACACTTATGAGGTGAAGGAAGATTTATTTTTTTAGGAAGAATTAGTGACAGTACAAAAAGAATTAAAAACAATAAGGCTCCAGGTGCTGATAGTGTGGTAAATGAGTTTCTTAAATATGGTGGTTATTAGGTTAGAAATAAGTCCCTGAAGATTATGAGTATATTTTTGAAAAAGGGCGATAGATCATACGAAAATAGAAGGAATGTAAGGAAAGTGAAGAAAGCATTGAAATATGAACTAAGGAAGCGTGAAGAGGAGGACATGGATCAAATTGCTGATGACCTGATTGAAGATTCAGAAAGACAGCATAATAGTAAAATACTGTCTGGGTCCTGTTAGTTAATTGAGAAAAAATAGTCAATCTTGTTCCAGTTAAAGATAGGAACGGGGCCAAAACTAGTGATAAGGAAAGTGTTAAAGAGAGAAGGGTAGAGCATTTTGAGAATGTGCTAAACCATGATAGTTACAGGAAAAGATATAGAAAAGAATGAAGAAGTTTGCTACACTTATGAGGTGAAGGAAGATTTATTTTTTTTAGGAAGAATTAGTGACAGTACAAAAAGAATTAAAAACAATAAGGCTCCAGGTGCTGATAGTGTGGTAAATGAGTTTCTTAAATATGGTGGTTATTAGGTTAGAAATAAGTCCCTGAAGATTATGAGTATATTTTTGAAAAAGGGCGATAGATCATACGAAAATAGAAGGAATGTAAGGAAAGTGAAGAAAGCATTGAAATATGAACTAAGGAAGCGTGAAGAGGAGGACATGGATCAAATTGCTGATGACCTGATTGAAGATTCAGAAAGACAGCATAATAGTAAAATACTGTCTGGGTCCTGTTAATTAATTGAGAAAAAATAGTCAATCTTGTTCCAGTTAAAGATAGGAACGGGGCCACAACTAGTGATAAGGAAAGTGTTAAAGAGAGAAGGGTAGAGCATTTTGAGAATGTGCTAAACCATGATAGTTACAGGAAAAGATATAGAAAAGAATGAAGAAGTTTGCTACACTTATGAGGTGAAGGAAGATTTATTTTTTTAGGAAGAATTAGTGACAGTACAAAAAGAATTAAAAACAATAAGGCTCCAGGTGCTGATAGTGTGGTAAATGAGTTTCTTAAATATGGTGGTTATTAGGTTAGAAATAAGTCCCTGAAGATTATGAGTATATTTTTGAAAAAGGGCGATAGATCATACGAAAATAGAAGGAATGTAAGGAAAGTGAAGAAAGCATTGAAATATGAACTAAGGAAGCGTGAAGAGGAGGACATGGATCAAATTGCTGATGACCTGCTGAAGATTCAGAAAGACAGCATAATAGTAAAATACTGTCTGGGTCCTGTAATTAATTGAGAAAAAATAGTCAATCTTGTTCCAGTTAAAGATAGGAACGGGGCCACAATTAGTGATAAAGAAAGTGTTAAAGAGAGAAGGGTAGAGCATTTTGAGAATGTGCTAAACCATGATAGTTACAGGAAAAGATATAGAAAAGAATGAAGAAGTTTGCTACACTTATGAGGTGAAGGAAGATTTATTTTTTTTAGGAAGAATTAGTGACAGTACAAAAAGAATTAAAAACAATAAGGCTCCAGGTGCTGATAGTGTGGTAAATGAGTTTCTTAAATATGGTGGTTATTAGGTTAGAAATAAGTCCCTGAAGATTATGAGTATATTTTTGAAAAAGGGCGATAGATCATACGAAAATAGAAGGAATGTAAGGAAAGTGAAGAAAGCATTGAAATATGAACTAAGGAAGCGTGAAGAGGAGGACATGGATCAAATTGCTGATGACCTGATTGAAGATTCAGAAAGACAGCATAATAGTAAAATACTGTCTGGGTCCTGTTAATTAATTGAGAAAAAATAGTCAATCTTGTTCCAGTTAAAGATAGGAACGGGGCCACAATTAGTGATAAAGAAAGTGTTAAAGAGAGAAGGGTAGAGCATTTTGAGAATGTGCTAAACCCTGATAGTTACAGGAAAAGATATAGAAAAGAATGAAGAAGTTTGCTACACTTATGAGGTGAAGGAAGATTTATTTTTTAGGAAGAATTAGTGACAGTACAAAAAGAATTAAAAACAATAAGGCTCCAGGTGCTGATAGTGTGGTAAATGAGTTTCTTAAATATGGTGGTTATTAGGTTAGAAATAAGTCCCTGAAGATTATGAGTATATTTTTGAAAAAGGGCGATAGATCATACGAAAATAGAAGGAATGTAAGGAAAGTGAAGAAAGCATTGAAATATGAACTAAGGAAGCGTGAAGAGGAGGACATGGATCAAATTGCTGATGACCTGATTGAAGATTCAGAAAGACAGCATAATAGTAAAATACTGTCTGGGTCCTGTTAATTAATTGAGAAAAAATAGTCAATCTTGTTCCAGTTAAAGATAGGAACGGGGCCACAATTAGTGATAAAGAAAGTGTTAAAGAGAGAAGGGTAGAGCATTTTGAGAATGTGCTAAACCATGATAGTTACAGGAAAAGATATAGAAAAGAATGAAGAAGTGTGCTACACTTATGAGGTGAAGGAAGATTTATTTTTTTTAGGAAGAATTAGTGACAGTACAAAAAGAATTAAAAACAATAAGGCTCCAGGTGCTGATAGTGTGGTAAATGAGTTTCTTAAATATGGTGGTTATTAGGTTAGAAATAAGTCCCTGAAGATTATGAGTATATTTTTGAAAAAGGGCGATAGATCATACGAAAATAGAAGGAATGTAAGGAAAGTGAAGAAAGCATTGAAATATGAACTAAGGAAGCGTGAAGAGGAGGACATGGATCAAATTGCTGATGACCTGATTGAAGATTCAGAAAGACAGCATAATAGTAAAATACTGTCTGGGTCCTGTAATTAATTGAGAAAAAATAGTCAATCTTGTTCCAGTTAAAGATAGGAACGGGGCCACAACTAGTGATAAAGAAAGTGTTAAAGAGAGAAGGGTAGAGCATTTTGAGAATGTGCTAAACCATGATAGTTACAGGAAAAGATATAGAAAAGAATGAAGAAGTTTGCTACACTTATGAGGTGAAGGAAGATTTATTTTTTTAGGAAGAATTAGTGACAGTACAAAAAGAATTAAAAACAATAAGGCTCCAGGTGCTGATAGTGTGGTAAATGAGTTTCTTAAATATGGTGGTTATTAGGTTAGAAATAAGTCCCTGAAGATTATGAGTATATTTTTGAAAAAGGGCGATAGATCATACGAAAATAGAAGGAATGTAAGGAAAGTGAAGAAAGCATTGAAATATGAACTAAGGAAGCGTGAAGAGGAGGACATGGATCAAATTGCTGATGACCTGATTGAAGATTCAGAAAGACAGCATAATAGTAAAATACTGTCTGGGTCCTGTTAGTTAATTGAGAAAAAATAGTCAATCTTGTTCCAGTTAAAGATAGGAACGGGGCCAAAATTAGTGATAAGGAAAGTGTTAAAGAGAGAAGGGTAGAGCATTTTGAGAATGTGCTAAACCATGATAGTTACAGGAAAAGATATAGAAAAGAATGAAGAAGTTTGCTACACTTATGAGGTGAAGGAAGATTTATTTTTTAGGAAGAATTAGTGACAGTACAAAAAGAATTAAAAACAATAAGGCTCCAGGTGCTGATAGTGTGGTAAATGAGTCTCTTAAATATGGTGGTTATTAGGTTAGAAATAAGTCCCTGAAGATTATGAGTATATTTTTGAAAAAGGGCGATAGATCATACGAAAATAGAAGAAATGTAAGGAAAGTGAAGAAAGCATTGAAATATGAACTAAGGAAGCGTGAAGAGGAGGACATGGATCAAATTGCTGATGACCTGATTGAAGATTCAGAAAGACAGCATAATAGTAAAATACTGTCTGGGTCCTGTTAATTAATTGAGAAAAAATAGTCAATCTTGTTCCAGTTAAAGATAGGAACGGGGCCACAATTAGTGATAAAGAAAGTGTTAAAGAGAGAAGGGTAGAGCATTTTGAGAATGTGCTAAACCCTGATAGTTACAGGAAAAGATATAGAAAAGAATGAAGAAGTTTGCTACACTTATGAGGTGAAGGAAGATTTATTTTTTTAGGAAGAATTAGTGACAGTACAAAAAGAATTAAAAACAATAAGGCTCCAGGTGCTGATAGTGTGGTAAATGAGTTTCTTAAATATGGTGGTTATTAGGTTAGAAATAAGTCCCTGAAGATTATGAGTATATTTTTGAAAAAGGGCGATAGATCATACGAAAATAGAAGGAATGTAAGGAGAGTGAAGAAAGCATTGAAATATGAACTAAGGAAGCGTGAAGAGGAGGACATGGATCAAATTGCTGATGACCTGATTGAAGATTCAGAAAGACAGCATAATAGTAAAATACTGTCTGGGTCCTGTTAATTAATTGAGAAAAAATAGTCAATCTTGTTCCAGTTAAAGATAGGAACGGGGCCACAACTAGTGATAAGGAAAGTGTTAAAGAGAGAAGGGTAGAGCATTTTGAGAATGTGCTAAACCATGATAGTTACAGGAAAAGATATAGAAAAGAATGAAGAAGTTTGCTACACTTATGAGGTGAAGGAAGATTTATTTTTTTAGGAAGAATTAGTGACAGTACAAAAAGAATTAAAAACAATAAGGCTCCAGGTGCTGATAGTGTGGTAAATGAGTTTCTTAAATATGGTGGTTATTAGGTTAGAAATAAGTCCCTGAAGATTATGAGTATATTTTTGAAAAAGGGCGATAGATCATACGAAAATAGAAGGAATGTAAGGAAAGTGAAGAAAGCATTGAAATATGAACTAAGGAAGCGTGAAGAGGAGGACATGGATCAAATTGCTGATGACCTGATTGAAGATTCAGAAAGACAGCATAATAGTAAAATACTGTCTGGGTCCTGTTAATTAATTGAGAAAAAATAGTCAATCTTGTTCCAGTTAAAGATAGGAACGGGGCCACAATTAGTGATAAAGAAAGTGTTAAAGAGAGAAGGGTAGAGCATTTTGAGAATGTGCTAAACCATGATAGTTACAGGAAAAGATATAGAAAAGAATGAAGAAGTTTGCTACACTTATGAGGTGAAGGAAGATTTATTTTTTAGGAAGAATTAGTGACAGTACAAAAAGAATTAAAAACAATAAGGCTCCAGGTGCTGATAGTGTGGTAAATGAGTTTCTTAAATATGGTGGTTATTAGGTTAGAAATAAGTCCCTGAAGATTATGAGTATATTTTTGAAAAAGGGCGATAGATCATACGAAAATAGAAGGAACGTAAGGAAAGTGAAGAAAGCATTGAAATATGAACTAAGGAAGCGTGAAGAGGAGGACATGGATCAAATTGCTGATGACCTGATTGAAGATTCAGAAAGACAGCATAATAGTAAAATACTGTCTGGGTCCTGTAATTAATTGAGAAAAAATAGTCAATCTTGTTCCAGTTAAAGATAGGAACGGGGCCACAATTAGTGATAAAGAAAGTGTTAAAGAGAGAAGGGTAGAGCATTTTGAGAATGTGCTAAACCCTGATAGTTACAGGAAAAGATATAGAAAAGAATGAAGAAGTGTGCTACACTTATGAGGTGAAGGAAGATTTATTTTTTTTAGGAAGAATTAGTGACAGTACAAAAAGAATTAAAAACAATAAGGCTCCAGGTGCTGATAGTGTGGTAAATGAGTTTCTTAAATATGGTGGTTATTAGGTTAGAAATAAGTCCCTGAAGATTATGAGTATATTTTTGAAAAAGGGCGATAGATCATACGAAAATAGAAGGAATGTAAGGAAAGTGAAGAAAGCATTGAAATATGAACTAAGGAAGCGTGAAGAGGAGGACATGGATCAAATTGCTGATGACCTGATTGAAGATTCAGAAAGACAGCATAATAGTAAAATACTGTCTGGGTCCTGTTAATTAATTGAGAAAAAATAGTCAATCTTGTTCCAGTTAAAGATAGGAACGGGGCCACAACTAGTGATAAGGAAAGTGTTAAAGAGAGAAGGGTAGAGCATTTTGAGAATGTGCTAAACCATGATAGTTACAGGAAAAGATATAGAAAAGAATGAAGAAGTTGGCGACACTTATGAGGTGAAGGAAGATTTATTTTTTTAGGAAGAATTAGTGACAGTACAAAAAGAATTAAAAACAATAAGGCTCCAGGTGCTGATAGTGTGGTAAATGAGTTTCTTAAATATGGTGGTTATTAGGTTAGAAATAAGTCCCTGAAGATTATGAGTATATTTTTGAAAAAGGGCGATAGATCATACGAAAATAGAAGGAATGTAAGGAAAGTGAAGAAAGCATTGAAATATGAACTAAGGAAGCGTGAAGAGGAGGACATGGATCAAATTGCTGATGACCTGATTGAAGATTCAGAAAGACAGCATAATAGTAAAATACTGTCTGGGTCCTGTTAATTAATTGAGAAAAAATAGTCAATCTTGTTCCAGTTAAAGATAGGAACGGGGCCACAACTAGTGATAAGGAAAGTGTTAAAGAGAGAAGGGTAGAGCATTTTGAGAATGTGCTAAACCCTGATAGTTACAGGAAAAGATATAGAAAAGAATGAAGAAGTTTGCTACACTTATGAGGTGAAGGAAGATTTATTTTTTTAGGAAGAATTAGTGACAGTACAAAAAGAATTAAAAACAATAAGGCTCCAGGTGCTGATAGTGTGGTAAATGAGTTTCTTAAATATGGTGGTTATTAGGTTAGAAATAAGTCCCTGAAGATTATGAGTATATTTTTGAAAAAGGGCGATAGATCATACGAAAATAGAAGGAATGTAAGGAAAGTGAAGAAAGCATTGAAATATGAACTAAGGAAGCGTGAAGAGGAGGACATGGATCAAATTGCTGATGACCTGATTGAAGATTCAGAAAGACAGCATAATAGTAAAATACTGTCTGGGTCCTGTTAATTAATTGAGAAAAAATAGTCAATCTTGTTCCAGTTAAAGATAGGAACGGGGCCACAATTAGTGAGAGGAAAAGAGTTAAAGACAGATGAGCAGAACACTTCGACAATGTTCTAAACTGGGATAGAGTTACAGGAAAAGATATAGAAAAGAATGAAAAGGTTTGCGATACTTTGGATGTTAAGAAAGATTTATTTTGTGAGGAAGAATTAGTGACAGTACAAACAGGATCAAAAATAATAAGGCCCAAAGTGCAAATAGTGTGGTAAATGAGTTTCCTAAATATGGCGGTTATTAGGTTAGAAATAAGGTCCTGAAGATAACGAATATATTTTTGAAAAAGGGAAGTACCAAGCAATTTGAGAAAAACTATAATTAATCCTTCTACATCAAAGGTTATAAAAGTGGGTGTGGTAATTATAGAGGCATTGCCCTGGTTTCTGTAGGTAGCAAATTTTTTAGTATGATGATACTTTTAGACTTAGAGATGCTGTAGATAAAGTTTTGAGAGAAGACCAATGTGGCTTAGGAAGTATAGAGGATACTTCGACCAAATTTTCACTTTCAGATTAATAATCGAGAAGTGTATGAGCCATCAAGCGCCTTTAGTGGTGTTTGTCACTTTTATCCTTGCGTGGTATACCAGAGAAATACACTAAAGTGATTAGTGCTATGTGCGAGAATAACGCTGCTGCGATTAAGGTAGGAAATGAGGTAACTAGCTGGTTTCGTATTAAATCAGGAGTTAAGGAGGGTTGTGTTCTATCCCCATTTATATGGATCATTTTGATGGGCCTTGTCCTAAGAAGCACAGCAAAGGCAATAGGAGAATACAGAATCAAATGGGTAAGAAAGTCTCTCCTGGACTTAGATTATACTGATTATTTAAGCATCCTAGATGAAAGTTTCAAAAGCTTGAAAGTAAGAAAAAATGGACTTCTAGAGATTTTTCAAGTTCAGGGTGTAAGAACAGGTTTGATAACAGATGTTAAGAAGACTAAGTCACTTTCACTTACCTAAGTAGTATTATCAGTAAAGAATGTGTGTCCAGTGAAAATGTTAGAAGTAGAATAGCCATGGCCTATGGTGTTTTTTTCTCAGCTGAAGGAAGTTTGGAAGAATAAAAAGACAAGATTGCGGAACAAGATTAGAATAGTGGAAACTACAGTGATGAAAGTGGCCAAGTATGGTTCTGAAGCCTGGACACCCCCAAAAAAGAAGGAAGATTTACTATCTGTTTAACAGAGAAAGTTCCTACGGATTGTTTTCGGTACCCAACTGACTGAACATATTTAAAACAGTAAGCTGTACGAAAAGTGTCGTTCAATCCCACTTTTTAGGGCTATAATGAAAGAAAGGTTGAGATGACTAGGACACGTTCTGGGGATGAAGGATGACAGAGTGACAAAGATTGTCCTTGTCCGTCCACCGTCTAGGGTCATGCGAAAAGCAGGTCGTCCCCAATCGGGGTGGGAGAATGTCGGGATGGGAGAAGGAAAGATTTAAGGGAAATGGGAACTTCCTGGGAGGTTGTAAAGAGGGAACTTTGAATAGGATGGAGAAGCGTGCGTAGCTGTGTTGGCCTCAGGCGGCTTGGTGTTGCAGATAGTTGTTAGTAGTAGTGGTAGTAGTTTATAAATATAAATATATATAAATATATATATATATGTATATATATATATGTATATATATATATATATATATATATATATATATATATATATATATATATATATATATATATATATATATATATATATATATATATATATATATATATATATATATATATATATATATATATATATCATTACTATCGTTAAAAAAAATGTCTGTAAGGTACAAGCTCTTGAGTTAGAGGGTAAAATATTGCACTAAAAATTGTAATAATTCACCTTGTCAGTCCAAAACTCTTTTCAGATACTAATCTATTAGGAAATTCTTTCTATCATGATAGAAAGTCTGTAAAGATTCAACCCTTGAGCTAGAGAATAGGACTGCACCCCAAGCTTTAATAATGAATCTTTTCAGTTTAAAACCCCTTTTCTAGGTCCTAATGTACTTAGAAACTATTCCTATATAACAGCAAGAACAGTTATATAATTATCCAGTATGATCTTTCCCTATCTCACCCATTATAAAAACCCGGACTGAGGTGCGAGTGCTCCAGAGAACCTATAAACATAAGCGGCATTAGATCTTTTCGTGGGTAGGCAAAGAATAATCACCTACGGAACAAGTACTGACAAAACCACTTGGCCGGCTCAACCAATAAGTGGACAATAAGTGCAGAAATAAGTGGGAGGAGCTTTTTGTTCGCACCGAGAATGAAGAGCCAGAAATCATCTGCGGTAGACTTACTGGTATATTATATAAACTGTGACAGCAAGTGTGTAAGGATAAGGCCCTTAAGGCAGAGGCAAAAATATTGTACCCTTATTTGTAACTGTTTATCTTTTCTAACTAAAGGGTCTTGCCAGTTTAACTTCATAACGGAAGAATATCCATTTCTTTTCAATCACAAAAGAAAATATGTAAGGATTCAACCCTTGACTTAGAGGGTAGAACTTCACACTCCATTTTAGATATTATATCTTGTCAATCTCCGATCCTAATTACTATGAAATTCTTTGTATCATAGAACAAGGCTAAAGGTACCTGACCCTTAAAAAAAATTCAAGATAAGAGCTTCAGTTTATCAGACAGAAATCCTAATCCAGGTTGCTTAAATTAATCCTAAAAATTAATCCTATTGTAACAAAGATACGATCCGTTCCAATTAATATGTCAATATACACCAATCCAGAAGATAAGTAATTACACCTCCTTTTTATAGGTATTCCTATATATTATTTAAACATAGAGATAAATATCTTAGCGCCTATTCTTCGACGATAATCTCCAGTTATCCCTTCGATACAAATGGTATATTTTATTTAGTTTTTACCAAGAAACAACGCTAGAAAATATTTCCGACAAAATATTGGTTTTGGACCACAATTTTTAATAATGCATCTTATCAGTTCATAGCTCTTTTCCAGGTCCTCATCTGCTAAGAAATTTTTTCTATCGTGACAAAAAGTCTGTAAGGATTCAACCCTCGAGTCAGAGGCTTTTGCAACCCAACTTGTAATGATGTATCTAGTCAGTTTAAAGCTCTTTCTCATATATTAATCTGCTAAGAAATTCTTTCTATCGTGACAAAAAGTCTGCCAGGATTCAACACTTGAGTTGGAGGGTGAGATTGCACCGAAATTTTTAATAATCAATCTCGTTAGTTTAAAGCTAGTTTTCCAGATCCTGATTTACAAGAAACTTTTTTCCTATATTTTATGTAAACGTGGAAAGGAATGTCTGAGAACCAGGTCTCCAATGATAATATCCAGTTATCTCTTAGATCCAAAAGATGTGTTATACTCAGTTGTTACTACAAAACAATGCTAGAAAATACTACAAAATATCTATAAAAATTAATATCTATAAATTTATTTCAATTTTATTCATGAATGATCTTGTGATTTCCTTTTCTTCCTTGATCTTAGGTGATCTCAAATCACTTCACTTTGACAATTAACAGGCTCTGTTTTAGGCGTATTCTTAGGGTTTCTTTAGCAACTTGGGATGTTTAGCTGTATTTAGCTATGATTTTTCTTTTTGAATTAGCTGTAGTCAAGTAAAGACCGAACCACGGCCCATAGTATTCAAGAGTTTAAAAACCCGTTTTAAAGAAAGCTGTCTCCTGAGAAAAAGTGCCATTTGCACCTGATTCAGGATTTAGGAATGCTAAATATTATTTCGACTAACTTAATAGTAAAATGTTATTTTGAAAACGAATTTGCAGAGATTTTTAAAAGATCCCGGAGGCCCTAGAAAATAGCGTATAAGCAAAATGAAAAGTACGCCTTTGGAATGGTTATTGTTGAAACCCCTTTACAACAAACTTACAGGTCCCCACCTTGAATAAAAAGGAAAACTACGTTTTTAAATGGGCGGCCCTGTCCTCTTCCTCTTCCTTTCCTCTTTTTTTCTTTTTTTTTCTTAACCACTAGCGAGGTACTGGAACATCATAGAGAGCTGTTTAAGAGTTCATTTAACAGCTAATTTTTACCTAATCACTTTATAAATTTGACAAAATAATACCATCATAAATTGTCATATGGCACCCTTAAAGTGCACTTTGGGTGCCATTCCCGGGGTGAAAAGGCTGGGAAGAATGAAAAGGATAGGCTACTATGTTAATTTTCATGATTATAAAACCCTAATTCCAAAGTTTACAACCCCCCTTTATAGCATTCCCACCTCCTGGCCCCGCTTAATATTATTCATAAATCGTCTATTATAAAGCAGAACTAGAAGGCCAATGACACATGATAGAGAGCTGTGTAAGTGCTCATTAGAAACAAATATCTAATCGACTTTTACAAAATCGACTTAATAACGCCATCATAAAGTGCCACATGACATCAAAAAGTGCACTTTAGATTTTTACCATTTTTTAATGGAAATACCGAAAAAAGGGCCCTTTTCAATGAAAAAATTAAAAAAAAAGTATTTTCAAAACCTAGGCTTGTGCAAAAACTAGGGGGGATGGGCTCAAATTTCTACCATATAATAAACCTGTGATTTGAAAAAAATAGTGTAAAGAAAGCTTACTTATAAGACTCTGTTGTCTAGTTACGGCTGTGCCTTGCGGCTTTGGAAACAGAAGTTCGAAACTTGGATAGAACATTTTTTTTTCTTGAAATATGTATTCTCTTTCAAGCGCCGAGTCGTTCCCAGTCATCAGTTTTCCCAAAATGTTCAAGTCAAAGAAGCAAAAGTAATGAAGACACAAATTTTTGTAAAATATTTTAAATGAACTTCTTAATTTCTTTTGACAATTTCACAGATAATTGAATTTTTCATTTGAAAATCTTCGAACTTCTTCAATTATTCACCTATTCAACATACTATAAAGTATTCAACAATCAATTATCCAAATCTTCAAATTAATTTAAAAGTACATCCTAAATTCTTTTAATAATTTTATAGATAGTGGAATTGTCCACCACAGATTCCAAGGATAAACACCTCATGTACTCTTTTTGCAACAAATCTCAGATCTGTTAAGGGTAAGTTTAAAAGAAATACGAAGTTAAACCTATATTTGACGTCCTATTTTAACAGAAAATCATGCTATTTTCATTAGTTTCTTTGCCTAAACCTAAAAATGGTGCAAAATGTATATAAAAAAAGTTTTTGGGATGATAGTGAAGAGCGAAAGTGAAATTTAAAAAAGGAACGAAACATATTACATATATTTATCCAACATATTTTGAAAAACTTTTTCAAACAAACTGGCTCATGATATTTCTCTATATTGTGGAATTCTGAAAAATCTGGCGTTTTGCTGAAGATGAGCTTTCTTGAGTTTTTTGAGAGTTGAAATCGTGTCGAAAAAAGTTCATGGCCGGTAAAAGACTAACGAGAGGATTATGAATTATATTTTATTTTCCGCTTAGCCACTTAAGGGTTTTCTCCTGTTTTTTTCTGTTTTGTTGCGTCAGCTTTGAGTTTTCAGTAAAGCACTAGTTTTTCGGAATTCGACTTTTCCAAAAATGTGTTGCATAAGCAGAGAAGCAGTAATTTTAAGTTTCAACTTCGCTCTTTACTTTAATAAAAAAAAACTTTTTTCAGTTTATATAAGAAATAGGCTACCTAGGCCAAGGATGCTCAATGAGTTCTATATTAGACAAAACAAATTAGAAGAAAAGTTTTGATTGGTACATCCCGAAAAAATCGCAATGGAATAGTATTAGTTGCGTTAAGTTTCCATCGTATCATTGATTTCCGGTTAAATTTGATTAGCCACATCTTTTTTAAGTTCTATAATTTCACGAATATAATCAGGACCTTTGACTCTTTAAACATAACAAGCATATTTTTTTTTTATCTTGTACGAAAGACCGACAAAATACCAAGTTTTTCTTAAATCTATAGTGGAACATCGCATAGCTAACACCACATCATTACATTCTGCAATGAATACTTTTTGATTATTTTTACACCTTGAATCATTTTCCCACTGTATGTTATTTTTCCTCCCTTATATAGACAAGCAAATCTTAGCAAAATACTATAAATTTCCTAATTCGTAATTTTCGAATTTGCATTAATTTCATTATAGTTTCCAGTTAAATTTGGCTAGCAACCTTTTTTTTATGTTATATTCTGTGATCTTATGAATGTAATAGGAACCTTTAAAGGTTTTTTTTCTGTCTTATTTTGTCTTGCAAGCATTTTTTTTGTGGGAATGATTGACAAAACGCCAAGTTCTTGTTAAGTTTATGGTGAAATATTGCATAGCTAACCGTGTAATTTATATTCTGTGAAAAATTCTTTAAATCATTTTTCCGCACTATTAAAGAACAAATAACTAAATAATCAATAAAAAGATAAACAATTTGCATTAAAAGACCTTTTTTAGAAAAAAAAAAGTAAAACCCTTGCATCAAAATGCAATAAAATTTATAGTTCTTTGAAGTTCAATAATTATTTACAATTCAGAGTAAAACATCTTCTTAAGATACAAAGGACACAGAAAATGAAATCTGGTTGTTTCAACTGGTTGATCGGATATCTACACAAGTATATATATATATATATATATATATATATATATATATATATATATATATATATATATATATATATATATATATATATATATATATATATATATATATATATATATATATATATATATATATATATATATACATACATAGGGAATTCAGTATTTAATGAAAAGGACCTCCATTATGCTGTTATAAAAATTTTAGTAACAACAGACTCTAAAAAAAAAGAAACGAGGGTGAAAAATCAGCGAAAAAAATAAAAAGATATGACACCTACCAGCCTAAGAAGGTAGAGCTTTCCTTTGAAGGTGTTGTTGTCTTTGGGAATCCGCATATTGTTAATGTTTGAGTTTTTAAAGAAAAAAAGCGTTGTCAAATTCAACTAAAGTTAGTGATTCTCACAGTTCAACGTGGCAACACTGACAAAATGTGGTCCTGCCCTAAAAACTGTATAACTTCTAAATAACGAAAAGAAGAGTTTTGGTAATTGCGTTTTTCAGGTATGCAAAGACCTATAAATGAGGCACGGGGGGGGAGAGGAATCTTTTTATTTTGATGTCCTTGGAGCTTTAAACAGTTGATTCAATAATTCATCGGGGTGTAAAAATAATCACACTGGGAATGCATTTTTATGTCAACAGAGTCCTTTTATTTATCCCACATAATTTCGTATTCTGAATTCAAATCTAGAACCCAAAATTTTCAATCATCCAGAGTCTTGCCTAATATTCTTTTGAATTTCTTTTCTTCCCAAAAATTGGATATTCTGGATTTTTGACAAAAGCAAATCTTATTTTGTATATTTTTTTTTTAACGTTTTTCGTATAATTTCGCATTCTAAACTTCAAAATTTAATCAAATTTCTTTTAACAACCATAGTTTCTCTCTTATGATTTTCGAAGTTTTAGGTTGACTTTTCAGTTGCTGACATAAAAAAATTATATAAAAACAACGGGTCTTAGGAAAAATTCTGATTACTATTTTAATTCGACACAAAAAATAACTTTGAAAGTTTTACCTTAATCCAAATCACCTAAATTTTCTAAACAACCAAATTATAAAATATATCACGAATCATAATTGTTTCAAACAAAAGCATATCGAATTATTTCTACACAAATTGTAAAACATATCACAAAAACCAAATTTTCAAGTTAAGTTACAAAATTCATTTAAAATCAAATTTTCAGCTCTGAGCTAAATATATTTAGTTTTACTCCTTAGAATGATTTTAAGAATTCTGGATTAAAATAGGCATAAATGAAAGGCAATTAAAATTAATTGAATTAAAAAATAATCTTACAACCTTACCTTAAAGGATAGCTCTCGAGATTAGTTCTAAAAATTTCAGAAAAAGCAGCCTCTTTCTTTTCATTTTGATTGACTTCGCTCTCTTCCAAATGAACGTCACTGATCTGCAAACAACGTGATACATTTGCAAATTAATTATACGATAGTGCATAAACTAGAAGTAAACGAAGGTGAAGAGGAGATGTTGGGTAGCGAGAAGAACTATCAAGTAGATGGCTTCACTTACCTTGGAAGCATTATTAGTAAATATGATGGATGCAGTGAGGTGTTAAAAGTAAAATAGCTAAGGCCCAGGATTATTATAGGTATTTCAGGTTTAAAGTCAAGCCCTCTCCAGATTTTAAAGTCATGCCCTCACTTTTCCCATAGGATTTTAAATTCATGCCCTGCGACATCACAGCAGCTCTGTTACCAGGTGCCAGACTTCTCAGGTGTTCTATTATTTTTGTTTTTCTATTACCCAATATAAGAGTGAAGACGGCTATTGTGGAATATGACCAGGTGTTCTAGTATTTCCCCTATTGATTTCCCTGGAATATGTCCAAGTGTTTCAGTATGATTATTTTGAGTGTGGTTGGGAATAATAGAAAAGTAGACGGGGAATATCTATTTTTAGACGAAATTGCACTAAATGTATTTTAAGCAATAAAGACGGAAGAGGTACTTAAATTGTGTAAACTCCTTACTCGTACTAAACAATAAACCTTAAAAACACAGACTTTGTAAAAAAAGTTTTATTATTTCAAACAAATTTACAAACAATATTAAAAACAGAGAAAAAAAGCAGTTAAATAACACGACAAACAGAAAATAAAAGGTGAAAGAAGGCTTATCGTAAAATACGCACAAAAAACCGTGTATTATAGAAAGTCGGGGGTCCTAGCATGCAATACCAGGAGGTATGGCTGATATTAGATACAAATTTAAAACCTATTAAGAACTTTTTAACGAAAATGCATCATTTCCTTGAGACAAGACTATGAATATTTCAAACCATCGCGACAAAACTCCCTCCCCCAACCTCCCCCTAGCAATCATTTCCAGAGGGCGCGTTGATATTAGAGTTAAATTTATGCTATATTAAGAGCGTTTTAACAAAACTACATCGTTTCTTAGACTAGGATGTTAAATTTCAGTCCCCCTCTCCCGAAAAATTCTTTTAACACCTCCCACCTTATCTTTAAGCTCTAGAGTGTGATAATCCAAGGCAATGCATGCCACCCTGGCAAACTATGGATGGCATACGGTACACTCTGGCACTCTCATTATTCCAAAGTCATTTACAGATATTTTCATAGTAAAAATTTGCTTTTAAATCCATTAATTTATGTTTTAGCAATCCACCCTAAACATGATGCCCCAATGACCTTTTACGCCGCACTATTAAACTATTTCTGCTCTGTGGTACCTCTGACACCCTCTTCATCATTCCTAAGACATTTGCTCTGTGGCATCCCCTGACATCACATTATCACCTCCTACACATTTTTCAAAAATTTCTTGCTAAAAATTATACATTCAACCTATTGATCCAAGTTTTTCACGAGGCAAACCCATCGTGACAGCCTTCAACATACTCCCACACCACCAAGCCATTACACGCCATCCATCCATGTGACAAACCCCCCACATTACCCCTAGGATATTTTCAACCTTTTCACTCCAAAAATAAGCTTATGAATCTAAATAAACACTATTTGTTTTGAACAACGGGACTTGATTTCCTCAGAAGCAACAACTCTTTCCTTAATACTAACAAAGATTTTACTCAATACTATAAAATTTCTCTTGGAAGTAACAGGTTTTTTCTTAATAGTAAAAAAAATTAAAATAGCAGCAAGTTTCCCGTCAAAGATAACAAATTTCTCTTAGAATGAACAATTTTCTGTTAATGCTACCAAGTTTTCTGTTAGAAGTAGCAACTTTTTCTTAATACTAACAAATTCTTTAATATAAGTAACAAATTTTTTCCTTAAAACTAAGAAATTTTTACTTAATACGATCAAATTTCTCATGGAGTTAACAGCTTTTTCTTAAAAGTAACAAATTTTTTCTAATAGCACCAAGTTTTCCGTCAAAGATAACACATATTTCTAGGAAGTATCAATTTTCTGTTAATGCTATTAAGTTTTCTGTTGGAATTAGCAAGTTTTTCTTAAAACTAACAAATTTTTTCATAGAAGTAACAACTTTTTTCCTTAAAACAAACAAATTTTTACTTAATACGATCAAATTTCCCATGAAAGTAATAACTTTTTCTTAATAGTAAAAAATTTTTTCAAATAGCAGCAAGTTTTCCGTCAAATATAACAAATATCTCTTAGAAGTAACAATTTTCCGTTAATGTTAAAAAGTTTTCTGTCAGAAGTAGCAAGTTTTTCTTAACACTAACAAATTTTTGCATAAAAGATAGAAAAAGTTATACTTCAATTCTGAATTTCCTCCGGAGTTGATTGCGTACCCTAAAAATACTGGAAGCAAGACAAAGTAATGCAATAAAATATTTTTGTTGAAATAATTACGTGTTGAATATCATCATAAAAAATGAATACCTTAAATCTACTCATAAGATACTTCATCGTATTTTCTCATGAGATGTCAAACATCTCATGAGAATTGTTTTTTTTTCGGGGGGGGGGGTATACACAACTTTTAACAACCTCGTCATACATTTGAACTGCATCAGAACTTAACTGCTTAGCGTTTCCTCTAACTTCAATTAGCGTGGTGGGCCGTGCTGAGTGAAGTTAAACGAACCCAAGTTAAAAGAAGTCAAGTCAATGTAACCTAGCTTGAAATTCAGTCATCTTGCCGTCTTTAACTATTACTGTAAAAGATGGCAGCACTTAAGGTAGTGAAAACGTGTCACCATCTAGACTTTTAAATGTGTAACTCACTGAAAGTTCTTTTGGATTTTTTTCTCATGCGGCCGCCCCACTGGTACTCTATGGTTGGTCATCACACTAGATTTGCGTCATGGTAATCTGAGTTAAATAAACCTACCTTAAACGTAGTTAACTTAACGTAGTTAAGAAGTTTTCTAACAGATAACTTGTTAGCGTAAACAAAAAAGTGTTACTTCTAAGAGAAATTTCTTATCTTTGATGGAGAACTTGTTGCTATTAGGAAAATTTCTTACTATTAAGAAAAAACCTGTTACTTCCGAGATAAATTTGGTAATATTAAGTAAAACTAACAAGTATTCTAACAGAAGACTTGTTAGCGTAAACAGATAATGGTTGCTTCTAAGAGAAATTTTTTATCTTTGGTGGAAAATTTGCCGCTATTAGAATGGTCATGTGGTACATAATAAGAAAGATGATACAATCTTGAGTGACCTTGCTTCAGTATTAAAAGAGAGTTCACTGTGTCAACATAGATTTTCTTCAACAATTATTATAATGTTCAGTGTCATAGACTCGGAATATATCGAGTGAAACATTCCTCTACCGGTGTTATTTTCAAAGTGGCATTTTTATTGTTAGATGAACAATACCATGAAGTTTATAGCTATAAATTGAATCTCAAGTACAACATGGTTAAATATGATCCGAAACGACGGCGTGCAATATTAAATTTTATAAACCGAAACAGCTTCTACAATAAAATCACAAAACCATGCAATGAAAATGGTTATGAAATAAAACAAGTACAAGAGGAAATTCGAGAAATTTGCAGTTTTTTCGGTTTGCGAGCTGTTTATGTTAAAGGAAACGTACAGACTCATAAGCTCTTAATAGGAAAATATGACAAAAACATTCCATTATTCAACTTGGAAGACTTCAACTGTGAGAAATACCCACATTCAGGTCACGGCCCTGAAGATGAATTTCGGTATTTCGCTCAATGTGTACCTGAGAAGATACTCGAAACGAAAAAATGCATCAGATACCCAAAGACCTAAACTTTTGCTCCTTCTATCAAAAGGAGTGAAAAAGCTGATCCCCAAATCTGTCCCTGATTCAACTAATTCCCCTCCAAGTTCCGTCAATTCTAAGATTTGTTTTGGCTGCCTCAGTTGTAATCTATGGCTGGTAATCAAGTATATATACTTTATTATATTTTTTCGATCAGTATCACTTGTAAATTGGAAGGATTAACATTTAAATCTTATTTTTTAAAAAATGAACATGAAATTTTCCAAGAAGAGGTGTGCACATGATAAAGTTATTATTGTATTGAATGCGGATAATGTGCAATACTTTAATTATGAAACAAGTGCTAGTGGCGATCTTATTTGAAATGTATGCGTGCGTTATCATGACACTAGGGAGTTAAATTCTTTTGGAATACCAAAAAATTCATTATTACTGACGGTGGTTATGCACGAGTTACATTTCCAGAGAGGATAGTGCTTGAAGAGAATGCTAGTCTAAAAATTCTAGTTGAACACGATGGGTAACTTCATGCTTGTTGTCCTGGTAACATACTACCTCTTAATAAATCTGATCGTCATCTTTCAGGTATTAGCATACAAAGGAATACAGGAAGAAGATAGGCCTACTCTTCTATCAATAACATAAACCATGTCATATCCGGATGTCAAAATTGCGAGCTTTGCAAAAATAATTTCGTAATAGACAGTGAAACTGCATGTAAAATAAAAAAGCACTAGCACGCATTATCAGCATGGACACTAAAGATGATTTGATGAAAAACTTACTCCATGCAAACGTCACTACCACAATCATGGAAAAGGGGAAGGTGAAGTATTCCAATAAAACTTGCCCAAATAATAAAGTTATCGTAGTATTGAATGCTAGCAAAGAGAAATATTTGAATTATGAAACAAGTGTTAATGACGATCTTATTGCAAATGTATGCGTGCGCTGCCATGACACTAAGTAGTTAAATTTCTTTGGAATTCCGGAAAAAATTCAAAATTATCGGTGGTGCTGGATATGCAAGAGTATTATTTCCAGAGATGATTGTGCTCAAAGAGAATGATAGTCTAAGACTTTTAGTTGACAATGAAGGTCAACTTCTTGCTACTGGTTGTGGTAATACATTACCTGTTGATAGATCCTATCGTCATCTTTCAGGTATTACAATTAAAAAGAATACAAGAAGAAGAAGACATACATATCGTTGTAACCATATTATAAGTCACATCATATACAAGTGTCAAAACTATGACCTATGCAAAAATAATGTCGTAATAGACAATGAAACTGCCAGTAAAATAAAAAGGGTATTGACAGGTAATATCACCAAGGAGATTAAAGATGACTGATGAAAATCAAAGCATCATCAAACGTTACTGTTACCATTATGGGTTTACCAACAGATGCAGTTCATGAAGCATCATCAAACGTTACTGCTCCCATCATGGGTTTACTAACAGATGCAATTCATAAAATGTATGACGAGGTTGTTAAAAGTTGTGTATACACTCTCCCAAAAAAAGGAAGTGTTTGACATCTCATCAGAAAACACGATGAAGTATTTTATGAGTATATTTAAGGTGTTCATTTTTTGTGATGATATTCAACACGTAATTATTTCAATAGAAATATTCTATTGCTTTACTTTGTCTTGTTTTCAGTATTTTTAGGGTACGCTATCAACTCCGGAGGAAATTCAGGATTGAAGTACAACTTTTTCTAGCGTCTATGCACAAATTTATTAGTGTTAAAAAAACTTGCTACTTCTGACAGAAAACTTGCTGCTATTAGAAAAAATTTGTTACTGTTAAGAAAAAGTTGTTACTTCCATGAGAAATTTGATCTTACTAAATTAAAATTTGTTAGTTTTAAATGCTGTTACTTCTAGGAAAGAATTTGTTAGTGTTAAGAAAAAGTTGCTACTTCTAACAAAAAAATTTGTAGCATTAAAAGAAAATTTTTACTTCTATGAGAAATTTATTATATTTGACGGAAAATTTGTTGCTACTAGAATTTTTTTTCAGTTTTAAAAAAAACCTGTTACGTCCAAGAGGAATTTGATACTAATGAGTAAAATCTTTGTTAGTATTGAGGAAAGAGTTGTTGCATCTGAGGAAATCAAGTCCCGTTGTTCAAAAAAATATAGTGTTTAACTAAGATTCATAAGTTTATTTTTGGAGTGAAAAGGTTGAAAATATACTAGGGGTGATATGGGGGGTTTGTCATATGGATGGATGGCGTGTAATGGTGTGGTGGTGTGGAAGTGTCTTGAAGATTATCACGATGGGTTTGCCTCGTGAATAACTTGGATCAATGGGTTGAATGTATAATTTTTAAGAAGAAATGTTTGAAAAATGTGTTGGAGGTGATGATGTGATGTCAGAGGCTGCCATAGAGCAGTAAGTGTGTTATTGTGGCATGACTTGCTTGGAGTATCAAACTCTAGCAATGAAATGCCGAACTGCGCTGTTCAAGCAAAAACAGTGTTTAATTTAGCTTTATGAGCTCATTTTCGGTGAGAAAAATTGAAAGTCCTAGAGGGGGGATGAATGGGGGTGACACGTGGATGCCGGTTGGGCAGGCGCACAAAGCTGTGATGGTGTGGAGTATTTTGTGGAGCATTATGATAGGCTTGGCTTGCAAAAAAACATGAATCATCAGATTGAAGTATAAGTGTTAAGAATGATGAAGGGGATGTCAGAGGGTGCGATAGAGGAGTAATAGTGTGGCAATGTGGCAGGAATTGCTTGGAGTATCACACTCTGACAAAAAAATACCGAGTTCCTGCAGTTCAAGTAAAAACAGTGTTTAATTTAGATTCATGAACTTATTTTCGGAGTTAAACGGTTGAAAAATGTCCTAGGGGGTGAGGAGGGGTAGTGCGTTGTGGATGACGGATGGAGAGGTGTGTAATGCCACGGTGGTGTGAATTGACAAGGTGTATTATGTAGGGATGGGTTTATAAAACTTGAATCATCGGATTTAAGTATAATTTTTACAAGAAATGTATAAGAAAATGTCATAGGAATGACGAAGGGGGTGTCGGAGGGTGCCACAGAGCAGTAATAGCTTGATGGTGTGGCGTGAATTGTCATGGGGGCATTATGTTGAGGGTGGATTGCTAGAACATAAATCAATGTATATAAAAGTATATTTTTATTATGAAAATATCTGTAAATGCCTTTAGAATAACGAGAGTGCCAAAGGGTACAATATGCCATCCATAGTTTGCCAGGGTGGCATGCATTGCCATGGACTAGGACACTCTAGAGCTTAAAAATACGGTGGGAGGTGTTAAAAGAACTTTATTGGGAGTGGGAGGACTGGAATCTAACATCCTAGTCTAAGAAACGATGCAGTTTCGTTAAAAAGCTCTTAATATAGCATAAATTTAACTCTAATATCAACGCGTCCTCTGGAACTGATTGTTAGGGGAAAGGGGTGGGACATTTTGCCACGATGGTATGAAATATTCATAGTCTTGGCTCAAGGAAATGATGTATTTTCGCTAAAAAGTTCTTAATAGGGCTTAAATTTGCATCTAATATTAGCCATGCCCCCTAGTATTGCATGCTAGGACCACCGACACTCTGTAATACACGGTTCTTTTTTGCATATATTACGATAAGCCTTTTTTCACCTTTTATTTTCTTTTTGTCGTGTGTTTTAACTGCTTTTTTTCTGTTTTTAATATTGTTTGTAAATTTGTTTGTAATAATAAAACTTTTATTTACTAAGTATGGGCTTTTAATTTTATTGTTTAGCAATAGTAAGGAGTTTACACAATTTAAGCACTTCTTCCGTCTTTATTGCTAGAAATACATTTAGCGCAACTTTGTCTAAAAATAAATATTCCCCGTCTTCGTGTTTTGCATGATCGATGTTACACCTGCACAGGAAAAGACCATCATGAGCTTGGAATCCCGCTTTCTGCCATTTATTGGCAGCAAATTCACCCAATTTCACCCAAAGTATACCAAGTTCCCTATTGATTGAAAGTTCTGTGATTGCCAGTTGATTTAAAAGCTCCAAAAAATTATATATCGAGCTTCCCACTTGCAGAGGAAGTAATTCCACACGGAAGCGTGTGAATTTTCCTTGATTACCTGCGCGATATGATTAAAATGAAAATTTATAAACTATTTCAGTTAGTAGGAAAACACACAAAAATAGGAATAAAATGTATTAAATTTTCATTGATTATAACTTTTATTTAAAAAATCTGTGTTTTTAAGATTTATTGTATAGGACGAATCTTCAATACCTAATCGTTTAAACAATTTAAGCATCTTGTAGTCCCCTCTTGCCTTTCTTACTAAATGACCATCTGATAACTCATTTTTAGTAATCGATTTTACACCTGGCCAAGAGACGTCCGACATGAGATTGGAATCCCGGCAGATGTGTCATGGAATATAAATAGGCGTGTCTTGAGACGTCAATGGAATGTGTTATTTCCAGAAAGTAATGAATAGAACAAAATACTGGGAATGAAAGTTTAGTCGTTTTGCTTGAAGAACTTTCCCACTGGAAGAAAATTGACATTTCAAGTCCTAGCGGGATCAAAGAACTATAAGAAATAAACAAGGAACGCTTTGAAAGAAATAAAAACAAAATGCTTTAAAATTTTTGGGCGAAAAAATGCCATAAAAGGTATTAAGCGACAGTGATGCGCACCGTCATTACATAAAAAGTGTGTTCTGACCTTACATAAAGTATCCCCCGTCATTAAGTGAAAAGACAGAAAAAATGCATTGAGCGTTTTGGGCGAAAAATAAAATGTCAAAAAGGTATTATGTGACAGTGATGTGTGACGTAATTGCATGACCTTACATAAAGTGTGCGCCATCAATAAGTTAAACGAAAAAAAAATGCTTTGAATGTTTCGATCGAAAAATAAAAGTCAAAAAGGTATTATGTGACAGTGATGGTTGTACAATCATTACGTGACATCACATAAGGTGTGTGCTGTCGTTAAGTTACAAGTGGGGGTTCCCACATTGGTACGTGTCACATGGTTACATGAAATTGCGTCATGCATATTACACCTGACCGTTTAAAACGGGGTAAGTCATTTGACGTCATTGGAGTCCAGAGGAGCTGTGTTTTGGGAGTCTTGCCAAGTGTGTTCCCTTTAATAGGACCGGTGACCGCACTGAACAGGTGTGACGGCTTGAGGGGATGGTCCGGGAACTCCGGGAAGCCTGCCAGGGGAGGGAACCTTGCCAGCTTTTGAAATCCTATGTTAATTTTCCTATGGTTGTCTTTAAAATCCCATTTTAATTTTCTATAGTAGTCACAGAAATCCAATGTTAATTTCCCTATTTGACCGTTTATAGACGAGGGTGTGTCGTGACGACAGAGGGCGGGAATCTTGCCAGGGATGCCGTGATTTCACAGGGCTCCGTTTAAAATCCTATGGGAAAAGGGATAGGGATGACTTTAAAACCCCATACTAATTTGCAAGGGATGTCACAGAAACCCAACAATAATATCCTAGGGATGTCACAGAAATCCCATGTTAATTACTCTATTATTGCTACTTGTCTATTATTCCCAACCACACTTCAATTAATCATACTGAAACACCTGGACATATTCCAGGGAAATCAATAGGGGAAATACTAGAACACCTCGACATATTCCACAATAGCCGTCTAGACTCCTATATGGAGTAATAAAAAAAAACACCTGGGAAGTCTGCGACCTGGAAAAAGGAATGTCGTGATGTCACAGGGGCAAGAGTTTAAAATCCTCTGAGAAAAGGGAGAGCTGACTTTAAAACAGGGCATGATTTTAAAATCCAGAGAGGGCATGACTTTAAACCTGAAATGCCAATACTACTCCCAGGGTATTTCTCAGAGTTGAAAAAGGTTTGAAGAATAAGAAAATAAGTCTGAGAACCAAGATTTGAATATTGGAAGCTACAATGACGACAATGGTCAAGTATGGTTCTGAAACGTCAGTGCTTTGGAAGATAGAGGAGGATTGGTTAGGAATTTTCCAAGAGAATTGTCTACGCGTAGCTTCGGACACCCATTTAACTTGCTGTATTTTAAACAAGAAACTGCAAGAAAAATGTGGTTCTGTCCCGCTTTCTAGGCCTATAATGAGAGAAAAATTGAGGTGGATAATAAACGTTTTGCGGACGAAGCATGACAGATTGCCAAAGATCGTCCTTTTCGGCCATTCATCTAGGTCATGCTTTCACCACAAGAAAAGCAGGTCGTCCTCAAATGGGTGGGAAAAAGTCATAAGGAGGAATATAAAAGGAAACTGGAACTTTTTGGGAGGGTGTAAAGAGGGATGCTTTGAATAAATTAGTATGGAGGAGGAGCGTGCACAGCTGTGTCAGCCTCAGGCGGCTTGGTGCTGCAGTGAGTTGTTAGTAGTAATAGTATATAGATATAGATATATTTCTCACAAAAGCCCCATGGGCCATGGATATTAGTAGGGATGCACCAGAAGGCACTGTACGAACAACTGTAGGAACCACTTGGACGAACAAGATTACACACCTCTTTCTAGGTCAATGACCCGGTTAGAATACGACCAGGACGATTTAACATCATCAGACCAGACTTTGTGGGGGTGTTAGTTTGAATTTACGTAATTTCTATGTCGAAATCAACATACCATTTTATTTGCTGTGGCATGTGTGGCGTTGTATATATTGATCATACAAGTGACATCACCAGACTTTATGGAATTTCAGCGTTGAATTCACGTAACTGTTATATCACAATTCCACCTTGAGACTGTTTATATTGATCGCACTTCGAGGCTAAAGTAACAGTTTTCTTAACAGCTGTGGTCGCTATAATAGACACGTACATAATATGGGATGTGGACGATATAACTTTACTTCTCGACTGTGTTCTGTATAATACAAAAGTACCATTTAAGCAGTGTTGTCAATATAAAATATTCTCTAAAATTATAGTATACTAAAAAGTTAATACTAATAAAGAAATTCAGAACAATCCTTAGAGATCCATAGAAATCAACTACTGATATGATAATGAATTTGAACCAATAAGGACTGCAACTATCAATGACCTCAACCTCCAAGGGTCCCCTCTCCCAAACCTCCTAGGGGCCCCCTCCCTACAACCTTTTTTTGAGGACACCCATTTGTATTTTCAATTTCTAAGGTAAATTGTAAATTTCGGTCATATGTATTAAGGTGATCTAGAAAGCCCCTAAGTTCACTTTCCCCATAATTCCAGAGCGATATTACATCATCCATATAACGCCCCCAATAGACACGTTTTAAAAAATATGAATTTAAGGCCCAATTTTCAAGGTGTTCTACATAAATGTTCGCTAATGATCCGGATAGCGGTGCTCCCATTGGGAGACCATTTTTTTGTTGATAAAAATAATTACGAAACTGACAATACATTGAATACTTATTACAAATTTTGAATAGGGAGGCTTAAGTTTTTTCCACTAAATGTAGCGAACTGCATATGCACGATTTTTGAGAATAAAGCAAAGGTTCGAAGGCTGTACATAACCACTTTCCAAATATTGGAAGCATGGGGCTTTCATACATGCTACAATTGACCTTAAGGGAATACTTTGCTTGTGTAATTTCGGTAAACCGTATAACTTTAGGCAAAAGCTACCTCAGGATGCCTTTTAGGTTACCCCCACTCTCCAACTTTTTTCAAAATGACATGAAATATGCTTGCGGCTGTACTCGTTCACTTTAAGCCTTTTTTCATGTTTTTTTTATTATTTTTGTGGGTCAAGTTCAGAAGGACATTTGAGGTGAAGTTTTATTTTTAAGATGAGTTTGAAAAAAAAAATAGAGTTATTAATTGAAATGAAGGCAGATAGTTTGTCACTGTGCCAAAGAAGAAAGTTTATCGGAAGAGGAAGTCAGCGTAGGGATATTAAAAACTTGGGTGTCATCTTGGGGTTGAGATGGAGTAAGATCCTCCCACACCGACTTGTTGTTTACTGTTCAAGCACCGAGGACAGTGAAAATAAAATATGTTGTTCGAATGGGTTAATGTAATGTTTCAATTGAGTATACTAATGGGTTATTGAATTGGTTTTTAGCTATCCTTGGAAAAGTAACATTTCCTTTTAGGTTACCCCTCCAACTTTTTCTTAAAATGAAACTGTACCAGTCATACGCTATGCTTCCTCATAGACAAGATGCGGTTTTCCCTGTGGTACTCTATGGCCAATTATCGACATCACACGGCTGTATCAATTAAGAACTAAAGTTACATCAAACAACAACATAGCAGATTATAACATGGATCAAAGTGAAGAGTTAGAAATATCTTTTATGAGTGTGCTATTTGTAATGGCCACTATCACGACTTCAATAATTCATATAAGAGTAATGCAGCAAATTTAGAAATCATGGGAAATGAAACAGAATAGGACAATCTGCGTGATATGAGAAGGAGAATCTTTGATGAAATGGTGAGAAAAGAGGTAGGCTCATCAGTTTCTGCAGTCGAAGAGTGACAATTATCACAAGAAAAAATACAGACAATAGGCATCCTCTCCATTACAAGGAAGACCAGGAGAACAGGGAAGCTCTCAGAAAAAGAGGTACAATATAGCAGAAAAGAAATATATAAAGAAGAGACAAAGACAAGATGGATATCTCTACAGAGGACACTATCAAGAGAGAACACAATGAATTATTTTATGATTCAGATTCACAATGTCTAAAGTTGTTCAATAATGTTAATAATGTATAATAATGTATGAAACATATTTTTATATTAATATTCTACATGTCATTACTTCATTAAAATATGCTATACATTACTTTGTTATATTTCCATTATTTTAGAGTACGCTAGCACCACAAACGCTTAGAATATATATTAAAAATCGGAGATTTGTAATATTAACAAACATGTAATATTTTACAAAGTAAGTTACGTAACATTTTTCATGTTTCATACGTAGTTTTAAGTTCTGGAAATTAGGAGTTACGTAACAATCTCCATGTTTTATTTGCATGCAATAGACACCGAGAGTTTTATGACTCCTCCCCAAAATGAATTCTATGGGTTTTTTACTTTCCCACACAATGAATTCAGATGGTTTTAGGACTTCTCCCCCTAGTCATAAGTCTTTCTAACCTTGAGCAAAGATACAAAAGTTTGATGAAGTACTTCTCTGCTCAAATATTACATTAATAGCCTCCAGAATGATAGGACTATATGACATATAATTTATTAGTTTGAAAAAGTCATCTTGTGGTGTCATATTTGAATGTGCATTTTTATTATTGTCAATGGAACTCGAAGAAATTGACTGTTGTCATTGGATGGTGAAGTATAATATGTTTGATTATGACAAAAGCTTATGGAGTACAACATTACGCCGTATAAACAGACTGGGACTCTACGATAGAGTTATTACACTATATAATAAAAGTAGTCAGGAACTGAAAAATGTTCAGGAAGAATTTAGTGAAATTTGCAGCTTTTTCGGGGTTGAAGACTATATGTAACGGGCATCGTACCTACAGATAAAGTTTTAATTCGAAACTGGGACCCCAGGATTCCACTGTTCAATTTAGAAGAATTTAAGTGTCCTAAATTTGAAGGGGCTCATCACCGTCCTGAACAAGAGGTTAGGTTCTTCGCGCAGTGGTTACATAGGGACGTACCTGATCGTGATAAGTGCATAAGACATGGTAAAAAATATTCTATACCATGGGATCCTCGTTACTGGATGTTTAACAGTGAACATTAAGTATTATTTTTATGTAAATATGTATTTTTTCAAAATCTTTTAACATGTTTAAGCAATAAATATCTTTAAGCCTTGCCCGTCTTTATTTTATAGAATAATTCATCTCCATCAAAATTATACTTTCAGATTCAGCATGTCGAGGAACACACTTTCGGGTTCAGCATGTTGGAGAACCCTAAATGGTCATCCCTAAAAGGGTAAGTTGACCCTAAAAGATTAAGAATCCATGAAACTACACTTTCAGATTCAGCATGTCGGAGAACTCCAAAATTACTTTTCGACTTTATGTATATCCTAACACCAAATTTTCTCAATGAAAAAGGAATAAGTTACAGATCAATTCTAATTTTTTACAAAGAAAATAAGAAGGTTAGTTCTGATTTTTCTCAAAGAGATGACAAAATTTAAAGTTCTGTTCCAAAATTTTCGTACAAGATAGAAAAAAGTTATACCTTGATTGTGAATGTTTGCCATGAAGATAAGGAGCTCCACTTTAATTCTGAGTTTTCTCAAAGAAATTCAAAAATGTTCAAGTTCCCTTCTGAATTTTCTTAAAGAAGAGAAAAAGTTAGCTCCATTCTGAATTTTACCAAAGAAGAGTTACAGTTCAATTCTAATTTCTATTCTGAATTTTCTCGTCTGAATTTTCTGAATGAGAAAGAAATAAGCTACAGATCAATTCTAATTTTTCCCAAAGAAAATAAAAAGGTTCCACTTCAGTTCTGATTTTTCTCAAAGAGATGAACAATTTAAAGTCCTGTTCCAATTTTTCGTAGAAGATAGAAAGAAGTTATCCCTTGATTGTGAATATTCACCATTAAGATAAGGAGCTCCACTATAATTCTGAGTTTTCTCAAAGAAGTGCAAAAATCTTCAAGTTCTCTTCTGAATTTTCTTAAAGAAGAGAAAAAAGTTGGCTCAATTCTGAATTTTACCAAAGAAGAGTTACAGTTCAATTCTAATTTTTCTAAAGAAAATAAAAAAGGTTCCACTTCAATTCTTAATTTCCCTAAGACATAACATATTTAAAGTCCTGTTCTAAATTTTTCCGTAGAAGATAGAAAGTTATACTAAGATTGTGATTATCCACCATGAAGATAAAAAGTTCCACTTTAATTCTAAATTTTCTCAACGAAGTGAAGAGAATTTCAAGTTGTTTTCTGAATTTTCTCACTGAAAAAGAAATAAGTTACAGATCAATTCTAACTTTTTCCAAAGAAAATAAAAAGATTCCACTTCAGTTCAGATTTTCCTCAAAGAGAGGAAAAAATTTAAAGCACTGTTCCAAATTTTACGTAGAAGATAGAAAAGTTATTCTTTGATCTTGAATGTTCGCCATGAAGATAAGGAGCTTCACTTTAATTCTGAGTATGCTCAAAGAAGTGCAAAAATGTTCAAGTTCTCTTCTGAATTTCCTCAATGAAAAAGAAAATACGTTACAGATCACTTTTAATTTTTTCCAAGAAAATAAAAAGGTTCCACTTCAGTTCTGATTATTCTCAAAGAGATGAAAAAATTTAAAGTTCTGTTCCAAATTTTTGATAGAAGATAGAAAAAGTTCTACTTTAATTCTGAGTTTTCTCAAAGAAGTGCAAAAATATTCTAGTTCTCTTCTGAATTTTCCTAATGAAGAGAAAAAATTACAAAAAGTTATACTATGGTTGTGAATATTCTCCATGAAGATAAAAAGTTGAACCTTAATTCTAAATTTTATCAACAAAGTGAAGAAAAGTTCAAGTTCTCTTCTGAATTTTCTCAATGTAGAAGAAATGAGTTACAGATCAATTCTAATTTTTTCCAAGAAAATAAAAAGGTTCCACTTCACTTCTGATTTTTCTCAAAGAGATGAAAAAAATTTAAAGTTCTGTTCCAAATTTTTCATAGAAGATATACAAATTTATGTTCGGGAATATTCGCCATGAAGATAAGGAGCTCCACTTTAATTTTGATTTTTCTCAAAGAAGATGAGCCTGTTAGTAGTAGTAGTATCTATATTTCTGAATATTCCTTTTCTTACATCTCAAACTTTTTAATAGATATTCTAAACGTTTAACGTTCTAGCATACCCTTAAGAACTGAGGTGGAAGCCCTTTTATTTTCTTTGGAAAAATTAGGATTGAACTATAACTCTTCTTTGATAAAATTCAGAACTGAGCTAACTTTATTCTCTTCTTTAAGATAATTCAGAGAGAACTTGAACATTTTTGCACTTCTTTTGAGAAAACTCAGAACTAAAGTGGAGCTCCTTATCTTCATGGAGAATATTCGCAATCAAGGTAAAACTTTTTTCTATCTTAATGAAAAATTGGAACAGAACTTTAAATTTTTCATCTCTTTGAGAAAAATCAGAACTGAAGTGGAACCTTTTTATTTTCTTTGAAAAAAATTAGAATTGATCTGTAAATTATTTCTTTTTCATTGAGAAAATTCAGAAGAGAACTTGAACTTTTCTTCAGTTCGTTGAGAAAATTTAGAATTAAAGTGGAAATTTTTATCTACTTGGAGAATATTCACAATCATAGTATAACTTTTTCTATCTTCTACGGAAAAATTTAGAACAGAACATTAGATTTTTTTATGTCTTTGAGAAATTAAGAACTGAAGTGGAAGCTTTTTATTTTCTTTGGAAAAATTAGAACTGAACTGTAACTCTTCTTTGGTAAAATTCAGAATTAAGCTAACTTTTTCTCGTCTTTAAGAAAATTCAGAAGAAAACTTGAAAATTTTTGAATTTCTTTGAGAAAACTCAGAATTAAGTGGAGCTCCTTATCTTCATGGCAAATATTCACAATCAAGGTATAACTTTTTCAATCTTTTACGAAAAATTTCGAGCATAACTTTAAATTTTTTCGTCTCTCTTGGAAAAATCAGAACTGAAGTGGAACCTTATTATTTTCTTTGGAAAAAATTAGAATTGATCTACAACTTATTTCTTTTTCATTAAGAAAATTTGGTGTAGGGATATACATAAAGTCGAAAAGTAATGTTGTAGTTCTCCGACATGCTGAATCTGAAAGTGTAATTTCATGGATTCTTAACCTTTTAGGGTTAGCTTACCCTTTTAGGGATGGCAATTTAGGGTTCTCCAACATGCTGAACCTGAAAGTGTGTTCCTCGACATGCTGAATCTGAAACTATAATTTGCATGGAGATGAACTATTCTAAAGAATAAAAACGGGTAAGGCTTAAAGATATTTATTGCTTAAACATATTAAAATATTTTGAAAAAATACATATTTACATAAAAATAATACTTAAAGTTTACAGTTGAACATCCACAGACGAGGATACCATGGTATAGAATACTTTTTACCGTGTCTTATGCACTTATCACGATCAGATATGTCCCTATGTAACCTCTGTACGAAGAACCTAGTCTCGTATTCAGGTTGTGGATAAGTTCCTTCAAATTTAGAACACTTAAACTCTTCTTAATTGATAAGGGGATTCCTTGGGTCACAGTTTCGAATTCAAACTTTATCTGTAGGCACATTACCTTTACATATAGTGCTTCAACCCCGAAAAGCTGCGAATTTCACTGACTTTTTCCTGAACATTTTTCAGTTCTTGACCACTTTTATTATATGGTGTAATAGCTCTATTGTAGAATCCCAGTCTGTTTATACGGTGTAAAGTAGTACTACATAAGCTTTTATCACAATCAAACAAATTATAGTTCACCGTCCTATGATAACAGTCAATTTTTTCGAGTTCCATTGACAATAATAAAAATGAACCTTCAAATATATCATCACAGCCTGATTTTTCAAACCAATAAATTCTGTGTCATATAGTCCTATCATTCTGGAGGCTATTAATGTAATATTTGAGCAGAGAAGTACTTCATCAAACTTTATGTCTTTGCTCAAGGTTAGAAAGACTTATGACTAGGGGGGAATCCTAAAACCATCTGAATTCATTGTGTGTGAGAGTCATAAAACCCATAGAATTCATTGTGGGGAGGAGTCATAAAACTCTTGGTGTCTATTGCATGCAAATGAAACATGGAAATTGTTACGTAACTCCTAATTTCCAGAACTTAAAACTACGTACGAAACATGAAAATTGTTACGTAACTTAGCTTGTAAAATAAAACATGTTTGTTAATATCATATATCGCCAACTTTTTAATAGATATTCTAAGCGTTTGTGGTGCTAGCGTACTCTAAAATAATGGAAATATAACAAAGTAATGTGTAGCATGTTTTTAATGAAGTAATGACATGTAGAACATTAATATAAAAATATGTTTCATACATTATTATACATTATTAACATTATTGAACAACTTTTTGTTTTTCTTTTTTATTATTATGTTTATACTCCACTTGTACTACTTGTTGTCTTGTAGTTGTGGGTAATAAATGATTGATTGATTGATTGATTTAGACATTCTGAATCTGCATCATAAAATAATTCATCGTGTTCTCTCTTGATAGTGCCCTCTGTAAAGATATCCACTTTGTCTCTTCTTTTTATCTTTCTTTTCCGCTATATTGTACCTCCTTGTATGAGAGCTTCCCTGTGCTCCTGATCTCCCTTGTAATGGAGAGGATGTCCATTGTCTGTATTGTTTCTTGTGATAATTGTCACTCTCTTCCACTGCAGAAACTGATGAGTCTACCCTTTTTCTCTCCATTTCATCAAAGATTCTCCTTCTCATTTCACGGATATTGTCCTCTTCTATTTCCTTTCCAATGATTTCTAAATTTGCTTCATTACTCTCATACGAATTACTGAAGTCATGATAGTGGCCATTACAAATAGCACACTCACAATAAAAAAATATTTCTAACTCTACACTTTGATCCATGTTATAATCTGCTATGTTGTTTGATGTAACTTTAGTTCTCAAATGATACAGCCATGTGGTGTCGATAATTGGCCATAGAATACCACAGGGAAAACCACATCGTGTCTATGAGGAAGCATAGCGCATGATTGGTACAGTCGCAAGCATTATTTCATGTCGTTTTGACAAAAAGTTGGAGGGGGGTAACCTAAAAGGCAATGCTACTTTTCCATGGATAGCTAAAAGCCGATTCAGTAACCCAATAGCATACTTAATTCAAACATCACATTAACACGTTCAAACCGCAGATTTTATTTTCACTTTCCTCGGTGCTTTAACAGTAAACAATAAGTTGGTGTGGGAGGATCTTACTCCAACTCAACCCCCAGCTGACACCCCAATTTTTAATATCCCTACGCTGACTTCCTCTTCTGATAAACTTTCTTTTTTGGCACAGTGACAAACTATCTGCCTTCATTTGAATTAATAACTCTATTTATTTTTTTCAAACTTATCTTAAAAATAAAACTTCACCTCAAATGTCCTTCTGAACTCGAGCCACAAAAATAATAAAAAAAAATATTGAAAAAAAGGCTTAAAGTGAACGATTACAGCCGCAAGCATATTTCATGTCATTTTGAAAAAAGTTGGAGGGTGGGGGGTAACCTAAAAGGCATCCCGAGGTAGGTTTTGCCCAAAGTTTTACGGTTTACCGAAGTTACATAACCAAGGTATTCCCTTAAGGTCGATTGTAGCATGTATGAAAGCCCCATGCTTTCAATATTTGGAAAGTGGTTATGTACAGTCTTCAAACCTTTGCTTTATTCTCGAAAATCGTACATATGTAATTCGCTAGATTTAGTGGAAAACCTTGAACCTCCCTATTCAAAATTTGTAATAAGTATTCAATGTATTTTCAGTTCCGTAATTCTTTTGATAAAAAAAAGGTCTCCCTATGGGAGCACCGCTATCCGGATTATTAGTGAACATTTATGTAGAACACCTTGAAAATTAGGCCTTAAATTCATATTTTTTTAAACATGTCTATTGGGGGCGTTATATGAATGACGTAATATCGCTCTGTAATTATTGGGAAAATGAACTTGGGGGCTTTCTAGATCACCTTAAAACATATGAGCGAAATTTACAATTTACCTTAGAAACTGAAAATGCTAATAAATTAACGTTTCTGGATGTATTAATTATTCATAGCATTGATAAACTGGATTTTACAATTTACAGAAAACCCACACAAAATAAATGATATCTACATTTTAAATCCTAATACCCCCCCCCCCCCACAAAGTTAAAGGAGGTGTTGCTACATCTGTTGTCGACCATGTCATAAACATTTGCTCTGATTCTTACATCACAGATGAACTAAATTTCAATAGAGACATTATGGACAAAGAACAATTCAACGTTTCGTAAACGATTTTCAAACTGTAACTAACCGCTTTAAATTAGTAGATCGGGAAATGTGCTTGAAAATACATGTTTCGATGTGTCTTAATTTTTATAGTGACGGTAACAATTTTAATAGTGATTTTATTACTGGATGTTTGTATGAATAGCTGAAGTACCTATGTTTAGTAAGTAGAAAAGTCCTACTGAGGAAATTTTTTATGCCACGTGGGGACTTTGTAAAGGATATCAGTCTAAATTGTCATATTTCATAATGCTATGCAAAAAAGTTTCAGAATTGGATGATAAAAGAATCAGCTTGTCTAAGTCCCGAAAGATGAGGTCAGAAATAACGTTCTGATAACTTTTTTCTTAGACATTCATAACTTTTAATGGAGCCTCTATATTGAAATTGGGGGGTGACCTCAAAAAAAAAGTTGGAGGGAGAAGGCCTCTAGGAGGTTAGGGAGAGGGGACCTTTGGAGTTTGAGGTCATTGGTTCTTGCGGTCCTTGATGGTTCATAATCGTCTCACTAGTTGATTTCTAAGGTTTTCTAAGTATTGTTCTGAATTTCTTTATTAGTATCAACATTTTAGTATACTAGAATGTTAAAGCATATTTTATATTGACAACGCTGCTTAAATGGTACTTGTGTATTATACAGAGCACAGTCGAGAAGTAAAGTTATATCGTCCATATCCCATATTGTGTACGTATCTATTATATCGACAACAGCCGAGAAGTAAACTGTTACTTTAGCCTCAAAGCGAGATCAATATAAACAGTCTCAAGGTGGAATTGTGATATAGCAGTTACGTAAATTCAACGCTGAAATTCCATAGAGTCTGGTGATGTCACTTGTATGATCAATATATACAACGCCACACATGCCATAGCAAATAAAACGGTATGTTGATTTCGACATAGAAATTACGTAAATTCAAACTAACACCCCCACAAAGTCTGGTCTGATGATGTTACATCGTCCTGGTCGTATTCTAACCCTGTCATTCACCTAGAAAGAGGTGTGTAATCTTGTTCGTCCAAGTTGTTCGTACAGTTGTTCGTACAGTTGTTTGTACAGTGCCTTCTGGTGCATCCCTACTGATATTACAAGTACAAATAAAAACACATATAACATAATAAGTTCAAACACTTTTGAAACTAACACTACAATAGAAAACCCTCCCTACGTCTCATCCCCAAGCTCTCAAAATTTCCCAATTTTTAATATCCACTTTGCAACTACTTCCTATTTTATTTACTAAACAACTTCCAAGCATCATATCCCTCCTAAAAATTTCCTTTATTTCTTCACAATAACACATAAAATGCTTTAATCTTCAGACTCCCCGCGCATCGGACAAGTGAAGGGACCCCTCCGTGCCTTAACCGTCCCTAAATATTTTCTTCCCCCCCCCCCAGCGGCATAAAATTCCCCCTTACTCATAAAACCCATTTTAAAGTATCATTTCAGAGCCCAAATTTTAGGCATATTTCTTCTCCCCAGTGAATTTATCTATATATTCGAAGGGATTGTGACATCCCTATATTGCTCTGCAAAAACCTAATTATACAACCTTAATATATGAAGTTGTACATGAATATCACAGCCAACATAACGCATGTGCAACATGAAAATGAAAGCGGAAAATCGAATTTTCTGACGCAGTCGGTATAGATAACTAGCAGCGTTAAGTAGGGATAATAGTGCTAAGTACTAGTTTCGTTCAATTTTAGCTTCGTCTGTCACCATAAATGTAGACGGTTTCGGAATATGGTGTTCGATTCCTTGTCTCTGTCTGATTCCTTATCTCAGGGGAACTGCTCTCACTGTTTTTTGGGCTGTTTCTCAGTCGGCATCTATCTTGTCTCTCATTCGCTACTTTCCTTCTAGATAAAATTGTGTAACCTATATTACTCAGAAACTAACAAAACCTCTTTATACTTTACTTCTTCTTAATAACTTTACCAGCTCCTTCGTTTTCTTCCCTTTTTGCGTTTTATTTACCGTTTTAATTTTCTTAAAAACTATACTACATCATTAGTTTTTAGTATTTTTGACATGTCATGACTTGTGTATTTAGTTTTTCTTTTCTCTCTATTTTCCAGCCGAGCTTATTACATGATGGCTTGACTTAATATACAATGAATGATTATTCATCCGGTTTTGTTATTTGTTAATTTCTTCTTTAACCAGATCACTCTATGTTTTTGATGATAAATTCTTTTACCTTCAAGTAAATTTATTGGCTTTCTTGTTGTTGCTGTTTTTTCAACTCGTTACTTTTTTAAATTTTGACTCCGAAACATGAATTCAACCCATCTGGGCTTGTGATAGACAATGTTCAAAAAGAAATATCTTATCGAGCATACAGCATGTATGTATGATATATGAGGCTCACTAAAATAAGACAAAAATTCCGAATCCTTGCGGAGTTCAAAATTATCGTTATTTGTTATCTAAAAGTGCAACAGTAAAGAGGCTTCCAAAATGGCGTAAGAATTACTACACGGCCTTAAAATAGCTTGTTAGCAATTTCTGAAAATCAGGAAACCTCTCTGTTACTATACTTCTTTCTCGTTATATGATTTAAAAACTAAAATTTGTGGCATTGATAGTAAATAATTATATATTATGCCCCGAACAAAATAGGATACCTCAAACTTTCTTGAAAATAAATTAAAAATTGAAGGAATTATCTCTTTTGGATCTTTATCCTCTAGTTACATTTGTAAATATATATTCAATCCATGGCCATTTTCCATGTCGGTATTTTTCTCTAACATTTGCTGGAACAGGTTTTCCGAACTCAGCAGTAACATAGAGCTCAGAAAATTTGATAAAAATGAAATATATATTTCTGAGGAATATACTTGAAAAATAAAAACACATTTTACGACGCCATAATCAACAAAAACACAAGAATATATTTAGTATTATTCAAGTTTTTTGTATAGATTTTATAAACATTAGGTTTTTCATTCTTGTTGAGCTGAGCTCAGAACTTTCAACAAAATGTCAAACCAACGTGTTTAGGAAATGTGAGGGAAACGCAAATTTCTCAGCCAAAAAACTGACGCAAGTGATTATGTAACATGTCTTTTGCTTTTACTCAGAAATTTTCACAAAAAAAAGCGTAAATGGAAAACGCGTCGAAGGAAGCCATAGATTGCATTCATGGATAGATGAAAAACAATAACATCAGTGCCTCTAACTAAAAAACTAATTGATATAATTTTATGCACCATATTATTTAATTGATGCTCAACTTTTCAGGTAAAGACTCAAATGGTTAAAGAATCGTGTTTTCCGAAATTTAGCTTAAGTAGTTTTTCTTATCATTAATTTGCCTGTTCCCGCCCCTGAAGACATTTTGTTCTTGTGTTTCTCCATCTTTTTTCCCTTTCTTATTTCGCCCATGCAAAAACTTTAGCAGAAATTTTTGGAGTCGTATAAACTCACTATAATCAAATTAATTTCGGACTAGGAGGCAAAATATTACGACGCCCGTAAAAGGTGAAGGTGTCCATGAACCAGCTGTTTCTTTAAGTTCTGTTACGCTCAGAAAAGACTTTGACATTTTACAACCCCGTGTTTTTCAAAAGAAAAGCGGGTAAAAATCAAATGTAGTAGATAAAATACACGAAAAGTTCAAAAGGTAAAAATTAAACTTACTCGTAGCATCCATTCGCAATGATCAAGGATATCTAAATAGACAGTTGAACTAAGGAATAGGTTTGAAGTGGATTGTAGAGGTTCTCCAGCAGATGATGTTATGTTTGATTCATATCGGTACTGATAACTATGCCCAACTCTATATGAAAATTTTGGATTATCTAAAATTGAAAAAAAGTGTAATTATAATAATGAAACACATAGTTTGTATAACGATAAGAGCACATAGAGAAGCGGACGAGAAAGGGGATTCTTGCTAAATTGGCATAGAGGACCCACCTTCAAATGGATTTACGATGTTTTTTCATGGGCACGATGTCACCCATGCCTTACGTATCTTCAAGCTATGGCACATAGTGTAACTTTAATAGACACTACATTGCTCAACTTTTTTACATTTTTATTGTTTTTATTATTAACATATTATTATGCATATTTTCTGCTATTACACAAAATAATTATACATAACTGCAATTATGGGTGGACTCACCAAATTAAGTCAAGGCTCAGGCCTTATTCTGATCAGGCTATAATTCCGTACTTGCAGTCTTGCCTCTGTACCTGAATGCCTTCAGAGTACACAAAGCAAAATTTTTGAGGAAAAAAGAACATTTTCATGCAGGAAGATCTCATAGAAACTATAATTAGAATAAAAAATGCTTGAAAATAAAATAATTTGTCAACCTCATGTACCTCTAAAGCCCCTTTTTATACCCATTTTATGTAAACATTCCTCTTTTACTACATGTTTTATGAATTTTCTAACCAGTGAGGGAGTGTGGAGGCCAAATGACATGCCTGAAATGAATTAAAATTTATATCACACTCGGAATGAAATGATAGGCGATTTCCGTGAATTATTGATAATGGCGTATCAAACTCAAGATAAAATAAAAGAAGGAATACAATTCAAAGAGTTTTGTTGACAAGACACTTGATTTTTTTTTCAACCTAAGCGATAAGAAGGGAATCAGAATTGTTGAACACTAGCAAGACAATCTCGATTGGAATATGATAGGCTAGATAACAATCGGATCCTCAAACACTAATAAAATATAAATTTCAAGATGAAAATCGTTGCCCAATAAAAATTTAAAGGGTGTTTGGGCATAAATTTCAAAAATAAATGGTGTCGAGACTTTGAGAAGGTGGAAAAAAGTAAAAAATTATACGAGGTATTTAGCTATTTGTTTAACGTACTTTAAAGCATAGCCCCAAGTTGTACCATATGGTACCCTCATTGAGGGCATGTAATGGTTTACACTATTGCTCTACAATCTAGCTTCATAGTAAATACAAAAATAACAGATTTGCTAAGTGAAATGTAAGAATGGGTCAGTTTGTCATAATCTAGAAGGAAAGATTAGCTCCCTTCCTTCAGATAGGCGTCAAGTATGGGCAGATGAAAAGAAGACCTTCCAAATTTTTTAGCCGGTTAGGAAGAACAAATGAGCTCCCTACAACTACTCTGCAAAGCATGAGAGAGAGAGAGAGAGAAAGATAGAGAGAGAGAGAGAGAGAGAGAAAGAAAAAGTGGAAATTTACTGAAATTTGTATTTCAATCCTTACACATGTACAACAAAATCAAAAACTGAAAATTGAGATTTTCCACTGAAAACAAAGCAGTCAATAAAATGAGTAGCTAATCGGTGATTCAATAAAACCTATCGCGAAATATTCAAGTCATCACATCAGAACGAAGAGTTTAGATACTAAAAAAAACTTTGACGTCGCCATTACCTCATACGTTGGTACATCTATTAACAAAAGCTTCTCCGGTTTCGCAATACAAAGAACGGGGTTAAGACACCACAAATCCTCCGAAAAACGTTTTCACAACGATCCAATTCCTCTCAGATGGCCAAATCAGATCAGTTTCTGTTTTGTGGTACACAGAGTTAAACGGATAGACACTATCCAAGGTAGTTTCTTTGGTTTAACATATAAAAAAATTTTATTTACTAGAAAAGAAAATGAGTTTATAGTTTTGTTCATGTATGAGCCTGGTGTTTAGTAGACCAGATAATTATTTGTATTTTAATGGTTTAGCTGCGGTAAATCCTGTATTTGGGTATGGATAATACCTTTCATAAGTTTATATTTTACAAATTACATAAGGTCATAACAGCTTGGCCGTATAGACCGTCATTACATAAGGTCACAACACCTAGGGTGTATAGGTTGTCATTACATAAGGTCATAACGCCTAGGGCGTACAGGCTGTCATTACATAAGGTCATAACGCATAGGGCGTATAGGCCATCATTACATAAGGTGATAACGCCTAGGGCGTACAGGCCGTCATTACAGAAGGTCATAACGCCTAGGGCTTATAGGCCTTCATTACATAAGGTCATAACGCCTAGATTGTTAAGTCCGTCATTGCATAAGGTCATAACGCGTAGGGCATACAGGCCGTCATTACATAAGGTGATAACACCTAGGGCTTGTAGGCCGTCATTACATAAGGTCATAACGCCTAGGACGTACAGACCACCATTACACAAGGTTATAACGCCTACGGCCTATAGGTCTTCTGGCAAAGGATAAGTTGATCTGGAGATTGCAGCTCAGATTAGTCCCAGCATCTGATTATAAAGATTTTATAGTTGGATAAGATTATGTATTTATAATATTGTAATTGGATTCTTTTCCGAGCGTGACCACACCTCCAACACTATCGGGGGTGAGGGCCCCTCAACAACAGCCTCGAGAGACCGAGAAGATACAGGTGATGGCAATTCTGAGAATGAGGACAATGATTCTTTGTATTTCGATGACGAGCAGTCAATGGTAGACACTGATCCCGGAACATATGACAAGGTCTCTTTGGCAGAGTCGCTGGACCTTGTATACGAAGTACTGGGTGACACCATTTACCCCAGGCCTACCATTACCATCCAACAGCCTCGCTCAGTAGCAGAGCCGGGTTTGGCAATTGAGCCATTTAAGAGAAAACAGCTTATCACGTTACCTTTCTCCCCAATGCTGAAAAACTTCGTAAAGCAGCGCTCAGAAGAACTACAGTCAACAACAAAGAATAAGTCATTCTCAGAACGTGGTACTTTCTTCGATCCTCTCGACATACCGGGCCAAGCGAAAGCTTACAAATGTCACGACACACATTTGGCTTCACAGGCGCGCGCAATTCTTTGTTTTTGGACTTGCACTCTTTGAGTAAAGTTTCCCCTTTTTTCCTTAGTTTTTATCCCTTTTTAGATATTGGCAGCTGGCAACCCTGGTGGTACGCAAAAATCATGGAACAAAACATTACAGAAGTGAATTTTTGTATCTTATTTGTAATTATTTGTATTTTAATCATTTGGGTGTGTTAAACCCAATATTTATGGTATGGTATAGTACTCTTTACATAAGGTCATAACGCCTAGGGTATACAGGGCGTCATTACATAAGGTTATAACGCCTTGGGCGTACAGACTGGCATTACATAAGGTAATAACACCTTGGGTGTACAGGCCTTCATTACATAAGGTCATAATACTTTGGGAATACAGACCGCCATTATATAAGGTCACGACGCCTTGGACGTACGTACCGTCATTACAGAGTATTGTAACGACTACAGCGCTGGCCTATAGGTCTGTTCTGGCAAAAGGTAAGTTTATTCTGGTGATTAGAGTAGAATTTACTTCCAGCGTCTAATTACAAATTTGCTATGCTAGCTGGATAACAGTATATGCTTATAATATTGAAGAAAATATTGTTTCAAAACGTAGTACTTTCTTTGACCCTTTCGGCGTCCCGGACCGAGCGAAAGCTTACAAATGTCAAGACTCATTTTCAGCTTCACAGGCACCATGCATAAACCCAAAGTTCATTGTGTTACCATCAACCGGATAAGTAGAGGACATAAAGTTCATATCAGTTGACAGAAAGTCATTCTTGGCCTTAGATTCTTCCACACGAGTGACTCTGAGCATGCTATCATACAGTGACCTCACTGTCATAAAGATCTTAAAGGCAGAGAACGTCTCTCATGACACTATCCCAAAAACTGATAAAGTTCTTGGATTCTGTTAATAGATGACAGCAGCATCTTTCAAATATTCCTTCTAGAGCGTTCTCAAAATTGATGTTTATGAGAAGACATACTGTCTCGAACTCAATTCCTCACTTGTCTCAGGAGATTAGAAATAAATCAAGATTATTATCTCTGGAAAGTATTTCATGTTTTCCGCCGACTTTAAGGACCTAACTCACAGAATGAAGTTAGGGTTCACTTTCAAAAACAAAATCTATCAGTTCAAAGTCCCATCGTGAGCTATGACCATCTTCAAACCATCCAATTGCATGCTTACATGAACAAATAGATTCTGCACAATTACCAAAAGTCATTAGTATAGAACAATGTAACGACCATTATAATTCTCCAGCACAGACTTGGGTTCATGCTGAGCGAGAAATCAGAATTGCAACCTAGGCGACAGATCATATTTCTCGGGTTTCTGGTAGACCTGGAGGTAAAGAGGGTGTACTTAACCTCGGAAAATATTCAAAACTTGATACATGCAATCAAGGCAGCTCTGTAAAAATCGCATACCTCAATAAGGCAACTGATGAGCCGATTGGAATCCTCAATGCGGGCTCAAGAGCAATTCCTTTCAACTGACTACATCTCAGGAAATGTCAGTTACTAATTGTCAGATTGTGGGACAGGTATTGGAACAACATAGATTTAAACATCCTAATTACGACAGAGATCAAAGAGGCATTTTCACCGTGGCTGAACAAAGATTGGCTGAGTCAAGGCCTTCCTCTCAAGCCCCCTATTGTTTCCAAATCAATTGTCACCGACAGCTCAACCTACGGGCTGGGTGGCTATCTAGAGGACCCACATCAACTTCGGGGACTTGGTCTCCAAAAGAGAAATCTTTTCGTATAAATTGCCTCGAGATGAGAGCCGTATCCAACACAATCAAAGCCTTTGCGGAGGAGCTAAGAAACGAAGTAGTCATGGTAGTGACGGAAAACTCGACTGTAGTCAATTACATAAACAAAGAGGGCGGAACCCGTTCTTTCTCCCTAGAGGAGGAACCCATAAAGCACTTCGAGATTACGATGGCCCTGAACGTTCACTTGAAGGCATGACACATCGCCGGGTCACTCAATCTAGTAGCCGACACACTGTCACGAGAAGGAAAAGGTCTGCCCACGGAATGGAGTCTCTACGAGAGTGTCTTCAGAGCCCTGTCAAAAGAGTACGGATTGCCAGAAGTCGATCTATTCGCGACTCGATTGAACCGGAAGATCGACGTATATTTCTCACCAGTTCCAGATTCTCTTGCGATCGGAAGAGATGCCCTTGCCCACGATTGGTCGAACAAACACAGCTATGCCTTCCCTCCCTGATCCCAAAGGTTCTGGAGAAGGTTCGAAAGTCTGTGAATTGCCGAATAACGCTAATTGCTCTGCGAGGGCCTCGCCAAGCTTGGTACGAGAATCATCTCAACCTGCTAGTAGAATTGCCTATACCCCTCTGAGGTTAGTCAGATCTCCTCGAGCAGGGTCGACTTCACCACCCAGCACTAGGGAATCTAAATTTACATGGCTGGAAGACGTCGACCGTGGACTCTAAAAGAGAGGTTTTTCTAAAGAATCAGCCCGTGCAATCGCCCGGCCCAGCGATGATTCTACCATTGAATTGTACAAAGGAAAATGGCAAGTGTTCGTGGGTTGGTGTAGTGACAGGAAGATTAATCCTCTCGAAACCAGTATTCAGGCAGTTGCAGAATTCATGATATATCTAAGGACTGGTCGAAACCTCGCACCATCAACGATATAGGGTTATAAAGCAGCAATATGCGGAACGCTAGCTCTAGCTACAGGAACAGATATCAGTAAAGATACTTGTTTGACGAAAATTATACAGAATTTTTGGCACGAGTCACGGCGGACACAACATGATATCCCTGCCTGGGATTTTGTCCTTGTTCTAAGGTATTTAGAACTTCATGATTTCTTTGACTTGTGGAATGTTGATATGAAAGATCTTACTCTTAAGACGGTATTCATTACTGCCATCGCATCTTGTCGTCGAAGGAGTGAAATTCATGCCTGGTCCTTCAGTACAGCACAACTTGCGGATAATTCAGTAACTCTCAGGTTTCTCCCTTCGTTTAGACCCAAAACCGTGAAGGCTCATGAGATACCTTCTCCTATCCTTCTTCCCGCGCTAGATGTAGATCCAGCTTTATGTCCAGTGAGAATACTATCGGCCTACGCACAGCGAACAGCTAACGTGGTGGTCAGAAAGGGGAGAAAAAGGTTCTTCATTCCTTTTTCTAAAATAGCACCACGAGAGGTGGCAGCTGGAACCATTTCTTCTTGGATAAAGCAGGCCATAACTATGGCATATGAGGCAGAAAAGGAAGAGTGTAGAAAAGGGAAAGCACACGACACAAGATCCACGGCGGCGTCATGGGCGCTATCAAAATTAATACCACTTGCTGATATAATGAGTGCTGCTGGCTGGTCTTTGGAGTCGACTCCCAGACAACACTACCTTCATGAAATAGAAGATCAAACCGATGCTCTACATTTCGTTGCGGACCAGACAGTTTTATAGTTAATACATTTGAATATTTGAGTTCGAAACTAATATTTTATATTAGTTGATTTATGAACCCACCACCAAATCGGTTGGAATCTAAGCTTTTGTTAATAGATGTACCAACGTTTGAGGTTATGGCGACGCCATGACCGAACTTTCGAATGAAAGTTCAGTTTGGCTAGCCGATACTTACCTCATACGCTGGTACATAGAGTCCCTCCCTCCTCCCCACTCATAGAGAGTTAGGGAATTATAAGGGATTTAGTTCAAAACAGAAACTGATTTGATTTAGCCATGTGAGAAGAATTGGATCGTTGTGAAAACGTTTTTCGGAGGATTTGTGGTGTCCTAACCCGGTCTTTGTATTGGAAAACCGGACAAGCTTTTGTTAATAGATGTACCAACGTATGAGTTAAGTATCGGCTAGCCAAACTGAACTTTCATTCGAAAGTTCGGCTTTTTTTTATTGGCTAAAATTTCATACAAAAGAACCAACTCGGCTTTACGTTCTTTTTACTTGCTAAACGCTTGACAAATCAAAAACGGGTAAACGCAACAGTGGGTAAAGGCGGGATATTTGGCTTCCCTTTCTGACATACGCTTCAATAGTGTTATCGGCTTACGAAATGTAGTCAGCTTACGTCACATAAATAAACCAAATGAATTAAGGAACAGTTTTTAACACAGAATTAAAACACATTAATATCTCTTTTTCTCTTAGGTTAGATACAGAATTATATTGGTTTGAATCCCCAGTTTCCCCTTTACCGAATGAAATGCGGACAATTTCCCTGCCAAAATTATCTAATATATTTTTTATGTCAGTACAACGTAAATATTAGTTTAAATACTACTACTAACAACTCACTGAAGCACCAGGCCGCTGAGGCCAACAGAGCTATACACGCTACATCTCCATCTCACTCTGCTCAAAGCCTCCCTCTTTACAACCTTGAAGAAGTTGGGAGGCTGTAAGTTGGGAAAACTGAACGTGAAAAAGTGGTTCTATTCCGCTTCCTAGCGCTATAATGAAAAGAAGGTTGAGGTGGCTAGGACACGCTGTGCGGATGAAGAATGACATATTAATAATGATCATAGTTTTCGGTCAGCCATCTAGTGTTTATAATTAAATAAAATAAATTCGCGTTACCCTTGTGGGGTTTAAAATATGTAAGTTAATATAAGATGAGATCCCTTCAACTGATAAAATATGGGTAATGCATTTGTCAAGGTATCTAATATACCTTATTTAACATACAAATATAAAAACTTTGAAATAAAGAAAATCTTTAGATACTGTCAAAAGCAGAGATTGTTCTGAATTCTTAATCATTCATAAAGCACTGATTATCCAAAGTAAAGTTGACTCAAAGTGAGTATCCTTACACTGCAAAATGCTATTATAGTAGACTAGAACATTATTTAATAAAATCAATTTACCTTGAAAACATTTTGAGCGGCTACACTTCCCATTCAATACTGGAATTGCTTCTGAAAAACCTAAAAAAAATCTAGTCGTTAATGAAAGTATGCAATGGACCGATCACTCCATTGTCACTGATCAAACAGTTCGTGGTAACGAACTGTAAGTAAGGAGCGACCCGGCTCAATAGTAACCAAAACTCTAAAAAATGGAATTTTGATACCAATAGATCCATCAAAAGAATTAAATTTTTATGCTGATTTCAAATACATAAGTGTTATCAAGTTTAGTCCTACCCATCAAAAGTTATGCGCCTGAGAAAATTTGCCCGATTTTCAAGAAAAGGGGGAAACACCCCCCAAAAAACATTGAACCTTAATGAAAATCACACCAGTCAGCGTATTAAAGAACTCTACTGTAGAGGTTTCAAGCTCCTATCTGCAAAAATGTGGATTTTTGTATTTTCTGCAAGAAGAAAGATCAAGGATGCATGTTTATTTGTTTTTTTTTGTTTTTTTCCCCAGGGGTGATCGTATCGACCTAGTGGACCTAGGATATCGTGGGAGGACTCATCCAAAACGAAATTAAAAGTTCTAGTGCCTTTTTTAAGTGACCCAAAAATAGAGGGTAACTAGGCCCCCTCCCACGCTCATTTTTTCCTAAAGTCACCCGATTAAAATCTTGAGATAGTCATTTTGTTCAGCATGGTCGAAAAATATAATAACGATGTCTTTGAGGATAACTGAATCCCCCACAGTCCCCGGGGGAGGGCTGCAAGTTATGAACTTTGCCCAACGTTTTATTGGTTATTCGGAAATATACAGACGTTTTCAGGGGGGATTTTTTCTGGTAGTAGGGGGGGGGGTCGGGAGTTACGTGGGAGGATCTTTTCATGGAGAAAGTTTTCATGTGGGAAGGGACATTTCTATGAAGAGGGCCCAGGATCTTCCAGCATTATTTAAAAACAACCATCAGAAATTAAATACAAATAAAACAAGTTTTTCAACTAAAAGTAAGGAGTAACATTAAAAATTAGAACGAACAGAAATTATTACATATATGATTGGGTTCGCCCCCTAGTGAATACCTCGCTCTTTACGGTAAAGTTTTTTTTATTACTTCCATAAGAGCTATTCATTCTCATTAACGGCCTTTGTGATTAAGGGGTAATTTTTAAAGAATTGGAACAAAATTGGAACTTTAGCGTAAAGAGCGAGGTATTGACTAGGGGGCGAACCCCCTAATATACTTATTAAAAATATATGAATTTAGAAGTTTGTTACGTAAGTTAATTTGTTAATTTGTTACGTATATTTATTACAAATAAAAACGTTCGTAAATAAAATTAAACAACTTTCGAGAAAGCCATTTAACAAAAAAAAAATTAATATGCAAATTTTGTTTTAATTATTCATGTACGGTGATCCAAAATCAAAACCTGCATTAATTCAAAAACATTCAGAAATTAAATTTAAAAAAAAACAAATTCTTTTAAGCAAAAGTAAGGAGCAACATTAAAACTTAAAACGAACAGAAATCCTCCTGTATATGAAAGGGGATGTCCCCTCCTCAACTCCTCGCTCTTTACGCTAAAGTTTGACTCTTTCTCACAACTCTATTTTGTTGAGGAGGGGACAGCCCCTTTCATATACAGAATAATTTCTGTTCGTTTTGAGTTTTAAGGTCGCTCCTTACTTTCAGTTAAAAAACACTTGTTTTTTTTTACTTAATCCCTCTCAAATAGAGCGGCTGTACAAACAGACTAAAAATCGTCTATCATGGGAATACCAAACCAGGCTTTGTCACTGATCTCAAATAGAACAGCTGGACAAAGGGACTGAAAATCGTCTATCATGGGAATACGCTGGAACTGGTTTGAGATAGGTGGCAAAACTTTCTTAAAACTTTCTTTAATATTTAATCAGACTCATATGGGCAAACCAAAGAGAAGGAATAGAAAAATATTTGCAATACCCCTCCTAGTCTCACAGCCACTAACATCCTGTCAAAGGGTGTAATTTTCATCTCTAACTATTCATATTAAATTAAACCGCTGTTTAATTTAACAATAGGCCTACTTGATAAATAATTTAGTACCTGCTTAATACAAAAGTTGTTATAAATCATACCATTGTCTAGAAAACGTTTGAATCATTTTTACCAATGCTGACATAAAAGTGATTTTAGCTACAGTCAAAAGTCACATTGAATCCAGAATATTGAAACTTTTAAGTAAATAAGTTTTGAGCACCTTTTCAACAAACTTACAGGATGCAGTGGCCCTGATTTGGCCACTCTGAAAATGGCTGTCAATAATTCTGTCAGCTTTTGTTTCTCTATTAGTCAGGTGTATCTTTTCTAAAATATTCAAGTATGTTTGTCTACATTATTAAGTGAGTTAGCAGTAACAACAATCAGGGAGAGAACCTTCTCATTATCTTAGAAAATGGATGAGTTAGGTCAATGAATGAAAGATCAATAAATAGGGACACAAGTAGTTTAAATATTGACCCAATTTATGATAATCTTCTAAAGAGTGAATCAACAGTCAATAAGGGAATTAAGATTATAAATAATCACCAGGGGACTGTTTTACCTGCTAGACCAAAACGAATTGCTTCAATAATAGCCAATAAAAGGGTTATTTCGCAACAGAATAGTTACAGTAATTTCAATTTCTTTTATTTTTCCGCAGTTGCTCGGGTGTTCTCACTGAAGTAACTCCATATTAGCATCTTTTCCCTACGTGGATCAGTTTGCACCAATTGTATATTTTTTGTTTTGGTGGTGGTTTTATTGTTTTTTCAGTTTTAACTTGTCTTTTTTTATTTTTTTATCTTGTTTTTCTTCTTTCTCTCGTGCTGAAGACGCCTTGTATGAGATTCTGGTAAAATATCCGCGTTGTTTTGCATTTGTCCTTTCTTTTCTCTCCACTGGCGTCTGTCTCGTTTGTTGTTTTTTTTTTCCATCGACATTTTTCTCTTAGTTGGTTTAGGTCAATGAAGCTTTCAAAAATGGATCCAGGGCCTCCACTCCCTCTCTATTTTTTGAAATTTCAAAGAGATTTCAAAGAACGACACATGGTAACTTTCCCAGCTTTTCTTAGAGTCCCTGTCTTAAATTTGACAAAAAATTGAATCTTAGAAGACCTGTCTTAAAATTTGAGAAAAAGCTAATTCCAATATTCAGAAATTTAATCTCAATAATTTGAGTAGGATTTAAGGCAATATTACGAATTGTTTTTCAAATTCACGAAGAATTATTATAAATTCTTTATCTTATTCATCAAAATGACTCTAAAGAGAAAGTAGTTAAAGCAGAAAAGAGAAAATGGTTTTATGTGTTATTGTTTGTCTTTTTCCCCTCATGGCTGATTGCATCAAACCAACAGTCTTAGAAACTTTCGAGAGGGCTCATTTGATTCGAAATAGAAAGTATTTTCAACGTACTACCTTAAATTAGGTATAAGTCCATTTAGTCACTAATAAATCTATTTGTGAACCGGAAGTAATTATTTTAAACTGTATAAATATGTTAGTTTTAATTTTAATGATTTAGTATTTCTGCTGATGACAATCGCTGTACATGTGACCGATATATCCAGACTTTTGTATCTGTTTTCACTGTTTGATAAATGGACTATCCTCATTTGAACATTTATTTGTTCATCATTGAAAGGCAGTTTGGTCTTGGAAAAAATACCTAATTTAAGGTCTTGTTGTATGTAAGAGGAAATGTGATCAATCCAGTATATAACTATAAATTCAACAATATTTCTTTTGCACAAAGAAGATTTTGCAACCTTGATTAGAAATTCAACTTAAATTTAGGCAATACTAAAGAAGAAAATTTACAACTCAATACTTTGGATGAACCCTGTTAATGAACGCTGTCAGACAAATCTAGTGAATGAATCATAAACTATTTGTGAACCGGAAGTAATTATATTGTTCTGTATAAATATGTTAGTTTTAATTTTGATGCTTTAGTATTTCTGCTGATGACAATCCCTGTACATGTGATCGAAAAATATTAAGACTATCGTATCTGTTTTCACTGTCTAATAAATGTACTTAGTCCCATTTGAACATTTATTGGTTTAAAATAAAAGTCCTAGCAACCTCTTAATGCTTGCTCATAATCTATAAAATTGAGGGCTAAAGAGGTTTGACGATTCAGGCACTTCTCATTTATTAATCTAAGAGTGAAAATTTGGTCAATACTCCCTCTTTCCTTCCAAAAACCACACTGTTCTTCTCTTAAAACTTAGAGATGCTGTAATCTACAGCATCTCTAAGTCTAAAAAGCATCATCATACTAAATAATTTGCTTTCTTCAGAAATCATGCTAATGCCTGTATAATTACTGCACTCAATTTTATCACCTTTCCTTAATAGGGGTTTATTTAAAGTCTTCCTAAAATTGCTAGGTACCTCCCTTTTTTTCAAAAATCATATTTATAATCTTCGATAATTTACTCTAACTTTACAACCACTATATTTAAAAGATTCATTTACCACACTATTGGCACCTTTAGCCCTATTATTTTTTAATCCTTTCAGTACTGTCGCTAATTTTTCCTCACAAAATAAAACTTCCTTCACATCCAAGGTATCACAAACCTTTTCATTCTTTTCTATGTCTTTTCTTGTAACTATAGCATGGTTTAGCACATTCTCAGAAAGTTCTTCCCCTCTCTCTTTAGCTCTTCCCTTATTACCGCGTGTGGCCCTATTCCCATCTTTAACTGGGACTACTCCAGATTGACTATTTACTATTATGCTGCATGGCAGCATCTTCCATATCTTCAACAATTTTATCCATGGCCTCCACTTCACACCTATCTAGTTCATGTTTTAATGCTTTCTCCACTTATTTACATATCTTTGGTTTTGTATGATATATCACTCAAATAATCCTTGTACAAGCGTCTCCTGTGCTGTATTAAATATAAAGCATTTTCACTCATATTCCTAGCGGCATTTCTAACTTTCTTCCCTGAGACTTCACTAACTATTTTCCTAAAATTATTCTATTCCTCTTCCGCCTTGTCCAATTTTAGATTCTGCAGTTTAGTATACAACTGTTCCTAGAAATTTTCTTTCAAATTCTCATCTCTGAGTTTACCACCGTCATAGCTTTCCAGACGGTTTTTACCCTTTTTAACATCAATTAAAGCACTACTATATACCCTATTATCTTGCATTGATCCTGTCAGTCTTCAGTTTACAATAATATAATCAACAAGGTTAGCTGTACTACCATCATGTGAATACCATTTTAACTTATGGGCCATTTTATGACCAAGTACTGCATTGGTTGTAACTAGATTTTTTATGCAAACAAAATTTCGGCAGTTTGTAACCATTGCTGTTTTCTTTTGCTACATCAAAATTATCTAGTCTAGGATACCATCTATCCCTATTTTTACCGACCTTGGCATAAAAATCCCTATTAAAAATACCGTATTTTATGCCTGGGAGCATATTATAAAGTAAGAAATTCCATTGTTTTAGTTTTAGGCCGTTCTTTTAGTTGTTTTTTTATATATTCTATGGGCTATAAACAGGACCATCAGGGGACAGGAGTGTATTTGTGAGTAAATTTATAATTTTATTTGAAAAGCTAAAAAAGGAATCAAGAATTGTGTTCACATTGTCCCTATGTCAGTTAATACAATCTTGTATATAATTAACAATATTATGTTGCTTTTGAGTAGTTTTGGTGGAAGATTCTTTTTTTTGTCTTATAAGCCTAGCAAGCCTTAAAGCCAGCTAAAGTAACGGCAAACACTTTATTCTTTTGTTTCTACTAGTTATTAAGTAAAAAAAACAAGTTTTTTTTAACTGAAAGTAAGGAACGACGTTAAACTAATACGAACATAAATTATTCCGTATATGAAAGGAGCTGTCCCCTCCTCAACGCCTCGCTCTTTACGCTAAAGTTTTTTATTGTTTAAAAAAATAGAGTTTTGAGAAATTCAAACTTTAGCGTAAAGAACGAGGCGTTGAGGAGGGGACAGTCCCTTTCATATACGGAATAATTTCTGTTCGTTTTAAGTTTTAACGTCGTTCCTTACTTTCAGTAAAAAAAAGCTTGTTTTTTTATTTAATTTTTGAACGGTTTTAAATTAATGCTGGTTTTGATTTTGGCTCACCGTACATAAATAATTAAAACAAAATTTGCATATTAATTTTACTTTTATTTGGTTGAATGGCTTTCTCGAAACTTGTTTAATTTTATTTATGAACGTTTTTAATAATAATAAATGTACGTAACTTACGAATTAACTTACGTAACGAACTTCTATATTCATATAGTTTTATACGTATATTAGGGGGTTCGCACCCTAGTCAATACCTTGCTCTTTAAGCTAAAATTCGAATTTTGTTCCAATTCTTTAAAAATGACCGCTTAATCACAAAGGCCGTTAATTAGAATAAATAGCTCTTATGAAAGTACTAAAAAAAATTTGTCTTAAAGAGCGAGGTATTGACTAAGGGGAGAACCCAATCATATACGTAATATTTTCTGTTCGTTTTAAGTTTTGATTTTTCTGCTTACATTCAGTTGAAAAACTTGTTTTTTTTTGTATTTAATTTCTTATCCTTTTTTTAAATAATGCTGGGAAATCCGGTGTCCCCTTCATAGCAATGTTCCTTCCCCATGAAACTTCCTTCATGGAAATATCCTCCCACATAACCCCCGACACCCCCCACTACCAGAAAAAATCCCCCCTGAAAACGTCTGTATACTTCCCAATAACCAATACCATATGTAAACATTGGGTAAAGTTCATAGCTTTCAGCCCTCCACCCGGGGACTTCGGGGGATTACGTCTTCCTAAAAGACATAGTTATCATATTTTCGACCATGTTGAACAAAATGGCTATCTCAAAATTTTGATCGGGTGACTTTGGGAAAAAAATTAGCGTGGGAGGGGGCCTAGTTGCCCTCCATTTTTTTGGTCACTTAAAAAGGGCACTAGAAATTTTCATTTCCATTCCAAAGAGCCCTCCCACGATATTCTAGGACCACTGGGTCGATACGATCACCCCTGGGGAAAAAAATAAATAAATAAACACGCATCCATGATCTTTCTTCTGGCAAAAAATGCAAAATTCCACAATTTTATAGATAGGAGCTTGAAACCTCTACAGTAGGGTTCTCTGATACGCTGAACATGATGGTGTGATTTTCATTAAGGTTCTATAACTTATTGGGGGTCTTTCCCAATTTTTTCGAAAATCAGCCAAATTTTCTCAAGCCCGTAACTTTTGATGGGTAGAACTAAACTTGATAAACTTATATACTTGAAATCAGCATTATAATTTGATTCTTTTGATGTATCTATTGGTATCAAAATCCCATTTTCTAGAGTTTCGGTTACCATTGAGCCGGGTCGCTCCCAACTTACAGTTCGTTACCACGAACTGTTTGATACCTTGCTCAGGAAAGTGCTGCAACCACCCTAACAGGGGCAGATATTGCCCTAACTTGCATCTTTAACTTTTGTTTTTCATTGTTTGAACTGTTGTGTCTCTTTGCTAACATGAATTGTAAAATATCTCCCAAAAAATTACAAAAGAATTGGAACAGTTGGATATTTTAAAACCTTATTTTGATTTTTTCTGCTTACTATTTGTTAGCAGTAAGTCAAGATTTTGACCTACTTTTTATATTTTTGACAACATTTTGTTACAAACTTTAATAATAGTTATACAGTACTGCTTTTGATGGAAGGACATAGCGAATTCAAATAAGTGTGTAAAAAATCTGCATAGACTCTGGGACCATATTGGGCCAATGGAATTCCAGCCCCATCCTTTTACAACCTTGGTTATAAATAAATATTATCAACCACCCCCCTCAACATATTCTGAAAGCATCAACTTAATTCTCTTAGTCCTTCCTGAGATATTGCAGGTACGACCTTGGATGCAGATAGTGTCTTCTAATTTAGTTGTTTGTTTTTTTATGGACTTCGAAATTCGAATTCGGCCCTTCAGGGCTTGTGATAGTAATTTCTCGAAATAAATATCTTATCTTATCTATCTAGTCCAATATACCACTTGACATGGCCTGAAAGTTTTAACTTAATACACTTAGATGATCCTGAAATATTGCAGATATGCCGTTTTGACAAACTCGGATGCCTATAGTGTCTTTTGATCTATTTAAAGATCCCCAACAACATGCTTGGAAAGTTCCAACATAATACCCTTAGTTTTTCCCATGATATTGCAGAGACACCCTCTTGACAATCTGGAAACACACAGTGTCTTCTGATGTAGTTTTACATCCCCCTCGTCTCTCCCTGAAAGTTACAACTTGATATCCTACTTTTTTCATGAAATATCTCATCTATGCCATTTTGACAACTTGGATACACTTAAACTAGCTTGGTTTATTCAGTAGTACTATTAGTAGTAGTAGCAACAAAATAGTAGTAGTAGTAGCAGCTGCAGTTTCTAGTAATTTCAGTCACAGCTGCCAGAAGTTGCAGGCACAAGTCACAAGAAGTTGCAGTTGAATGTAGTAACAGTTGCAGTCACTAGTAGTCAAAGTCTCAGGTAGTCAGATTTACAATTGGTTACAAATTGTAAGTAATTGCTGATGCAAGCAGTCACAAGTGGTCCAGTTGCAGTCTCAAATAGCCACAGTCATAAGTCATAGCAGCATAGGTATTAGTGGAAGTATTAGCCCTGACAGTTTCACCTGAATACCCTTAGCTGTTCGTGAGATATCGCATATACACAGTTTTGACAACCCTCAATACACATAGTGACTTTTGATTTAGTTCAACATCCCAAGCAACAGGCCCTGATAGTTCAAACGTAATATCCTTAGCTGGTCCTGGGATATTGAACAGAAGCCCTTTTGACAATCTAGATACACATAGTACCTTAAGATTTAGTTTTACATCCCCCTCAATTTCCCCTGAAGTATCAACTTAATACCCTGCACTGTTATTGAGATATTGTATCTATGCCATTTTGAAAACCTCTGTTCTGAATGCACTTAAATTCTTTTGATTTAGTTAAACAGTAGTAATAGCAGTAGTAGTAGTAGCAATGGTAGTAATAGCAGTAGTAGTAGTAGCAATGGTAGTAATAGCAGTAATAGTAGTAGCAGCCCTGAGAGTTTCCACTTAATACCCTCAGCTGTTCCTGAGGTACTGCTCATATTACATCTATGCTAATTTGACAAATTGAATGCACTTAGATTCTTTTAATTAAGTTCCATAGAAGTAGTAGAAGCAGTAGTAGTAGCCCTGAAAGTTTCAACTTAATACCCTCAGCCACTCCTAAGATATTGCTGATTCCTCTCAATTTTTCTGAAAGTTGCCACTTAAAACCCCCTGCTTTTACTGAGGTATTGCTGATATACTCTTTGACAACCTCAATGTATATTGTGCTATTCAATTTAGTTATACATCCCAATCACCTTTCCCTGAAAGTTTCATCTTAAATAGACCATTCCATTCCTGATATATTGCATCTATGCCATTTTGACAACCTTGATGCACTTAAACTCTTCAGCTGATACTTGAGCTTTAGCAAAGGTTCTATCCTTGTATTATATGCTAGATAAACAAATTAAAGTGATTAGTGATATCACTGACTAGGATAGGCTGGGCATTGAAGGTTGGAGCTGTTCCAGTGTTGTAAGATGGTTTGAGGTCTCTGCTCTGTCATAAGTTCCTTTCTCTGTCCTGATCTTCGACAGGGAAATCCTTCTTGCGTGGCCTCATAGTGACATCAGGGTGTACTTTTGATGGGTTTTCCTAAACAAAAACCATAACAGCTAACAGCGCTGCAGGATACAGGATAACCTTAAGGAATGGCACCGCTCGAGGAAATTATGGCCTAGTAAACAATACAGCATTTGCGCTGGATTCTGATGACTGGATAATTCTTCTGGGTTTTGTTTGTTTTGGTGGGCTTTTTTTGGGCTAAAAAATCTCTTCCTAGCTGAGTTATCTATTATGGCTTGCCTCCCTGTACTAACATAATATCTGTATGCATGAATATATAATAAGCTGGAGGTAATAGGCTTGAGATTGTCTATGCAGGATTCCAACTCTTGTTGAAAGAAGAGCAGCCCAAAATATGGAAAACCATGCTGTGACCAAGATGGGCTTAGGATTGCACACATCCTCCATTCAACTGGAGGTCCCAGGGATTTCTTGCTGTCTGGTTCTAAACTGGCTTAAGCGCTTCGCGTAAACTTGAGAAGATGTGGTAATCCCTGTCCTGCACTGGTTCTGGGACCTCTGCTTTTCCTGAGGCCAAAATAATTGCATTGATTAAAAGAATATAGAAGTTGCAACTCGGAATGTTACAATGTTTTAAAAAACAACTATCGTATTGAAATTTGGACTGATGAATCCAGATGCTTTGAACTGGACTTATTAGGAGTTTAAGAAACTTATATCCTATGGGTAGGAAACAAGGAATTGGTTGATTTTATTTACTCAAGCACAAAGGATGGGGTGTACAGGCAGGGAGTAGGGCTCATGATGAATAAGTAAGCTGCTAAGTCTTGTTTAGGTTGGGAAGGCATTAGTAAAGCACGCTAATCGCTCATTTTATGACTAAGAAGGGCAAGGTATCAGTCATAGTAGTATATGACCCTGTAGAACCAACTGACAGAGATAGTACTGACTCAGATAAATTTTACTTACAGCTACAGTAACAAATAGACAGGGTCCCAGGTAGGGATATGGTATTTTTATTAGGAGATTTTAATGCCCAGGTCAGTAAAAATAGGGAGGGGTGGTATCCCAGCCTAGGTAAATTTGGTGTAGGAAAAGAAAATAGTAATGGTAGAAACTGCTGTAACTTTGTAGGTACAACAATCTAGTTATAACCAGTTCAGTATTTGGTCATAAAATCACCCATAAATTAACATGGTATTCTAATGATGGTAAGACAGCTAACCTTATTGATTATGTTGTTGTAAACCAAAGACTGGCGGGATCAACACAAGATACTAGGGTATATAGGAGTGCTATTACTGATGTTAAAAATAAATATCGCCATACAGTTGTGCCAAGGGTTAATTTACAGCTAAAATTTAAGAAGGGTAACTACCTTCCTAGAAGCTATGATGTTGGTAGATCTCAGGATGAGAATTTGAGAGGAACTTTCCAGGAACAGTTCAGTACTTAACTTGAAAGTTTAAAATTTGACAAATGTAGAAGATGGGCGAAATAATTTTTGTAAAACAGATTTTGAAGTTACTGATGGTATCTTAGGGAAGAAAATTAGAAAAACAGCTGGGAATATTAGTGAAATACTTTATGTTTAATAGAGAGGAGAAGGATTTTATACAAGCATTATTTGAGTGATGGTGAATTATTTGCTTGAATGATTTGAATGAATATGAATTAAGGAGGTGTGAAGTGAAGGCCATGGAAGAAATTGCGAAAGATCTGGATAATGCAGCCAGATGGCATAATAGTAAAATATTGTACTGGCATATTAATAAATTGAGAGAGAACAGTCAATCTCGACTTGTCCCAGTTTAAGAGATAGGAATGGGAACGCAATTAGTGATAAGGAAAGAGTTAAAGAGAGAGGGCAGAACATTTTGAGCATATGCTAAACCATGCATAGAGTTATTGTTGTTGTTGTTTAGTGTTTGACGCATTCAACCAATAGGTCATATGCGTTCATATCACTCGATTGTTCTGTACCTTCTGTAATCACTAGCTTGCTTGGGTGTCACTTTAATCAATATTCACTGAACCTGATCATGTATCACTTATCTTGCTATTGGTAGGGGGTTATTCACCTTCAGCAACTGCCTGCGTTGAAAAACAGGAATGGAAATAATGCAACTATGCTTTGTCATACACCAATCAAAGTACATATACAACACAATTATAATAAATAATACATTTTCTATTAAATAGAGTTACAGGAAAAGATATAGAAACGAATAAAAAATCTTTGCCACTTTGGATCTAAATGAGGATTAATTTGTGAGGAAGAATTAGTGACAGCATTAAAAGGATTAAAAAATATTAAAGCCCCAGATGCTGATAGTGAGGTAAATGACTTTTTCGAATATGGTGGTTGTAAAGTTAGAGATAAGTTACAGAAGATTATAAATATGTTTTTTGTTTTTTTTAAAGGGGAAGTACCTAGCAATTTTAGGAACACTCTAATTAAACCCCTCCAAAAAAAGGTGATAAGAGTGAGTGTGATAATTATAGACTTAGAGATTCCTTAGACAAAGCAATGAGAGAAGACTAGTGTGGTTTTAGGAAGGAGAGAGAATACATCGAGAGAGTTTTCACACTTAGATTAATAATTGAGAAGTACCTGAGTAATCAAATCCCTTTGGTCCTCAGTTTTATACATTATGAGCAGCCATTTGATTCAGCTGATAGAAGAGATTTTGTTAAAGTTCTGTCCTTGTATACAAGATAAATACATTAAAGTGATTAGTTCTATGTACAAGAATAATGCTGCTGTGGTTAAGGTAGGAAATAAGGTTAGCAGCTGGTTTTGTATTAAATCAGGAGTTAAGCAGGGTTGTGTTCTATCCCCGTTTATATGGATAATTTTGATGGACTTTGTCCTAAGGAGCACAGCAAAGACAATTGAAGAACCAAACCCATAATCAAATGGGGAAGTAAAACTCTCATAAACTTAGATTATGCTGATGATTTAAGCATCCTAGCTGAAAATCTTAGCAAAATGAATGAATTTTTAAAGGTTTTGCAAGTTCAGAGTGTAAGGATAGGTTTAAGAATTAATGTTAAGAAGACTAAGTCATTAAGACTAGGAATAAGTGAAGTTGAAGAGGTGATGTTGGGTAAGAAGAAGATCCATCAAGTGGATAGCTTCACTAACCAAGGTAGTATTAATTATAAAGATGGTGGGTGCAGTGAAGATTTAAAAAGTAGAATAGACAAGACCCTGGGGGTTTTCACAGTTGGAGGAAATTTAAACTGTCTGCATACCAAGATTTGAACATTGGAACCTAAAGTAATGAAAGTGGTCAAGCATGAATCTGAAGAGTGAGTGCTCCAAAAGATTGAGCTGGATTTATAAGATGCTTTCTAGAGAAATTGTCCAAGGATTGTTTTGGGTTTCCATCTGACCAACCATTTCATCTGACCACTGTATGAAAAATGTGGTTCAATCCTGCTTTCTAAGGCTATATGAGAGAAAGGTTGAGATGACTAGAGCCGGTTTGGCAGACAAAGAAGACAGATTGCCTGGATGATCTGTCAACCATCCAGGGCAAGCAAAAAGCAAGTCATCTCCAAATGGGGTTGGTTATATGGTGTTGTAAGGAAAGATTCAAGGGAAATGAAAACTTCTTGGGAGGGTGTAAAGAAGAAGGCTTTGAATGTATTGGAATAGAGGAGGCCTGCATAGCTGTGTTGGCTTCAGGCAGCTTAGTACGGGAGCAAGTTGTTAGTGGTAGTAGTAAGCTAGTAGGATGTTTTTATTACTCAGATTATCATTTTTCACTCCACTAGTATACACTTTTTAAAATTACTTTAAATAATATTTTCATAAATTATGCCCTCAAACACACACAGACATAAATTACAGGTAGACTAGGAAGATAACCTGTTTAATACAGCCTAGAAGCTAGAATATAAAATATACTTGACTAGATTGATGTAGTGGATAAATGAATAATATGGAACCATCAGAAGGGGGGAGCATCTGCAAGTGAACTGATTACAATATTTGATAAAAGCATGAAAATAGGAATGAAAGTAGGCCTAGGGTGTTCACCTTGTCTGTTATTGAATCTTTTATATATTTATCCATAATACCATACCTTACACAAGAAACCTCTAAAAAGACGTAAATATTTTGGTAAATATTTGGTAAATATTGGTAAATTTTTTGCAGTTCATATTTTTGACTTACGAATAAAGTAAACATACCGCTCGATGTCTTTTGTTATGCTCTTTCCAAATATAATAATCATTTTTGTCCGGAATGAATTTTACCCCCAACCCTCTATATACCAATTCAGGGTATATATTCACACATTAGGGGGGGGGGTAAATCTTAAACTTACATTTCATTTACGTAAGAAATAAAATTTATCTCCCCCCCCCTCTCAAGCCTACTACGGGGAGGCAGCCCCTTGTAGATAAATTAGCTAGGAATAGGTTTTTCAGCCCGAAATCGCCCGTCAAAACCGACCAAGCCCAGAAGAATCCCGTGCGAAGCTCCGATCAATCAGAATCCCGTGCGAATGATGTGTCGTTTACGAGGCTGTAATTTCCTCGAGGGGCACCACTCCTCAAGTGGAGTGAATCCATGAAGAAATAATGTAGTAATAACTCTCAGAAAGATTGCTCCATATGTTACCATACTCCAAAGAAGCAGTGTGAAGACAGAATTAGTCCCTAGTATATATTTCACAATCCAGCTGGAAAGGGCAAAGTGAGTCGACACATCATATTTAGTAGCTTGTATAACTTATAAGCATCACTTGTCTTAAATCTACACACCAGTGTTGGTGTGTATTTTGGCCTCAGGAAAAGCAATGATCCCGGATACCAGTGCAGGGCGGGGATCACATATCTTCTCAAGTGTACACCAAAGTGCTTAAGCAGACGTAGAACCGGAGAGCAAGAGGTTCCAGGAACCTCCAGTATGAATGGAGGCTTTGTGCAATCCTTGGCCCATCTTGGTCACAACTTGGTTTTCAGTAGCATGACAAAAAATGAAAACAATGACAAATTCGTCCCCCTACGTGCCTAAAATTAAGTTTTTCCCCTTCCCCAAATTTTCAGTTCTGGTGAATTGATGCTACTGTTCTGCGCCAAGCTTATATGCTGAATTGATCGGCTACTTTTGTAAGGATATATTTTTGACATCTCGATTATTTTTATTTTGTTTGACTTCTTGAAACATTTTTAGTGATTCAAAATCAAACAGTTCGTGGTAACGAACTGTAAGTAAGGAGCGACCCGGCTCAATGGTAACCGAAACTGTAAAAAACGGAATTTTGATACCAATAGATACATCAAAAGAATCAAATTTTAATTCTGATTTCAAATATATAAGTTTCATCAAGTTTAATTTTACCCATCAAAAGTTACGTGCCTGAGAAAATTTGGCTGATTTTCGAAAAAAGGGGGAAAGACCCCTAAAAGTTATAGAACCTTAATGAAAATCACACCATCATATTCAGCGTATCAGAGAACCCTACTAAGATCATGTGATCATGTTAAAATTAAGATCACCATCTTGTAGGGTCAAGGATTAACTTAAAGCTGAAATTTCGGAAGGGTAACTACCTCCCGGGAAGTTATGATGTTGGTAGACTCTAGGATGAGAATTTGAGAGAAACTTTCCAGGAACAGTTGAATGCTAAACTTTATAGTTTAAAATTTGACAACGTGGAAGATGGTTGGAATAAATTTAGAAAAACACTTTGTGAAGTTGCTTATAGTGCCTAAGGGAAGAAAGTTAGACTGCAGCTAAGAATATTAGTGAAAAAGCTTTAAGTTTAATAGAGAGGAGAAGGGGCTTGTACAAGAAATATGTGAGCGATAGATCACATGAAAACAAAAGGAATGTAAAGAAAGTGGAGAAAGCATTAAAGTATGAACTAAGGACGTGTGAAATGGAGGCCATGGATAAAATTGCCGAGGATCTGGAAGATGCAGCTAGATGACATAATAGTAAAATATTGTACAGACATGTTAATAAATTGAGAGGGAGTAGTCAATCTGGAGTTATCCCAATTAAAGATAGGCCATAATTAGTGATAAGGAAAGAGTTAAAGAGAGATATGGGCAGAACATTTTTAGAATGTGCTAAAACGAGGTACAGTTGCAGGAGAAAATACAGAGGAAAATGAAAGTTTGTGTTACCTTGGATGTGAAGGAAGATTTTTTTTGTGAGGAAAAATTAGCGACAGTACTAATAGAATTGAAGAATAATAAGGCTCCAGGTGCCGATAGTGTGGGAAGAGTCTTTAGAGTATTCTAAATACGATGCCTATGAAGTTAGAGATAAATTACTGAAGATTAAGAATATAATTTTTGAACAGGGGAAGGACCTAACGATTTTAGAAAACCTTTGGTTAATTAAACCACTGTATAAGAAATATCATACGAGTGAGAGTGGTAATTATCGAGCCATTAGTCTGGTCTCTGTAGGTAGCAAATTATTTAGTAATATAATACTTTTTAGACTGAGATATGCTGTAGACAAAGTTTTAAGATAAGAACAGTGCGGTTTTAGAAAAGGTTGAGGATGCGTCGACCAAATTTTCACTCTTAGGTTAATAATGGAGATGTACCTGAGTTGTCAAACATCTTTGGTCCTCAGTTCTATAGATTATGAGCAAGCGTTCGATTCTGTTGATAGAAGAGTTTTAGCAAAGTTCTTATCCTTGTATGGTATACCAGACAAATACATTAAAGTCATTAGTGTTATGTACGAGAATAACACTGCTGGAGTTAAGGTAGGAAATGAGGTTAGCTGGTTTTGTATTAAATAAGGATTTAAATAGGGTTGTGTTTATCCCCCTTTATATGGATTATTTTGCGGGACACAGGAAAGGCAATGGGATACCATGGAATCAAATGGGGTGGAAAAACTTTCCTGGTCTTTTATTATGCGGATGATTTAAGCATCCTAGATGAAAGTGTCAGCAAAATGAGTGAACTTTTAGAGGTTTTGCGAGTTCTGGGCGCTAGAATAAGTTTGAAAATTAATGTTAAGAAGACTAAGTCACTAAGGGTAGGAATAAGTGAAGATGAAAAGGTAAGTTGGGTAATGAAATGATTGATCAGGTGGGCAGCTTCACTTACCTTGGTAGTATTATTAGGAAAGACGGTGGGAGCTGTGAAGATGTTAAAAGTAGAACAGCCAAGGGTCAAGGTATTTTTTCACAGTTAAAAAAAGTTTGGAAGAATAGGAAGATAAGTGATCTCCCTATTCATTGATCTGTGTTCACCTTTGGTGCCAAACTAATTGGTATTGAAATAGACTGATATTAGTGGATTATATAGAATATTTTGGATATATATTTTGTTTCCCAAATAACGGGCCATTGAGCCCTTTGGGATATTGTTTTTGTTTTATTGTTATTTATGGAAATAAATGGAACTTGAACTTGGAACTTGAATATATTATGGAATCTTTGTAACATTATTTCAGCTAAATTTTTCATTAAGATTCTTAACTTACATAAAGATAAATTGCTTTTACTTTTGTCCTCTCCTTAATAGGAAATGCCTGCATTTAATTATAAATTCGCCCGATATTTATAAATCCCTTTCCAAGGCATATAATGCATTAACAATTAAGGAATCTAATACAGGAGAATGTGCTTCGTTGATGGATAAAGTCATTTCTACGGAACTTGAACTGGAAAAAAGTAAGCGAGAGTTAATGCAAAATATAACTAAGAAGGTTAATGAAAGGTTTTCGGATGCTGATTTTTTCCGTCAGTCATCCCACGACATTATTTGTCAAACATATGACGCGATTACTCCTGATTATCAACCAAAATTTGAAAAAAAATTGAACAATCGCTGAGAACTCTTCGCAACCAAATTATAAATAAAGAAGAGAAAATCATGAAAATTGAGATGAAACTAGATTCATTTGAACAAGATCGATGTACATCACTTGATCAGCTGAGGCAGTTAGTTATTGATGAGCGGCCTGTTAATGTCAAATAATTTGAGACTTTTCTGATTTATAACAGTGAAATGCTTTTGGATGTACCTATCTTCAGTAGAGAGCAACTAGTTTGCACTGGGAAGACAAAAAGTGGTCTAGTAATTAATGTCTAAGATATTTTTCCCTACACTGTTTGAAGCGATCTGTCAAGGAATGATGAAGGGGTTTTTGAATCCCAGTTTATTGAAATCAAATTAAAAAATAAGGTTTTGATAATTTGTAATGTTTATAGATCTCCCAGTGGATCCGTCCCTTCTTTTCTTCAGGTCCTTGACGAGGTCTTGGATTTAATAGGCAGATGTCCATGTGAATTTGTAATAAGGGGAGACTTTAACTTAAATCTAATTGACATGGCTTCTTCTACTACGGTGGATTTTCTCTCAGATATACTCACTGCTGGGGTTCAACCAACAACCTGTATTCCGACACGTGTAACTGATACGTCAGCGTCTTTAATTGATAACATTTTTTCGTCTCTTAATTTGGCTCGGAATTCTGTTGTAGTGAGTGATATTTCAGACCATTTTCCTGTATTTTCCAGTTTTATCATTGAAAAACATTGAATAGGGACACTCCAGCATCTGCTTCAGCTTCTTTTAGGTTTGGTTTGAATGAATTGATCCGCCTTAGATCCCGTTTAGCTGAGAAGACATGGAATATTTTTGGTGAGGATAATGATTTTCGTTCAAAGTTTGATTCCTTTTATGAGTCAGTGAAGGAGTCTATTTTTGACCTATCTGCTCTGTCTTCCTCTACTTCAAGGTCAAAAAGATCTATTCCTCTTAACCCATGGATGGCCCTTAGTCTTCTAAAGAGTTGGAGAAGAAAAAATAATCTCTGGGAAGCTTTTAAGTCAGCAAAGCCATCTTTGAATGCTGCACGTCTTCAGCAATTCAAACTCTACAGGAATGTTTTCAATTCTTTATGCGAGAAGGCTAAATTCCTTTATTATTCCAAGAAATTCTCGAATTGTGGGAAAGATATTCGAAAAACTTGGCAAGTGATCAATTCCGTCCTTAGACGTTCTTCTCCGGCTCCTTCGATCCCTCCATGTCTTGTAGTTGGTTTTGTGGTTGTTGAGGGTATTCTATCTGTTCAAGAAGCATTTACATCATATTTTGCCAATATTGGGAAAACCACTGCTTCTTCAGTCAGGTCTTCACAATCACAACCAGATTACAAATCTTATCTTAGTCCGCATTGTCTCAAATCGATGGTGTTATATCCGGCTTCTGATGTTGAAGTAGCCAGGATTGTAAATGGCTTGAAGGGATCTTCGTCTTCTGGCCCTCATTGTTTTCCAACTATGGTTGCTTAAATAATTTGTCCTTCAAATAATTCTTTTTTGACGACTATTATGAATCTTTCTTTCGAAGATTATGTTTCTTCGAGTTCACTTAAGTGAGCTAGAGGAATTATTTTATATAAAAATGAACAGAAAAGTTATCAAGCCTGCTATCGCCCTGTGTTTTAGCTGTCTGTTTTTAGTAAAATTTTGTTCTTGGACCGTTTCTGCTTTTGATTTATGTTAATGACCTTATAGTTCCGCTTATGAATCAAAAACCTACAGTTTGCTGTCATCTATGTCATCCTGAACTTTTCAATGCTAAAAAAAAATCGATCATTTTCAGAGTATGTGGACACTCTCGTTGCTTTCACTGATAACATTACCATCGGAATTGTAGTAAGAACCGAGTCTGAAATGCTTCGCAAATTATCTGACTCGTTTGAGAAAGTCGTTGTTTTGTTTTATTCAAAATGCCTTTCCCTAAATGTTGCTAAGTCAAGTTTTTTTAATTTTTTCCCGTATTTTTCTGGCGTGGCCTGGGTTATCTAATATCCAGCTTTCAAGGGGCTCTCTCAGTAGACCTAAGGAACGATATATCCAATTTCTCGGTATTCTTCTCGATGAAAACCTATCATTCAATCATCATATTGGACTAATAAATATGAAGATCTCACGGAGTCTTGGAATTTTGAGGAAGCTAAAACACATTTTTCCTGGATCAGTTTTAAAAATTCTGTTCCATTGCTTAATTCAGTCCTACGTCTCTTATTGCCCTACAATATGGATGTCAACTTTCAATTCTTTTTTGAAACCACTTTCTAAGTTATATGACAAGGCAAGAAGGCTTATACAGGAAACAAATTGTTCTACAACTAACCCAACTAGCCTATTACTTGATTTGCAGTCTCTCTACATTCTTTCGTGCGCGTCTTTCACTTTTCATCAAATTCATGGTGATATTCCCACAGCCCTTCAAATTACTCCTTCTTTCGTCACTGATAGGTCTTCGCATCATCTCCGCAATTCAAGGAATATTAATATTTTATTTACTCCATCGGCGAGGTCTGACTTTAATCCATTAACTGCTTGTCATATCGTTTGGAATAGCCTACCTGAGTCAGCTCAAGAATGTCACTCGTTTGGTACTTTCAAAAGAATTTTAAGAAATTTTTTAATGTCTTCATTTTTCATGTTTAATTATATATTTTTTTTATTATTATTATTTGGAGGGGGGGTGACACTAGCCTGGGTTGGAAACGTTTGTTGTGAGGGGTATTGAGTTTGTCTAACATTTTTTTGTGGTTTGGTTTCAATTATATATTTGGAATTTGGTTTAATTTATTGGATTGTCCTACATCTTTTTTGTTTGGGGGGGGGGGGTCTCATAAAATCGCTTTTTGTTTGGGTCTTTCAATTATTTTTTTTCTCTTCTTTGTTTGTTTTGTGTGTGTGTGTTGAGTCTTTGAAAGGTTGAACTGCATTATATCGAAAATACTTTTTTTCTATGCCATTTCTGTTGTGTTTTTTTGTGGCCATAGAACCTTACGGGGGGTTCTATATTGAAGTGTTTCGTCGTAAATTTATTGGTTGAATAAATTGATTGATTGATTGATCATAGTGTAGTCCAAGTGGAATAAATTGATTGCTTGGTATTCTCCTGCTTAGTTTTTTATTTTTGTTTTTTTTCTCTTCTTTTTTTACGTGGATCATTGTATTTTATGATTTTTTTTTTCTTCTTATTTATTTTTTTTGTTTATTTTTTTTCTCTTCTGTTGAGTCTCTTAAAGGTGTGGACGTATGATGTTGAAAATTTTTTGTGTCTTATGTATTTGTTTCATTTTTGTTTCTCCCCTGTTTTTTTCCTGCCATAGAGCCTTACGGGGGAGTTTATTGTGAAGTGTATTTTGTTGAGTTTATTGATTGAATAAATTGATTGATTGATTGATTGATTGAAGTCTGCAAACCAAGATTAGAATATTAGAAGCTACAGTGATGACAGTGGTCAAATATGGCTCTGAAACATGGGTGCTCCGAAAAAGCGGATGAAGATTGACTAGGTTTCTTCCAGAGAAAGTACTGACGGATGGTCCTGGCAACCCAGCTCACTGGCTATATTTCAGACAGTAGGCTGTATAAAAAATGTGGTTCAATCTCGCTCTCTATGGCTATAATGAAAGAAAGGTTGAGATGGCTAGGGCAAGTTGTGCGGTGGAGGATGACAAATTGCTGAAGATTGTCCTTTTCGGCCAACCGTCTAAGGCTAAACAGAAAGCAGGTTGTCCTCGTGTGGGGTGGGAGGACGTCATAAAAAAAGATTTAAAGGAAATGGGAACTTCCTGGGAGGGTGTAAAAAGGGAGGCTTTGAAAAGATTGGGATGGAGGAGGAGCGTGCACTAGCGAATCCAGGGGGCCGAGGAATCTTTCTGGCACCCTCTTTCCCTTTTTTCACTCTTTTTTAAGAATAAATGTGTCAATTTGGTAAATTATTGGCACCTCTGTCCCATTGGATCCCCCAAGATTTTGCTCATCGGTACCATTGTCACATTGCCCCCCCCCCCCCCAAGATTTTGCTCCAGATCCGCCCCTGGGAGCGTACGTAGCTGTGTTGGCCTCAGGCGGCTCGGCGCTCCGGTGAGTTGTTAGTAGTAGTAGTATATCCAAGCATACATTACACAAGGACTGATCAGCCAGGCACAGGAGTTTGAATTGGGAGGCTACTGAGTCTTACTGCCATAAGGAAAACTTTCTTTTTTAATTAATCCCGGAAAGTTTCATTCACCTAGCTCAGCCGCTTTACGAGTTACCAAGCAAAAAACCACAAAGATGTAATTTTTACAGAAGAACTTGTAATCTAACCATCCTTGGCCGTGGTGTATGCCCCCCCCCCTAGATTTTGAGACGTGACGCTCGTTGACATTACAGTCACACTTGTTGATAGTTTCAAAATTACGCACGACTATAGTGCCAATTATGCATGCCATTCATAATTTCTTGAATTGTTCAATCCAAATATAACATTTCTGATTGTCCAGTCGGAGTTAACAGTTAATGCATAATTTTCTGAAACTAAAAAAAATGAAAGCTTGAAATAACAGATTTTCTAACTGTAGCTGGAATCTGACAGTAAGTAAACGTTGTGTTGGTTGAGGATAAGTTGGGGACATTTCACTGTTGATAAAAGCTTTTAAGCCAATTTCCTGTCATTTTAATTTTCCGCTTTTGAAATACAAGAGCGAGGTTATAATCAATAAAAAAAAGATATCATTCGTAAAACTTGGCTTTCTTAGAGGCAGATGTGACAATCGTGTGGCACATGCATAATATCTCCACTTGTATCCCAGTGGACATGGTCACTTGAATCTTAGAGACGTAGCTTCTCAATGCAACAGTTGTTCTTTAGGAGGGGGGGGGCTAAGAATGTGGCAATTTTACTGTGGTTAATAGCATCTCAAGGAAACACCCTAATAAACTAAAAGTAGCACTGTTAAATTTCTTATTCTATGATCTTTTCAAGTATCATGGTCCCTTTTCTGAGAATGCACTCCCCCTCCAGATGGTCCTAGATATAGCTCTAAGATATATAAGAAACAAAAAAGAAAAGTATAAGCCGAGAACGGGGGCTGTTGAGAGGGAAACATGTTTGGAAAACAATTCTTACTGCATAATATACAGAATAATTTGTAGCTAACCGATATTGATTGCAGGTCCTCTATACTTTAACCCCAACCCCCTAATGTGCAAATATATATTTCCCCAAATTATATATTTCCCATGCATTTTGCCAAGCCACGCAATCGAAATGAGAACTATCCTATTGTTTTAACCAGTTGACCCATAAATTGAATCAACTGCGAGGAAATCAAGAAATAGAAAAACACATAGGAAATGTATTTGGGCAATATATTTGCACATTAGAGGGGGAGTTGGGGGTAAAGTATAATGGAGCTGCAGTCAAAAAATATTAACTACAATTATTCTACATATTATGAAGTAAGAATTGTTTTCTTAACATGTTTCCTTCTCAACAGCCACTATTCTAGGCTTATACCCCTTCCATTGTGCTACCCAAATTTTTAGGTCATTTCACATAATATTTCAAGGATTGTTTTGAACTATCAACTACCAAAACTTTCCACCAGTCAAGAAAGCGAAAAAATCGGTTTACAATTGAGACATTGAACTGGAACTCTATTCCTGTTGGGGTTCGGAATTCCCATTCCCTTGGTTCCTTTAAAAACCACCTAAAAAGATTTTTGTTAGAAAAGAAAAGGGTAAAATTCTACTTTAGCTACTTTTGACTATCTTGGAAAGGGGTTAGGTTAAGAAAATGAAACTTTCAGGGATGGGTCTACAGGCTAAAGTATGTCCTGGGAAAACAACAGAGAAACGTGCTAGGCCTAATAGGGTCCTAATTGGGTCCAAATAGAGGGTCACTGTAAACCGATATCCATCACGGATATCAGGGATATCGTGTATTATCAGAAAATTGACGTGATATTTGGAAAGAGTATGAAATAGGGAATATAACGATACTACTTGAATTTTATTAGCATGTTTCCTTTGCATGTAGTCAACCACAGAAAATTTACCAAAATTTTTTCAGGGAAAACAAGATTAAAAGAAAAGTCCAAGTTTAGATCGTCTTCACTAAGTTTTTCTATCTCACAGATTTTAGCCTGGGGGGGGGGGGGGCCTTCCATATGAAATACATGCCATATATGGATTTGGGCGACAATGCCATATAAAGTAGTCAACACCTACCTAGTCCAAAAAGGAAATGAAATAAATAAATCCAACTTTTCATTGTTAACAGAAATATCCATGCATCACTACGTTGATAACTGAATAAACTGGTCTTCTTTGTGACAAAACCCTCTCTTATCAGCATAATGATAAACTGCTTGCGTATTTTGGTGCCTCTGGAACAGAATAGAGTTTCTAACGGATCAAAATACGCTGAAGTATTAATTACAAATTGGTGTTGATTCTACCCTTGCAAATTGTCAACTTTTGACATGTGTTCTAAGTTTATCTGTAAAGAAAACTAAATGGTCAAGCCCCTTACATGCGTCCCAAATGAAAACAACAATACAAGCTTGCAGTTCAATTATTGCATCAGGGAAATTCCGGTGAAAAAATACAATCAATATATAACAAAAAATGAAACAATAATTAAAATTGGGGTAATTTTTTTTTACACCTCCCTCTGGAAAAATGGTAAATTTATAGATATTTCGATTACTTCACTAGGTAGAAGATAAACATACCTCTCGATCTTTTCATGTTCTTTCCGAATGAACTAATCGCTTCCTATGCAAATTCCATTTTTAGCCCTTAAAGGGACCCTTAAACTGAAACTTTATTCCTTGTTGTTTGTTCGCACAAAATGCTTACCAAAGATTCTGAAATCTACTTCAAAACGATCATAAATAATTACTTATCTCATTCCTAAAAGCACATTGCTTCTTAATTATATTTCTAATGCCCCTTTTAAGAATCAAAAGTGATTGAAAGTCAACTAGCCCCCCCCCCCCATGTCCTCTTTTCCCCAAGTTGCCCTCCTCATTACTTTGTATGAAACTGTTTTGGTTTCAGACCAGGGCACTTCGCATAGAAGGAGTTGTCGCTGAGACTTTGAAAGGGGCGAACTCGATTGAAAATTAAAAGTTCTAGTGCCCTTTTTAAGAATAAAAAGTGATTGGAGGGCAAGCAGCCCTCCTCCCAAACCCAATAATTTTGAAAAAACACCCGATCAAAATTTGTTGATAGCCATTTTGCTCAGCGTGGTTGAAAGGTCTTTGAGGATGAACCCCCCCCCCACAGCCCTCGGGATATGGCTCATAAGTTATACTAGTTGCCATTTATTAACATATAGGGTTTTTTTTATGGAAGGAGTGGCTGTATAAACTTTGGAGGGGGATCATTGGATTGGAAATCAGAAGTCCTAGCACCCTTTTTAAGTATCAAAAGTGATTGAAAGCAACTAGCCCCCATCTCCCCATGTCCTCTTTTCCCCAAATGTATCTGATAGGAATTTTGAGATAGCCATTTTGTTCAAAATAGTCTGAAGATCATATAACAAGGCCTTCGGGGATGAAACAACCTTTCAGAACCTGAGGGCAAGGGTTTTAAATTATATCCTGGAGGCATATAATGTTTTTATGAAAGGGGTGGTCGTATAAACTTTAGAGGAGACTCATTTAATTGGAAATTGAAAGTTCTAGTTCCCTTTTAAGATTCAAGAGTGATGGAAGTCAACTTACCCCCCCCCCCGCCTTCCTCTTTTCCCCAAACGCATCTGATCGAAATGGTGAAGTAGCCATTTTGTTCAAAATAGTGCAAGGAACATGTAACAATGCCTCCAGGGTTGATACAATCCCCCAGGCCTTGAGAGCAGGTTATAAGTTATGCCCTGGGGGCAAACAATGCTTTTATGGAAGGGGTGGTCGTACAAACTTCGGATAGGGCTCATTTCATTGGAAATTGAAAGTTCTAGTTCTCATTTAAGAGTAAGAAGGAATGGAGGGCAACTATCCCCCTGACTTCTTTTCCCCAAAAGCATCTGATTGAAATTGCGAGATAACTATTTTTTTCAAAATAGTCCCAAGAACATAAAACACTATTAACACTACTACTAGTACTACTAATACTACTACTGTTACCATTATTACAACTATTCCTAAGTGTATGAAGATGAAACTTTCAGGGAATTTTTATGAGGAAAGGTGAACTGAAGCGCAACATGCCGTCTGTATGCAGGTTTTCGAAAGGGAATATCAGTAAAATCTTAGGAATAGTTTTGTGTGTGAAGTTGAAACTTACAGGGCTTATTGTGGAAAATCTTGAACTAACCAAAAGCGAATATTTCGTCCCCCGAGAGCGGTTTTGTCGTATCTATGACTTTTTCGGGAAGTGGAATTAGAACTGCCATCTAACGTGAAATTTTTAGCTCATTCCGATTCCGTCGACCATTTTGTTGTAGCTCAGCGAAAAGTGCCCCAATTTTAGATTTCTCGTTTATCGTATCTCACATTTTGCCGTTTTGTTAAGAGCGGTTTTGTCGTACCTCATATGGGAAAATTACATGGGCATTTTTGTCGTTTGGGAAAATGGTGGGCGTGAGAGGGGGGTGAGTTGCCCTTAAATCACTTTCGACTATTAAAAAGGGAACTAGCCCTTTCAATTTCCAAGCGAATGAGCCCTTTTTGAAGTTTCTAAAACATCGCTCTCTATAAAAACCTTATATGCCCCCAGAGCATAACTTACAACCCTTGCCCTGAGTGCTGTGGGGGGAGGGATTGTCCTTAAAGACCTAATTTCAAAAACTTTCAACTACGTTGAATAACATGGCTATCTAAAAATTTTGATTGTATGTGTTTGGGAAAAAGGTGGGCGTGAGAGGGGGGTTAATTGCCCTCAAATCATTTTCGACTATTAAAAAGGGCACTAGACATTTCAATTTCCAATCGAATGAGCCCTTTTTGAAGTTTTACGACAACGCTTTCTATAAAAACCTTATATGCCCCCATGGAATAACTTACAACCCTTGCCCTGAGGTTCCACCTCAAAAACATAATTTCTATCTTGAAATCCAGTACGCTGAACAAAATGGCTATCTCAAAATTTTGATTGGATGTGTTACGGGAAATGGTGGGCGTGGAAGAGGTGTTAGTGTTCTTCCAATCACTTTCGGCTATTAAAAAGGGCACAAGCCGCTCCAATTTCCAATTTGAAAGAGCCCTTTTTGAAGTTTCTAGGACAACTTCTTCGATACGAAGTGCCCTGGTCTAAAGGAAAAAAAAATAATAAATAATACATTGTGCCAACATCGTTCTTATATGCCCCCGGAGCATAGCTTGAAACCCTTGCCCTGAGGGTTATGGGGGTGTGTCCTCCTCAAAAACATATTTTCTCTCTGGAAATCAACTACGCTGAACAAAATGGCTATCTCAAAATGTTGATTGGATGTATTTGGGGAAATGGTGGGCGTGCAAGGGGTTTCAGTTGCCTTCCAATCACTTTTGACTATTAAAAGGGGCACAATCCACTCCAATTTTCAATCGAATGAGCCCATTTCGAAGTTTCTACGACAACTTCTTCGATACGAAGCGTCCTTGTATGGAAAAATAAATAAATAATACATTGTGCCAACATCGTTCTTTACTTAGGCAGCGCGATTGTCCTGCCTATGATGGACGTATTTTTTAGAGTAACGGTAAAATAGATACAGATGGGGTAGTTCCCGCTGTGAAGTACAGAAGGCTATGATTTGTAAGCTTGAACTGACAGACTATACGTCTTTGACTGCATGCATTTGGTCTGCTAACAGCAAAAGCTGCTTAGGAATGACTGCCCATTTGCTTACCGAAGCTCTTAGGTGGAAATCTTTTGCTCTTGCATGTTCACGTTTTAAGGTTTCACATGCTTACGACAAAATCACTGAGCAACTGAATATTGTATTTACAAGATATAAATTGCAGTTGAAAGCAGTGCTTCCATTTCTACTATATTTTAGAGTAGACGACTTTATTTTGAATGTTTCTCCTCTAATATTTTTAGACCTACTTAGTACTTTATTTCTACTTTAAATTTAGATTTTCCACTTTTTTCCTTGCCGAGCCTATGGATTTTTGCTACAGAAATAGGAGTTTTGAACAACGGCGGGATTTCGGCAAAAGCGATTGACAAACGTTCTTGTTTTTGTCAAAATTGGATAGACCCGTGAAATTTGAAACAAAATAACTAACGCGGAAGGACTGAAGGTTTGATTTTTGGAACTGGGTGACGTCCATCAAGACGCCAAGTGGAGCGCTAAAGTTCAGTAGCGTTCTTCATGTCATTCGGTTTATTTTTGGACTTCCCTGATCAAATGTCGTCGTGGAAAGACTTTTCAGCGTTCTGAAAACAGTAAAGTGAAAAGAGGAATGGGCTCAAAAACGTAACTTTAGCTGCGACGATGTCTGTCAAGTATGGGATGAAGCGTAAAGGCCTACGTTCACCGAGAGTTTAAAGAAAAAAATGAAGTCTGCGAAATCCGATGCGACTGCGTTCCAATGCGTCGCTTTTTTAGGCATTGGGAAAGACGATGGGGATGGCGACGACAACGCTGACTCGGTGTATTAATCTTTTAGATCTTATTATTTGGTAATTCTCATTAAATTTTTCTGAATACAAATTAAAGTGCGTCTACATTCGGCATTTTCTGAAAAAACCGTGAGGCAGGTAGCAGTCTACAAGTTACAACCGAACAATTCAAAAGATCAAAATGCCGGCGCTGTCCTTAAATCAAGCTTTAAGTGATTCATTTTTGCTACTATACTCTGCTTCCAATTAATAACTCAATATAAAAAAAAAGGTTCAAAACAAAAATAATGCGTCAAAAAGCGAACGGGTGGATATCATTCATGCCAATCCATCGTAGCAATTCAAATAAAAACGAGGGTGTTGCAAAAATAGTAATAGAGAAGGAAAAAATAACGGCAAAGAAAAACGAATCAATAAAATATATTCATATGGTCCAGAATCTGAGGTCTGGACCCGGAATCTATAAATCAAACCGAACTTAACTAGTCGATAAATACAAATCATTGTTTTAAACGTCAAAAGAATATATTTTGGTACATGTAAAAGGTCTTGAGTTGCAAAATAAGTCATCTTGAACAAATACTATTAAATGTCAGCCTAATAAGTCTTTCCTTTTAACTTGGAAAGAAGTCAGAAAATGGGGAAACTTTTAGGAATTAGGTATTGAAAATAGGGATTTTCCACCAGCCCTTTAGGGATTGAAAAAATTTTAAGTGGAAACACTGGTAATATATCGTAAGAATCAATTTTGTTAACATTCCTGTTCAAATAGTAAGCATGTTAACATACTTACTTCCGGATTGTGTCCTTCTATAATTCCACTCTTTTTTTGGATCTTAAATACTTTATTCCCACATTAGTCGAATGGAAGCACTAGTTGAAAGAAAGGTACGTGGAGTATTAGCTGACAGTGCTTCAAACTTCAATAAAGCATTTAGAGAATTTCTGGCAATCTCCAGTGATGAAGGTTAAGTAAGTGGCGATGAGAATGAACATGAAGCAGGTCAAAATAAGTTATTCTTGTTTCTATCTGTTGGAGAATTCCTTAGTAATTGGAGTGAGCAACAATGCTTTGAGTATTTCCCACTTCCTCCTCATTTCAAACGAAACAGCCATACACTCAATTTTTTTGCATTCACAGATACTGATAAAGCATTGAACGGTGTTACGTATAAGCAGCAGTACTATGCCGTTTTGCCAAGTGTACTGCTCTCTGCGAGGCTGCTAACTAGAGCTCAGAGCCACAGATGCTGTCAAAATAGTATACAATATACAGCTCTTCAGGCCTGTCACAACTCGATGGAATTCAAAGTATGACGATGTCAATCATTTGAGAGATTGCCAAAAAAAGAAAAGTTTCATTATGTCTGTGATGCTTTACAGGATGCTTTAGAGGTTTGGTTCCCATGACGTAAATCTTCTAAATGAAAATATGAAAGCCATGGAACCATTAGCGGTTGCTCTGGATATTCTTCAGGGGGAAAAAAATGCTACTATGGTACAATTTACCCTAGACTTCGATGTTCGGAAACGAAGCTTAAAAAGCTGAAAGATTTAGTGAGGTTTTGCCAGCCGCTGGTATATGCTCTTCTTGTGTGTCTAGACTCTAGAGGAAAGATTTCCTACTATCCAGGACGAGAGATATTTTGATACCACAGATTATACTGTTGACATTTCAAGTCATCCTCAATTCAAACTTAAGTGGATCCCTAGCGAGAACAGGAATGTAGCTGTTGAATTCTCTGTAGACGAAGCAAGAAATTTGAAGAACCCAAAGCTGTTAACGAGGCTGACAGAATTGACAGAGCTAGCTGCTTTTCTGGTAATGAATATTTTGACAATAGTGACGAAGAAACTACCGCAAACAATTCAGAGAATCGATGGAAATATTGTGAAGATAAAGGTTATTTTATGTGTGGTTGATAGGCGAAAAGAACTAATCATGCTTTAAGACTATCCAAGAGTATTGAAAGTCTTCACGAACCTTAACTGCATAATTCTTTCCTCTGCAACGGTGGAGCGACTGTTTTCGGCTAGTGGAGGAATTTTTACCCCAAAATGGAAAACGTTTGAAGATGATAGGCTTGAAAAGCTAATCATAGGCAGCGCGATCGCGCTGGCTAAGTAAGAAACTATGTTGGCACAATGCATTACTTCTTTTTTGTTTTCTTCCATAAATATATCTTCTATCTGGAAATCAACTAGCCTACGCTGAACAAAATGGCTATCTCAAAATTTTGATTTGACGTGTTTGGGCTAATGCTGGGCGTGGGGGGGGGTCTAGGTGCCCTCCAATCACTTTCGACTATTAAAAAGGGCACTATCGCTTTGAATTTCCAATCGAATGAACTTGTTTTGAAGTTGGTTATGGTTATCTAAAAATTTTGATTGTATGAATTTGGAGAAAAGGTGGGCGTGGGAGGGGGGGGGGGTTAGTTATCCTCAAAATCACTTTCGACTATTAAATAGGGTAGGCTACTAGCCCTTTGAATTTCAAATCGAATGAGGGCTTTTTCAAGTTTCTACGACAAAGATTTGAATAAAAAAACTTATACGCCCCCAGGGCATAATATATAATCCTTGCCCTGAGGGTTGTGGGGGAGTGTCCTCCTAAAAAACATATTTTATATCTGGAAATCAACTAAGATGAACAAAATGGATATCTCAAAATTTTATTGTATGTGTTTGGGGGAATGATGGGCGTGGGGGGGGGGCTAGTTGCCCTCCAATCACTTTCGACTATTAAAAAGGGGACTAGCCCTTTGATTTTCCAATCGAATGAACTTTTTTTGAAGTTTCAACGACAACACCTTCTTTAAAAACCTTATATGCCCCAGGGCATAACTTTAAACCTTTTCCCTAAGGGCTCTGGGGGAGTGTCCTCCACAAAAACATATTTTCTATGTGGAAGTCAACTACGCTGAACAAAATGGCTATCTCAAACTTTTGATTGGATGTGTTTGGGGAAATTATGGGCGTGGGGGGGGGGGCTAGTTGCCCCCAATCACTGTCGACTATTAAAAAGGACTCTAGCCCTTTGAATTTCCAATAGAATGAGCCTTTTTTGAAGTTTCTATAACTATACCTTCTTGAAACACCTCTTTTGCCCCCAAGTCATAACTTACAGCACTTGCCCTGAGGGTTTTAGGGGAGTGTCCTCCTAAGAACCATATTGTCTATCTGGAAATAAACTATGTTAAAAAAGATAGTTATTTCAAAATTTGGATTGGATATATTTGGGGGAACAGTGGGCGTGGGGGGGCGTGGGGGGTCTAGTTGCCCTCCAATCTCTTTCCACTATTAAAAAGGGTACTAGCCCTTCGAATTTTCAATCGAATGATTCTGTTTTGATGTTTTTACGACAACCCCTTCTATAAAAACCTTATATGCCCCCAGGGCATAACTTAAAATCCTTGCCCTGAGGGATGTGGGGGAGTGTTCTCCTTGAAAACATATTTTCTATCTGAAAATCAACTACGCTCAACAAAATGGCTATCTTGAAATTTTGATTGGATATTTTTGGGGGAATGATGGGCGCGGGGGAGGGGGACTAGTTGCCCTCCAATCACTTTCGACTATTAAAAAGGGCACTAGAACTCTCAATTTCCAATCGAATGAGCCGCTTTTGAAGTTTCCACGACGACCCCTTCCATATGAAGTCCCCTGCTCTAAAGGAAAAAATAATAAATACTAAATTGTGCCAACATCGTTCTTATATGCCCTCAGGGCAAAACTTAAAACCCTTGCCCCGAGGGTTGTGGGAGAGTGTCCTCCTCAAAAATATATTTTCTAAACCAACTATGCTGAACAAAATGGCTATCTCAAAATTTTTATTGAATGTGTTTGGGGGAATGAGGGGCGGGGGGGGGGGGCTAGGTGCCCTCCAATAACTTTCGACTATTAAAAAGGGCACTAGCCGCTCCAATTTCCAATTGAATGAGGCCTTTTCGAAGTTTCTACGACAAATCCTTCGTAGAAAGGATTTGTCCTTCGACAAATCCTTATGGAAAAAAAACACATTGTGCCCGCATCGTTTTTACTTATGCAACGCTACCGCGCTGCCTATGAAATGTCAAAAACTTCCAATCACTTTCGACTATTAAAAAGGGCACTAGGGCTTTCGATTTCCAATCGAATGAGCCCTTTTTGAGTTTCTACGATAACACTTCCTATAAACACCTTATATGCCCCCAGGGTATAAATTGCAACCCTTATCCTAAAGGCTGTGAGGGTGGTTGTCATCCTCGAAGACCTAATTTCCAGAATTTTCAACTACGTTACACAAAATGGTTATCTCAAAATTTTGATTGGATGTATCTGGGAAAATGGTGGGCGTGAAAGGGGAGTTAGTCTTTCTCCAATCACTTTCAACTATTAAAAAAGGCCCTTTCAATTTCCATTCAAATGAGCCCTTTTGAAGTTTCTATGACAACGCTTTCAATAAAAACCTTATATGCCCCCAGGGGATAACTTACAACCTGGGGCTGGGGGTTGTCATCCTCAAAGACCGAATTTATAGAACTTTCTACTACGTAGTACAAAATGGCTATGTGAAAATTTTTATAAGATGTGTTTGGGGGAATGGTGGGCGTAAGAGGGGGGTTAGTTACCCTCAAATAAATTTTAACTTTTAAAAGGGGCACTAGCCCTCTCAATTTCCAATTGAATGAGCTCCTTTTGAAGTTTTTACGACAACTCTATCATTAAAAACCTTATATGCCCCCAGGGCATAACTTACAACCTTTTCCCTGGGGACTATGGGGGGTTTGTCATCCTTAAATACATAATTTCCAGACCTTTCAACTACGTTGAAAAAAATGGTCATCTCTAAACTTTGATTTAATGTTTTTGGGGAAATGGTGGGCGTGATAGGGGGTGTAATTACTTTCCACTCGCTTTCGACTATTAAAAAGAGCAATTTCAATTTCCAATAAAATGAGCCCCTTTTGAAATTTCTACAACAACTTTCTATATAAACCTTATATGCCCCCAGGACATAACTTACAACCCTTGCACTGAGGGCTCTGATGGGGTTATCATCTTAAAAGACCTATTTTCAAGAACTTTTGACTACGTTATACAAAATGGATATCTCAAAATTTTAATTGGATGTGTTTGGGGAAATGGTGGGCGTGAGAGGGGGGTTAGTTCCCCTCCAATAACTTTCGACTATTAAAAGTGCATAAGCCCTTTCAATTTTCTATTGAATGAGCCCTTTTTGATGTTTTTACAACATCGCTTTCTATAAAAACCTTACATGCTCCAAGGGCATAACTTACAACCCTTGCCCTGAGGGTTGTGGAGGGGGATGGGTTGTCATCCTTAAAGACCTAATTTATAAAACTTTCAACTACGTTCAATAAAATGACTATCTAAACATTTTGATTAGATGCGTATGGAAAAGAGCTGGGCGTAAGATGGTGGTTAGTTGCCCTCAAATCACTTTCGACTATTAAAAAGGGCACTAGCCCTTTCAATTTCCAATCAAATGAGCACTTTTGAAGTTTCTACGACAACACTTTCAATAAAAACCTTATATGTCCCCAGGGGATAACTTACAACCCTAACCCTGAGGGCTGGGGGGTTGTCATCCTCAAAGACCTAATTTCTTGAACTTTCTACTACTTTGAACAAAATGACTATCTAAAAATGTTGATAAGATGTGTTTGGGGGAATGGTGGGCGTGAGAAGGGGGTTATTTACCCTCCAATAACTTTCATCTTTTTAAAGGGGCACTAGCCCTCTCAATTTGCAATTGAATGAGCTCCTTTTGAAGTTTTTAGGACAACTCTATCATTAAAAACCTTATATGCCCCCAAGGCATAACTTAAAACCTTTGCCCTGGGGACTCTGGGGGGGTTGTCATCCTTAAATACATAATTTCCAGAACATTCAACTACGTTGAACAAAATGGCTATCTCTAGACTTTGATTGAATGTGTTTGGGGAAATGGTGGGCGTGAGAGGGGGGTTAATTACTCTCTACTTACTTTTGACTATTAAGAACGGCAATTTTAATTTCCAATCAAATGAGCCCCTTTTAAAATTTCTACAACAACTATCTATATAAATCTTATATGCCCCCAGGATATAACTTACAACCATTGCACTGAGTGCTCTGATGATCTCAAAATTTTTATTGGATGTGTTTGGGGGAATTATGGGCGTGGGGGGGTTAGTTGCCCTCCAATCACTTTGGAATATTGAAAAGGGCACTAGCCACTCCAATTTCCAATCGAATGAGCCCTTTTCGAAGTTTCTACAGCAACTCCTTCGATGCGAAGTGCCCGGGTATGAAAAAAAACACATTGTGCCCACATCATTCTTTACTTAAGCAGTGCTAGCGCACTGTCTATGAAATGTCAAGCCTTCCAATCAATTTCGAATATTAAAAAGGGCACTAGGCCTTTCGATTTCCAATCGAATGAGCCCTTTTTGAGTTTCTACGATAACACTTCCTATAAACAGCTTATATGCCCCCAGGGCATAAATTGCAATCCTTACCCTAAGGGATGTGAGGGTGATTGTCATCCTCGAAGACCTAATTTCCAGAATTTTCAACTACGTTAAACAAAATGGCTATCTCAAAATTTTGATTGGATGTGTCTGGGAAAATGGTGGGCGTGAGAGGGGCGTTAGTCTTTCTCCAATCACTTTCAACTATTAAAAAAGGCACTAGCCCTTTCAATTTCCAATCAAATGAGCCCTTTTGAAGTTTCTGAGACAACGCTTTCAATAAAAACCTTATATGTCCCCAGGGCATGACTTACAACCCTAACCCTCGGGGCTGGGGGGTTGTCATCCTCAAAGACCTGATTTCTAGAACTTTCTACTACGTTGAACAAAATGACTATCTGAAAATTTAGATAAGATGTGTTTGGGGGAATGGTGGGCGCGAGAGGGGGGTTAGTTACCCTCCAATAACTTTCAACTTTTAAAAGGGGCACTAGCCCTCTCAATTTGCATTTGAATGAGCCCCTCTTACGACAACTCTATCATTAAAAACCTTACATGCCCCCAAGGCATAACTTTCAACCTTTGCCTTGGGGGCTCTGGGGAGTCTGTCATCCTTAAATACATAATTTCCAGAACTTTCAACTACGTTGAACAAAATGGCTTTCTCTAAACTTTGATTTAATGTTTTTGGGGAAATGATGGGCGTGAGAGGGGGGATAATTATTCTCTACTCCTTTTCGACTATTAAAGAGGGCAATTTCAATTTCCAATCAAATGAGCTCCTTTTGAAATTTCTACAAAAACTTTCTGTATAAACTTTATATGCCCCCAGGACATAACTTACAACCCTTGCACTGAGGGCTCTGATGGGGTTATCATCCTAAAAGACCTAATTTCCAGAACTTTCGACTACGTTGAACAAAATGGATATCTCAAAATTTTGATTGGGAAATGGTGGGCGTGAGAGGGTGGTTAGTTCCCCTTCAATCACTTTTGACTATTAAAAGGGCATAAGCCCTTTTAATTTTCAATTGACTGAGCCCTTTTTGATGTTTTTAACTTACAACTTACAACCCTTGCCCTGAGGGTTCTAGGGGGGATGGGTCGTCATCCTCCAAGACCTAATTTCTAGAACTTTCAACTACATTTAACAAAATTGCTATCTCAAAATTTTGATTGGATATGTTCGGGAAAAAAGCGAGCGTAAGAGGGGTGTTAGTTACCTTCAAGTCACTTTTGACTATAAAAAATAGCGCTGGACCTTTGAATTTCCATTCAAATGCCCCCCTTTTGAGGTTTTTACGATAAACCTTTCAATAAAAACCTTATATACCCACAGGGCATAAATTATAACCCTTGTCCCGTAGACTTTGGGGGGAGTATACTGCTCAAAGGTATAATTTCCTGATCTTTAAACAGCATGGAACAAAATGGCCATCTAAAATTTTTGATTGGATATGTTTGGGGAAATGGTGGACGAGGAAGGGGTGTTAGTTGCCTTCCAATCACTTTCGACTATTAAAAAGGGCACTAGCCATTTCGATATCCGTTCGAATGAGCCCTCTTTGAAGTTTCTATGACGACGCGTTCTATAAGAACCTTATATGCCCCCAGGGCATAACTTACAACCCTTGCCCTGAGTACTGTGGGGGAGTTATCTGGAAATCCACAATACTGAACAAAATGGCTTTCTAAAAGTTTTGATTGGATGTGTTTGAGGAAAAGGTGGGCGAGAGAGGGGGGCTAGTTGCCCTCAAATCACTTTCGACTATTAAAAAAGGCACTAGACCTTTGAATTTCCAATCGAATGAGCCCTTTTTCAAGTATTTATGACAAATATTTCAATAAAAACTTATATGTCCCTAGGGAATAACTTATAACCCTTGCCCTGAAGACTGTGGGGTGAGTGTCCTGTTCAGTGGTATAATTTCCTGAACTTTAACTGCGTGGAACAAAATGGCTATATCAAAATTTTGATTGGATGTGTTTGGGGAAATGGTGGGCGTGCAAGGGGTGTTGGTTGCCTTCCAATTACTTTCGACTATTAAAAAGGGCACTAGCCATTTCAATTTCAAATCGCATGAGCCCTTTTTGAAATTTCTACGACCGCGCTTTCTATAAAATTTTATATGCCCCCAGGGTATGAATTACATCCCTTGTCCTGAGGGCTATGAGGCGGTTGTCATTCTCAAAGACCTAATTTACAGAATAAAATGACTATCTCAAAATTTTAATTGTATGTGTTTGGGGAACTGATGGGCGTGATAGGGAGGTTTGTTGCCCTACAATAACTTTTGACTATTAAAAAGGGCACTAGTCCTTGTATTTCCAATCGAATGAGCCTTTTTTGAAGTTTCTACGACAATGCCTTCTATAAAAACCTTATATGTCCCCAGGGCATAAGTTACAACCCTTGCCCTGAGGGCTGTGGGGGAGTTTCTTCCTAAAAAAAAATAATTTTTATCTGAAAATCAAATATGCTGAACAAAATGGCTATCTCAAAATTTTGATTGGATGTGTTTCGGGAACTGGTGGGCGTGGAAGGGGTGTTAGTTGCCTTCCAATCACATCGTTCTTATATGCCCTCAGCGCATAACTTTAAACCCTTGCCTCGAGGGTTTTGGGGGAGTGTCCTCCTCAAAAACATATTATATATCTGGAAATCAACTACGCTGAACAAAATGGCTATCTCAGAATTTTGATTGGATGTGTTTGGGGAATGATGGACGTTGGGGGTGGTCTAGTTTCCCTCCAATCACTTTCGACTATTAAAAAGACCACTAGCCCTTTGAATTTCCAATCGAATGAGCCTTTTTTGTAAATTCTACGACAACGCCTTCTATAAAAACCTTATATGCCCCCAGAGCATAACTTAAAACCCTTGCCCCGAGGGTTTTGGGGGAGTGTCCTTCTCAAAAACATATTTTCTATGTGGAAATCAACTACGCTGAACAAAACGGCTATCTCAAAATTTTGATTGGATGTGTTTGAGGGAATGATTGGCGTGGGGAGGGGGCTAGTTGCCCTCCAATCACTTTCAACTATTAAAAAGGGCAGTAGCCCTTTGAGTTTCCAATCGAATGAGCCTACTTTGAAGTTTCTACGACAGCACCTTCTATAAAAACCTTATATGCCCCCAGGGCATAACTTACAACCCTTGCCCTGAAGGCTGTGGGGGAGTGTCCTCCTAAAAACATAATTTCTATCTGGAAGTCAATTACGCTGAACAAAATGGCTATATCAAAATTTGGATTGGATGTGTTTGGGGGAATCATGGGTGGGGGGAGACTAGTTGCCCTCCAATCACTTTTGACTATCAAAAAGGCTCTAGCCCTTTGAATTTCCAACCGAATGAGCCTTTTTTGAAGTTTCTACGACAACGCCTTCTATAAAAACCGTAAATACCCCCAGGGCATAACTTAAAACCCTTGCCTCGAGGTTTGTGGGGGAGTGTCCTCCTCAAAAACATATTTTCTATCATTAAATCAACCACGCTGAACAAAATGGCAATCTCAAAATTTGGATTGGATATGTTTGGGGGAATATTAGGCGTGGGGGGGGGGGCTAGTTGCCCTCCAATCACTTTCAAATATTAAAAAGGGCAATAGTGCTTTTAATTTCCAATCGAATGAGTATTTTTTGAAGTTTCTACGACAACGCCTTCTATAAAAACCTTAACTTACAATCCTTGCCCCGAGGGTTGTGGGGGGAGTGTTCTTCTCAAAAACATATCTGGAAATCAACTTCAACAAATTCTATCTGGAAATCAACTACGCTGAACAAAATGTCTATCTCAAAATTTTGATTGGATGTGTTTGGGGGAAGATGGGCATGGGGGGGGCGAATTGCCCTCCAATCCCTTTGGACTATTAAAAAGGGCACTAGCTCTTTGAATTTCCAATCGAATGAGCGTTTTTTTGAAGTTTCTACGACAATGCCTTCTATAAATACCTTATATGCTCCCGGGGCATAACTTACATCCATTGCCCTGAAGGCTGTGGGCTGTGGGCTGTGGGGAGTTTCCTCCTCAGAAACATATTTTCTATCTGGAAATCAACTACGCCGAACAAATAGCTATCTCAATTCTGATTGGATGTGTTCGGGGGAATGATGGGCGTGGGGGGGGGGGCTAGTTGCCCTACAATCACTTTCGACTGTTAAAAATGGCACTAGCAACTCCAATTTCAAATCGAATGAGCCCTTTTCGAACTTTTTACGACAACTCCTTCGATACGAACTGTCCGGTAATGGAAAAAAAAATAATAATACATTGTGCCCACATCGTTCTTTACTTAGGCAGCGCTATGGCGCTGCCTATGATAGGCAGCGCAATCGCGCTGCATAAGTAAAGAACAATGTAGGCATAATGTATTATTTTTTTTGCATTCCAGGGCATTTCGTATCGAAGGAGTTGTCGTAGAAACTTCCAAAAGGGCTCATTCGATTTGAAATTGGAGTGGCTTGTGCCCTTTTTAATAACAGAAAGTGATTGGAAGGCAGCTAACACCCCTTCCACGCCCACTATTTACCCTGGCACATCCAATCAAAATTTTGAGATAGCCATTTTGTTCAGCGTAGTTGATTTCCAGATAGAAATTATGTTTTTGACGAGGACACTTCCCCAGAGCCCTCAGGGCAAGGAATGTAAGTTATGCCCTGGGGGTATATAAGGTTTTTATAGAAAGTGTTGTCGTGGAAACTTCAAAAAAGGCTGATTTAGTTGGAAGTTCAAAGGGCTAGTGCTCTTTTTAATAGTCAAAAGTTATTGGAGGGCAACTAACCTCCCTCTCACGCCCCCCTTTTTCCCAAGCATATCCAATCCAAATTTTGAGATAACCATTTTTTTCAACGTAGTTGAAAGTTCTGGGAATTAGGTCTTTGAGGATGACAACTCCCCACAGCCCTCAGGGTAAGGGTTGTAAGTTATGCCCTGGGGCATGCAAGCTTTTTAAAGATAGAGTTGTTATAGAAACTTTAAAAACGGCTGATTCTATTTTAAATTGGAATGGCTAGTGCCCTTTTTAATAGTCGAAAGTGATTGGAAGTCGACAACTAAAACCGCTTCCTTGCCCACCATTTAACCAAAAACATCTAATCAAAATTTTGAGATAGCCATTTTGTTCACCGTAGTTGATTTCCAGATAGAAATAATGTTTTTGATGAGGACACTCCCCCACAGCCCTCAGGGCAAGGAATATAAGTTATGCCCTGGGGGCATACAAGGTTTTCATTGAAAGCTTTGTCGTAGAAACTTGAAAAAGGGCTCATTCGATTGAAAATCCGAAGGGCCAGTGCCCTTTTTAATGGTCGAAAGTGATCGGAGGGCAACTAATCCCGCTCTCACGCCCGTCTTTTCCCCAAACGCATCCAATAAAAATTTGGAGACAGCCATTTTGTTCAACGTAGTTGATAGTTCTGAAAATTATGTCTTTGATGATGACAACACCCCCCCCCCCCACCAGCCCTCAGGGCAAGGGTTTTAAGTTATGCTCTGGGGGACATATACGGTAGGGGTTTTTATAGAAAGCGTTGTCTTAGAAACTTCAAAAAGGGCTCAAAAATTACCCCAAACACATCCAATCAAAATTTTGAGATATAAATTTTCTTCGACTTAGTTGAAAGTTCTGAAAATCAGGTCTTTGAGGATGACACCCCCCCCCCCGCCCTCAGGACAAGGTTTGTAAGTTATGCTCTTAGGGCAAATAAGATTTTTGTTGAAAGTGTTGTCGCAGAAACTTCAAAAGGGCTCATTGAATTGGAAATTGAAAGGGCCAGTGCCTTTTTTAATAGTTGAAAGTGATTTAAGAGCAACTAACGCACCTTTCACGCTCACCATTTCCCCAAACACGTCCAATCAAAATTTTGAGACGGCCATTTTGTTCAACGTAGTTGAAAGTTCTGGAAATTAGGTCTTTGAGGATGACAATACCATCCACCAGCCCTCAGGGCAAGGGTTTTAAGTTATGCCCTGGGGTTATATACGGTAAGGTTTTTATAGAAAGCGTAGAAACTTCAAAAAGGGCTCATTTGATTTGAAATTGAAATGGCTAGTGCCCTTTTTAATAGTCAAAAGTGATTGGAAGGCAACTAACACCCCTTCCTCGCTCACCGTTTATCCAAACACATCCAATCAAAATTTTGAGATAGCCATTTTGTTCAAAGTAGTTGAAAGGTCCGGAAATTATATCTTTGAGGATGACACTGCCCCCCACAGCCCTCAGGGTGTAAGGGTTGTAAGTGTATAAGGTTTTATTGAAAGCTTTGTTGTAGAAATTTGACAAAGGGCTCATTCAATTGGAAATTCAAAGGGCTAGTGAGTAGAAAGGGGGGTTCTACTGCCACGATTACAATACCCCTTCGAATCCCGATCCGGACACTTTTTTTTAAAACTCCCACGATCACCACGTGGTTTAGGGTTTTCTCACTGAGAATGAAAAAACAGAATTTTTCTCACTTGAAAAAACATGAATTTTCTCACTTTGAAGGATGTTTCAAGGTCGATTTATTTGCTGTTGTTTGTCCAGGTGTAATGACATTGGGGTGATTTACATAATCGATGGGGGAATTATTGGTTCACGAAGGGGGAATTAAGAAACAAACATGGCTTCATTGTTGTTTGGCTAGCCTAACCTGAGAAATTGATTTACATAATCGGCGGGAAAATTATTGATTCACGAAGGGGGAATTAAGAAACATTGTGGTTTCTTTGATCTTTAGGCTAACCTAACCTGAGAAATTGATTTACATAATCGCCAGGGAAATATATTTAGACATGAAGGTGGAATTAAGAAAAATTATGGTTTCTTTAATCTTTAGTCTAGCCTAACCTGAGAAATGGATTTACATTTTCGGCGGGTACATTATTGATTCACGAAGGGGGAATTAAGAAAAATTATGGTTTCTTTAATCTTTAGGCAAACCTAACCTGAGAACTTGATTTACATAATCGATGGGGGAGAATGTATTGCTTTACGAAAGGGGGAATTAAGAAACAAACATGGCTTCTTTGATCTTTAGGCGAACCTAACCTGAGAACTTGATTTACATAATCGGCGGGGAAATTATTGATTCACGAAGCGGGAATTAAGAAACATTATGGCTTCTTTAATCTTAGGTCTGAGGGATAAACGTTCTTTAGGTCAGAGAGAAAAATTAATATTCTATTTTTAAATAGGGCTTCATTGATCCTTAGTGTCAGCAATCATAAATGACATCACTTGTTATCTTGGAATTATGTGGGAGTCTAAGGAGATAGAAATTCTATTTTTAAATGCGGCTTCACGGAGCTTTAAGTCAGAGAGATAAATTGATATTCTAACGAAACCTTAATAGTTTAGCTAGGAACATTTATGAGATGAAGAGATTAACGTAGGAAAGGGTTTCCTAGAAATTTGAAATGTGAAAGCACAGAGATTCCAAAAAACAAAAGGAACACACAGAAATTACTTTTAGGGGATTATTTGGGCGAAACCGTTTTAGACAGGTTATGGAATTATTTCGGCGAAACAGTTAGAGAAATTTTAAAAGATGATTTTAGAAAGGGTTTTAGAAGAGGTTTTGAGTGTGGTCGTTATAGTAAACAAGTTCTATTTGAACAGTGTCGTGAGGTCCTCTACCCCAACCCCAAAGGGCCCCGATCCCCATACCCCGACCCCGAAGGAAGCCCCCCGCCCCCAAAGGTCCCTCGGGCTCCCAAAGGACCACCCGGCCCCCCAAGGACCCCCCAGATCCCCAAAGGCCCTCCCGGGTCCCCCAAAGAGCCCCGTCCCCATTTTTTTAATACTTTTTCGGACTGAATTTTTTAGACTTAGAAATTATCCAACATTTTTCAGGTTTTTTCTTTAACCCATTGGCTTAGAGTTTTAGCCTAGAGTCTTAGCTTAGTTTTATTTAGAGCTGAAATTTACTTTAGTTTTAGTTAAGAGTTTAGAATTTTAGCTTAGAGTCTTAGCTTAGATTTTTTGTTAGAGTTGAAGTTTATTTTAGTTTCAGTTAAGAGTTTAGAGTTTTTAGCTTAGAGTCTTAGCTTAGAGTTTTTGTTGAAGTTTTAGTTTAGTTATAGTTAAGAGTTTAGAGTTTTAACTTAGAGTCTTAGCTTAGAGTTTTTGTTAGACTTGAAGTTTAGTTTAGTAATAGTTAAGAGTTTAGAGTTTTAGCTTAGAGTCTTAGCTTAAAGTTTTTGTTAGAGTTCTAGTTTAGTTTAGATATAGTTAAGAGTTTGGAGTTTTACCTTACAGACTTAGCTTAGAGTTTTAGTTTAGTTTAGTTTTAGTTAAGAGTTTAGAGGTTTTTACCTTAGAGTCTTAGCTTAGAGTTTTTGTTAGAGTTCTTGTTTAGTTTAGTTTTAGTTAAGAGTTTAGAATTTTAGCTTAGAGTCTTAGCTTAGAGTTTTTGTTAAAGTTCTAGTTTAGTTTAGTTTTAGTTGAGAGTTTAGAGATTTTAGCTTAGAGTCATAGCTTAGAGTTTTTGTTGAAGTTCTAGTTTAGTTTAGTTTTAGTTAAGTGTTTAGAGTTTTACTTTAGAGTCTTATCTTAGAGTTTTTGTTAGAGTTGAAGTTTAGTTATATTTAATAGTTTAGAGTTTTAGCTTAGAGTCATAGCCTAGAGTTTTTTGTTAGAGTTCTAGTTTAGTTTAGTTTTAGTTAATAGTTTGGTGTTTTACCTTAGAGTCATAGCTTAGAGTTTTAGTTAGAGTTCTAGTTTAGTTTAGTTTTAGTTAAGAGTTTAGAATTTTAGCTTAGAGTCTTAACTTAGAGTTTTTGTTAGCGTTCTAGTTTAGTTTAGTTTTAGTTAATAGTTTAGAGTTTTAGCTTAGAGTCTTAGCTTAGAGTTTTTGTTAGAGTTCTAGTTTAGTTTAGATATAGTTAAGAGTTTGGAGTTTTACCTTAGAGACTTAGCTTAGAGTTTTAGTATAGTTTAGTTTTAGTTAAGAGTTTAGAGTTTTTTAGCTTAGACTCTTAGCTTAAAGTTTTTTTTAGAGTACTAGTTTAGTTTAGTTTTAGTTAAGAGTTTAGAGTTTTAGCTTAGAGTCTTAGATTAGAGTTTTTGTTAGAGTTCTAGTTTAGTTTAGTTTTAGTTTAGAGTTTAAAGTTTTTAGATTATAGTCTAAGCTGAGAGTTTTTGTTGAAGTTCTAGTTTAGTTTAGTTTTAGTTAATAGTTTATACTTTTAGCTTAGAGTCTTACCTTAGAGTTTTTGTTAAAGTTGAAGTTTAGTTTAGTTGTAGTTAAGAGTTTTGTACTTTACCATGGAATCTTAGCTTAGAGTTTTTGTTAGAGTTCTAGTTTAGTTTAGTTTTAGTTAAGAGTTTTACATTATAGACTTAGCTTAGAGTTTTAGTTTATTTAAGTTTTAGTTAAGAGTTTAGAGTTTTTTAGCTTAAAGTATTAGATTGAAGTTTTTTTAAGAGTTCTAGTTTAATTTAGTTTTAGTTAAGAGTTTATAATTTTAGATTAGAGTCTTAGCTTAGAGTTTTTGTTATAGTTCTAGTTTAGTTTAGTTTTAGTTATGAGTTTAGAGTTTTACCTTAGAGTCATAGATTAGAGTTTTTGTTGAAGTTTTAGTTTAGTTTAGTTTTAGTTAAGAGTTTAGAGTTTTAGTTTATAGTCATAGATTAGAGTTTTTGTTAAAGTTGAAGTTTAGTTTAGTTATAATTAAGAGTTTAGAGTTTTAGCTTAGAGTAATAGCTTAGAGTTTTTGTTAGAGTTCTAGTTTAGTTTCGTTATAGTTAAGAGTCTCGAGTTTTACCTTAGAGTCATAGATTAGAGTTTTAGTTAGTTCTAGTTTAGTTTAGTTTTAGTTAAGAGTTTAGAATTTTAGCTTAGAGTCTTAGCTTAGAGTTTTTGTTAGAGTTCTAGTTTAGTTTAGGTTTAGTTAAGAGTTTAGAGTTTTTAGCTTAGAGTCTTAGCTTAGAGTTTTTTTTGAAGTTCTAGTTTAGTTTAGTTTTAGTTAAGAGTTTAGAATTTTAGCTTGGAGTCTTAGCTTAGAGTTTTTGTTAAAGTTGAAGTTTAGTTTAGTTATATTTAAGAGTTTAGAGTTTTAGCTTAGAGTCTTAGCTTGGAGTTTTTGTTAGAGTTCTAGTTTAATTTAGATATAGTTAAGAGTTTGGAGTTTTACCTTAGATACTTAGCTTAGAGTTTTAGTTTAGTTTTAGTTAAGAGTTTAGAGTTTTTAGCTTAGAGTCTTAGCTTAGAGTTTTAGTTAAAGTTCTAGTTTAGTTTTAATTAAGATTTTATAGTTTTTAGCTTAGAGTCTTAGCTTAGAGTTTTAGTTAAAGTTCTAGTTTAGTTTAGTTTTAGTTAAGAGTTAAGAGTTTTATCATAGAGTCTTAGCTTAGAGTTTTAGTTAGAGTTGAAGTTTAGTTTAGTTACAGTTAAGAATTTAGAGTTTTAGCCTAGAGTCCTAGCTTAGAGTTTTACTTAAAATTGTAGTTTAGTTAAGTTTTAGTTAAGAGTTTCGAGTTTTAGCTTAGAGTCTTACCTTAGAGTTTTTGTTAGAGTTCTAGTTTAGTTTAGTTTTAGTTAAGAGTTTAGAGTTTTACCTTAGAATCGTAGCTTAGAGTTTTAGTTAGAGTTCTAGTTTAGTTTAGTTATAGTTAAGAATTTAGAGTTTTAGCTTAGAGTCATAGCTTAGAGTTTTAGTTAAAGTTATAGTATAGTAAAGTTATAGTTAAGTGTTTAGAGTTTTACCTTAGAGTCATAGCTTACAGTTTGTGTTAGAGTTCTAGTTTAGTTTAGTTATAGTTAAGAGTCTCGAGATTTTAGCTTAGAGTCTTAGCTTAGAGTTTCTGTTAGAGTTCTACTTTAGTTTACTTCTAGTTAAGAGTTTAGAGTTTTAGCTGAGTCTTACCTTAGAGTTTTTGTTAGAGTTCTAATTTAGTTTAGTAATAGTTAAGAGTTTAGAGTTTTACCTTAGAGTCTTAGCTTAGAGTTTTTGTTAGACTTATGGTTTAGTTTAATTTTAGTTAAGAGTTTTGAGTTTTACATTAAAGATTTATCTTAGAGTTTTATTTTATTTTAGTTTTACTTAAGAGTTTATAATTTTAATTTAGAGTATTAGCTTAGAGTTTTTGTTAGAGTTCTAGTTTATTTTAGTTTTAGTTAAGAGTTTAGAGTTTTTAGCTTAGAGTCTTAGCTTAGAGTTTTTGTTGAAGTTGTAGTTTAGTTTAGTTTTAGTTAATAGTTTAGAGTTTTTATATTAGAGTCTTAGCTTAGTTTTATTTAGAGTTCTAGTTTAGTTTAGTTTTAGTTAAGAGTTTATAGTTTTACCATAGAGTCTTAGCTTAGAGTTTTAGTTAGAGTTAAAGTTTAGTTTAGTTACAGTTAAGTATTTAGAGTTTTAGCTTAGAGTCATTGCTTAGAGTTTTACTTAAAGTTATAGTTTGGTTAAGTTTTAGTTAAGAGTTTCGAGTTTTAGCTGAGTCTTAGCTTAGAGTTTTTGTTAGAGTTCTAGTTTAGTTTATTAATAGTTAAGAGTTTAGAGTTTTACCTTAGAGTCTTAGCTTAGAGTTTTTGTTAGAGTTCTAGTTTAGTTTAATTTTAGTTAAGAGTTTGATGTTTTACCTTTGAGTTTCAGTTAGAGTTCTAGTTTAGTTTACTTATAGTTAAGAGTTTGGTGTTTTACCTTAGAGTCTTAGCTTAGAGTTTTAGTTAGAGTTCTAGTTTAGTTTTAGTTAAGAATTTAGAATTTTAGCTTAGAGTCTTAGCTTAGAGCTTTTGTTAGAGTTCTAGTTTAGTTTAGTTTTAGTTAAGAGTTTAGAGTTTTTAGCTTAGAGTCTTAGCTTAGAGTTTTTTTTGAAGTTATAGTTTAGTTTAGTTTTAGTTAATAGCTTAGAGTTTTAGCTTAGAGTTTTAGTTTAGGGTTTTTGTTAGAGTTGAAGTTTAGTTTAGTAATAGTTAAGAGTTTAGAGTTTTAGCTTAGAGTCTTAGCTTAGAGTTTTTGTTAGAGTTCTAGTTTAGTTTAGATATAGTTAAGCGTTTGGAGTTTTACCTTAGAGACTTAGCTTAGAGTTTTAGTTTAGTTTAGTTTTAGTTATGAGTTTAGAGTTTTTAGCGTAGAGCCTTAGCTTAGAGTTTTTGTTAGAGTTCTAGTTTAGTTTAGTTTTAGTTAAGAGTTTGGTGTTTTACCTTAGAGTCTTAGCTTAGAGTTTTTGTTAGAGTTCTAGTTTAGTTTAGTTTTATTTAAGAGTTTAGAATTCTAGCATAGAGTCTTAGCTTATAGTTTTTTTTAGAGTTCTAGTTTAGTTTAGTTTAGTTTTAGTTAAGAGTTTAGAGTTTTTAGCTTAGAGTCTTTGCTTCTAGTTTTTTGTTGAAGTTCTAGTTTAGTTTAGTTTTAGTTAAGAGTTTATAGTTTTAGCTTAGAGTCTTAACTTAGAGTTTTTGTTAGAGTTCTAGTTTAGTTTAGTTTTAGTTAAGAGTTTAGAGTTTTACCATAGAGTCTTAGCTTAGATTGAAGTTTAGTTTAGTTATAGTTAAGAATATAGAGTTTTTAGCTTAGAGTCGTAGTTTAGAGTTTTTGTTAGAGTTCTAGTTTAGTTTAGTTAAGAGTTTAGAGTTTTATCATAGAGTCATAGCTTAGAGTTTTGTTGAAGTTGAAATTTAGTTTAGTCATAGTTTAGAATTTAGAGTTTTTAGCTTAGAGTCTTAGCTTAGAGTTTTACTTAGAGTTCTAGTTTAGTTTAGTTTAGTTAAGAGTTTAGAGTTCTACCTTAGAGTCTTAGCTTAGAGTTTTTGTTGAAGTTCTAGTTTAGTTTAGTTAAAAGTTTAGAGTTCTACCTTAGAGTCTTAGCATAGAGTTTTACTTAGAGTTGAAGTTTAGTTTAGTTATAGTTAAGGGTTTAGAGTTTTAGCTTGGAGTCTTAGCTTAGAGTTTTAGTTAGAGTTCTATCTTAGTTTAGTTATAGTTAAGAGTTTATAGTTTTACCTTAGAGTCTTAGCTTAGAGTTTTAGTTAGAGTTCTTGTTTAGTTTAATTTTAGTTAAGATTTTTTTGTTTTACCTTAAAGTCTTAGATTAGAGTTTTAGTTAGGGTTGAAGTTTCGTTTAGTTTAGTTATAGTTAAGAGTTGATAGTTTTAGCTTAGAGTCTTAGCTTAGAGTTTTAGTTAGAGTTATTGTTTAGTTTAATTTTAGTTAAGAGATATAGCTTAGAGGTTTAGCCTAGAATCTTAGCTTAGAGATTTAGTTAGAGTTGAAGTTTAGTCTAAACTAGCATAACCACGAAATTCCACAATATTCCATAGAAATACCAAAACCATAGGTTAGATTAGGTTAGAGGTTAGGTTTCTCCACGTTTAAGTTAGGTTAGGTTAAGTTAGGTTAGGTTAGCCTACGTACGCACGCGTACGTAGGCTAACCTAACCTTACCTAACTTAACCTAACCTAACTAACCTAACTTAACCTAACCTAAAACTCTATGACTCTAAGGTAAAACTCTAAACTCTTAACTAAAACTAAACTAAACTAGAACTCTAACAAAAACTCTAAGCTAAGACTCTAAGCTAAAATTATAAACTCTTAACTAAAACTAAACTAAAATATAAATCTAAAAAAAACTTCAATATAATACCCTAAGATAAAAAAATATAAACTATTGAATAAATATAACCTAAACTAAATATTTAAGCTAATTCTCTAAGTTAAAACTCTTAACTAAAACTAAACTAGAACTCTAAATAAAAATATAAACTAAGAATATAATCTAAAATTCATAACTCTTAACTAAAACTCAAGTAAACTTCAACTATAACAAAAACTCCAAGCTAAGACTCTAAGCTGAAACTCTAAAATCTCAAATAAAACTAAACTAAACTAGAAATTCAACAAAAACTCTCAGCTAAGACTCTAATCTAAAAACTTTAAACTCTTAACTAAAACTAAACTAAAATAGAACTATAAAAAAAACTCTAAGCTAATACTCAAATCTAAAATTATAAAATCTTAGCTAAAACTAAACTAAACTAGTACTCTAAAAAAAAAAACTTTAAGATAAGAGTCTAAGCTAAAAAACTCTAAACTCATAACTAAAACTAGACTAAACGGAAACTCTAAGCTAAGTCTCTAAGTTAAAACTCTAAACTCCTAACTATATCTAAACTAAACTATAACTCTAACAAAAACTCTAAGCTAAGACTAAAAGCTAAAACTCTAAACTATTAACTAAAACTAAACTAAACTAGAACGGTAACAAAAACTCTAAGCTAAGACTCTAAGCTAAAATTCTAAACTCTTAACTAAATCTAAACTAAACTAAAACTCTAACTGAAACTCTAAGCTATGACTCTAAGTTAAAAAACCAAACTCTTAACTAAAACTAAACTAAACTAGAACTCTAACAAAAACTCTAAGCTAAGACTCTAAGCTAAAACTCTAAACTCTTAACTAAAACTAAACTAAACTTCAACTTTAACAAAAACTCTAAGCTAAGACTCTAAGCTAAAACTCTAAACTCTTAACTAAAACTAAACTAAACTAGAACTTAAACAAAAACTCTAAGCTAAGACTCTAAGCTAAAAACTCTAAACTCTTAACTAAAACTAAACTAAACTAGAACTTTAACAAAAACTCTAAGCTAAGACTCTAAGCTAAAACTCTAAACTCTTAACTAAAACTAATCTAAACTAAAACTCTAACAAAAACTCTAAGATAAAAAACTCTAAAACTCTTGACTAAAACTAAATTAAGCATAAACTATAAGCCTAGTCTCTAAGCTAAAACTCCAAACGCTTAACTAAAAGTAAACTAAACTAGAACTTTAATTAAAACTCAAAGGTAAAACATCAAACTCTTAACTAAAATTAAATTAAACTAGAACTCTAACAAAAAAAACTCCAAGCTAAGAATCTAATCTAAAACTCTAAACTCTAAACTAAAACTTAAATGAACTAAAGCTTTAAGTAAAACTCTAAGCTATGACTCTAATCTAAAACTCTAAATTCTTAACTGTAACTAAACTAAACTTCAACTCTAACTAAAACTCTAAGATAAGTCTCTAAGCTAAAACTCTTAACTAAAACTAAACTAGAAATCTAACAAAAACTCTAAGCTAAGACTCTAATCTAAAACTCTAAACTCTTAACTAAAACTAAAGGAAATTTCAGCTCTAAATAAAAGTAAGCTAAGACTCTAGGCTAAAACTCTAAGCCAATGGGTTAAAGAAACAACCTGAAAAATGTTGGATAATTTCTAATTCTAAAAAATTCAGTCCGAAAAAGTATTAAAAATGGGGACGGGGCTCTTTGGGGGACCCGGGAGGGCCTTTGGGGGTCTGGTGGGTCCTTGGGGGGGCCGGGTGGTCCTTGGGGAGCCCGGGGGACCTTGGGGGGCGGGGGGCTTCCTTCGGGGTCGGGGTATGGAGATCGGGGCCCTTTGGGGTTGGGGTAGAGAACCTCACGACACTGTTCAAATAGAACTTGTTTACTATAACGACCACACTCAAAACCTCTTCTAAAACCCTTTCTAAAATCATCTTTTAAAATGTCTCTAACTGTTTCGCCGAAATAATTCCATAACCTGTCTAAAACGCTTTCGCCCAAATAATCCCCTAAAAGTAATTTCTGTGTGTACCTTTTGTTTTTTGGCATCACTGTGCTTTCACATTTCAAATTTCTAGGAAACCCTTTCCTACGTTAGTCTCTTCATCTCATAAATGCTCCTAGCTAAACTATTAAGGTTTCGTTAGAATATCAATTTATCTCTCTGACTTAAAGGTCCGTGAAGCCGCATTTAAAAATAGAATTTCTATCTCTTTAGACTCCCACATAATTCCAAGATAACAAGTGATGTCATTTATGATTCCTGACACTAAAGATCAATGAATCCCTATTTAAAAATAGAATTTTAAATTTTCTCTCTGACCTAAAGAACGTTTATCCCTCAGACCTAAGATTGAAGAAGCCATAATGTTTCTTAATTCCCGCTTCGTGAATCAATAATTTCCCCGCCGATTATGTAAATCAAGTTCTCAGGTTAGGTTCGCCTAAAGATCAAATAAGCCATGTTTGTTTCTTAATTCCCCCTTTCGTAAAGCAATACATTCTCCCCCATCGATTATGTAAATCAAGTTCTCAGGCTAGTTTCGCCTAAAGATTAAAGAAACCATAATTTTTCTTAATTCCCCCTTCGTGAATCAATAATTCCCCCGCCGATTATGTAAATCAATTTCTCAGGTTAGGTTAGCCTAATGATCAAAGAAACCATCAAGTATCTTAATTAACCCATTGTGAAGCAATAATTTTATCGCTGATTATGTAAATCAATTTCTCAGGTTAGGTTAGCCAAACAACAATGAAGCCATGTTTGTTTCTTAATTCCCCCTTCGTGAACCAATAATTCCCCCCATCGATTATGTAAGTCACCCCAATGTCATTACACCTTGACAAACAACAGCAAATAAATCGACCTTGAAACATCCTTCAAAGTGAGAAAATTCATGTTTTTTCAAGTGAGAAAATTCCTGTTTTTTCATTCTCAGTGAGAAAACCATAAACCACGTGGTGATCGTGGGAGTTTTAAAAAAAAGTGTCCGGATCGGGATTCGAAGGGGTATTGTAATCGTGGGAGTAGAACCCCCCTTTCTACTCTAGTGCCCTTTTTAATAGTTGAAAGTGATTGGAGGGCTGCTACCCCCCCCCCCCCCTCACGTCCATCATTACCCCAAACATATCCAATCAAAATTTTGAGATATAAATTTTCTTCGACTTAGTTGAAAGTTCTGGAAATCAGATCTTTGAGGATGACAACCCCCCCCTCCCCCAGCCCACAGGGCAAGGTTTGTAAGTTATACCCTTAGGGCAAATAAGATTTTTATTGAAAGTGTTGTCGCAGAAACTTTAAAGGGGCTCATTGAATTTGAAATTGAAAGGGCTAGTGTCTTTTTTAATGGTTGGAAGTGATTTAAGAGCAACTAACGCACCTCTCACGCTCACCATTTCCCCAAACACGTCCAGTCAAAATTTTGAGAGAGCAGTTTTGTTTAACGTTTTGTTTTTCTAGTAAAGATCGATGTGGGTACAGAGTATTATTATTATTTATTTTTATTTATTTATTTATTTTTTTACCAGGGCACTTTGTATCGAAGGAGTTGTCGTAGGAACTTCGAAAAGGGCTCATTCGATTAAAAATAGAAAGGGTTGATGTCCTTTTTAATAGTCAAAAGTGATTGGAGGGAAACTAATCCCCATACCAAGCCCCCCCTACCATTTGCCCATTTTGTTTAATACTAAATTTTGCCTTAATATTAAATAAAATGCACTGTGTTAATGCTAATTGCCAATAAGGCATCTCAGCAGTATCCCAAGATCGACTGAGGGTATTATGTTCAAAATTTCGCAGCTACTTCTACTCCTAAAATTTAACCAAATCAAAATAGTGTAAGTGTATCCAATCTTTCCTCCATTATAGGTTGCCATCCTCAAAGACCTAATTTCCAGAACTTAAAACTACGTTGAATAAAATGGCATCTCGAAATTTTGATTGGATGTGTTTGGGGAAAAGGCAGGCATGTGAGGGGGTTTAGTTGCCCTCCAATGACTTTCGACTATTAAGAAGAGCACTAGCCCTTTGAATTTCCAATCGAATTAGCCTTTTGTGAAGTTTGTATTACAACGCCTTCTAAAGAAACCTTATTTGCCCCAAGGGCATAACTTAAAACCCTTGCCCTGAGGGCTGTGGGGGAGTATCCTCCTCCAAAACATAATTTCTATCGGGAAATCAACTTGGCTGAAAAAAATGGCTATTAAAAATTTTGATTTGATGTTATTGGGGAAAAGGTGGGCGTGAGAGGGGGTTAGTTGCCCTCAAATCACTTTCGACTATTAAAAAGGGCACTAGACCTTTGAATTCCCAATGGAATTAGCCCTTTTTCAAGTTTCTATGACAGATTTCAATAAAAATTTATATGCCCCCAGGGCGTAACTTATAACCCTTGCCCTGAAGACTGTGGGGGAATGCCCTGCTCAAAGGTATAATTTCCTGAACTTTAAACTGCGTGGAAGAAAAAGGCTATCTCAAAATTTTGATTGAATGAGTTTGGGGAAATGGTGTGCGTGGAAGGGGTGTTAATGGTCTTCCAATCACTTTCGTCTATTAAAAAGGGCAGTAGCCATTTCAATTTCCAATCGAATGATCCCTTTTTGAAGTTTCTACGACAACGCATTCTATAAAAACCTTATATGCCCCTGGGGCATAACTTACCACCCTTGCCCTGTGGGCTGTGGGGGGGGGGGATGTCATCCTCAAAGACCTAATTTCCAGAACTTTCACATGCGTTAAACAAAATGGCAATCTTAAAATTTTGATTGGATGTGTTTGGGGAAAAGGTGGGCGTGAGAGGGGGGTTAGTTGCCCTCCCATCACTTTCGACTATTAAAAAGGGCACTAGCCCTTTGAATTTCCAATCGAATGAGTTTTTTTTGAAGTTTCTACGACTACACTTTCTATCAAAAACTTTATATGCCCCCAGGACATAACTTACAACCCTTGCCCCGAGGGTTGTGGGGTAGTGTCCTCCTCAAAAACGTAATTTTTATCTGGAAATCAATTACGTTGAACAAAATGACTACTTCAAAATGTTGATTGGATGTGTTTTGGGAAATGGTGGGCGTGGAAGGGATGTTAGTTGTCTTCCATTCATTTTTGACTATTAAAAAGGGCACAAGCCACTCCGATTTTCAATTTAATGAGCCCTTTTCTAAGTTTTTACGACAACTTCTTCGATACGAAGTGCCCTGGTCTAAAGGAAACAAATAATAAATAATGTATTGTGCCAACATCATTCTTATATGCTCCCAGGGCATAACTTAAAACCCTTGCCCTGAGAGTTGTGGGGGAATGAACTCCTCAAAAACATATTTTCTATCTGGAAATCAAATACTCTGAACAAAATTGCTATCTAAAAATTTTGATTGAATGTGTTCGGGGGACTGAGGGGCGTGGGGAGGGGGAGAAGGAGTTGTCTGCGACAACTCCTTCGATACGAAGTGCCCTGGTCTAAACAAAAAAATTATACATTGTCCCCACTTTGTTCTTTACTTAAGCAGTGCAATTTGTGCTGTCTATGATTTCTGTTCGTTTTGGGTTTCATTTATTTATCGATGCTGTTTTGTGGTAGTTTCACGCTTGTTAGATTATTTGATTTTATTTTTCTCCAGAGCAGAAGTAGCCCCGAAAGTATGAACATAATACCCTTAGTCGTTCTTGGGATACTGCTGAGATGTCTTATTGGAAATTAGCATTAACACAGTGCATTTTGATTTAATCTTAAGGAAAAATTAGGTTTTTAAACATAATGGTTAAATGGCAGGGTGGGCGTGGGAGGGGAACTAGTTGTCCTCCAATCACTTTCAACTATTAAAAGGGCATTATCCCTTTCTATCTTAAATAGAGTGAGCATTTTTCAGAATTCCTAAGACAACTCCTTCGATACGAAGTGCCCTGGTCTAAACAAAAACAAGAAAAAAACAAAATACGTTGTATCATTGTATCAATAATACATTAATCTTTACTATAAAAATGCTTCCAATCACTTTCGACTATTAAAAAGGACACTAGCCCTTTCAATTTCCAATCGAGTAAGACCTTTTTGAGTTTCTACGACAACGCTTTCTATAAACCCCTTATATGCCCCCTGGGCATAAATTAGAACTAAACTAAACTAGAACTCTAACAAAAACTCTAAGCTAAGAGTCTAAGCTAAAAAACTCTAAACTCTTAACTAAAACTAAACTAAAACTCTAAGCTAAGTCTCTAAGGTAAAACTCCAAACTCTTAACTATATCTAAACTAAACTAGAACTCTAACAAAAACTCTAAGCTAAGACTCTAAGCTAAAACTCTAAACTATTAACTATAACTAAACTAAACTACAAATTTAACAAAAACTATAAGCTAAGACTCTATTCTAAAAAACTAAGCTCTTAACTAAAACTAAACGAAACTAGAACTTCAACAAAAACTATAAGCTAATACTCTAAGATAAAAACTATAAACTCTTAAATAAAAATAAGCTAAACTAGAACTATAACAAATACTCTAAGCTAAGACTCTAAGCTAAAATTCTAAACTCATAACTAAAACTAAACTAAACTAGAACTAACTAAAACTCTAATCTATGACTCTAAGGTAAAACTCGAGACTCTTAACTATAACGAAACTAAACTAGAACTCTAACAAAAACTCTAAGCTATGACTATAAGCTAAAACTCTAAACTCTTAACTATAACTAAACTAAACTTCAACTTTAACAAAAACTCTAAGCTATGACTCTAAACTAAAACTCTAAACTCTTAACTAAAACTAAACTAAACTAGAACTTCAACAAAAACTCTAAGCTATATGCCTCTAACCTTATATGCCCCCTGGGCATAAATACGTTGTATCATTGTATCAATAATACATTAATCTTTACTATAAAAATGCTTCCAATCACTTTCGACTATTAAAAAGGACACTAGCCCTTTCAATTTCCAATCGAATAAGACCTTTTTGAGTTTCTACGACAACGCTTTTTATAAACCCCTTATATGCCCCCTGGGCATAAATTACAACCCTTAACCTGAGGGCTGTGAGGGGGTTGTCATCCTCTAAGACCTAATTTCCTGAACGCTAAACTACGCTAAACAACATGGCTATCTCAAAACTTTGATTGGATGTGTTTGGGGAAATTGTGGGCGTGAGAGGGGGGTTAGTTGCCCTCCAATCACTTCCGACTATCAAAAAGGGTACTAGCCCTTTCAATTTCTAATCGAATGAGCGCTTTTTGAGGTTTCTACGAGAACACTTTCTATTAAAACCTTAAATGCCCCAGGGCATAACTTACAACCCCTCATCTGAGGGCTGTAAGGGAGTTGTCATATGCCCCCTGGGCATAACTTACAACAACCCTTGCCCTGAGGGCTGTGGGAGGAGTTTCATCCTCAGAAAGATAATTACCAGCCTTTTTAACTACGTGGAACAACATTGCTATCTCAAGTTTTTGATTGGACGTTCTTGGGGAAATGGTGGGTGTGATAGGGGTGCTATTTATCCTCCAATCACTCTCGACTATTAAAAAAGGCACAAGCCCTTCTAATTTCCAATCGAACGAGCCCTTTTTGAAGTTTCTACAACATCACTATCTATAAAAACCTTATATGCCCCCAGGGCATAACTTACATTCCTTGACCCGAGGGCTCTGAGGGGATTATCATCCTCAAAGACCTAATTTCTAAGACTTTTAACTACTTTGAACAAAATGGCAATCTAAAAATTTTGATTGGATGTGTTTGAGGAAAAGGTGGGCGTGAAAGGGGGGTTAGTTGCCCTCAAATCACTTTTTTAAAACCTCAAATCACTTTCGACTATTAAAAAGGGCTCTAGCCCTTTGAATTTCCAATCGAACGAGCCCTTTTTTAACTTTCTATAACTAAATTCTCAACTAAAACCGTATATGTCCTCAGGGCAAAACTCACAGCCCTAGTCATAAGGATTGTGGGGGAGTGTCATTCTCATAGATATAGTTTGTGGACCTTTCAACTACATTGAACAAAATGCCTATCTCAAAATTTTGATTGGATGTGTTTGGATAAATGTTAGGCGTGGAAGGGGTGTTAGTTGCCTTACCATCACTTTCGGCAGTTAAAAAGGGTACTAGCCATTTCAATTTCGAATCGAATGAGCCCCTTTTGAAGTTTGTGCGATAACGCTTTCTATAAAAAAAAACCGTATATGACCCCAGGGCATAACTTACAACTCTTGCCCTGAGGGCTGTGGGGAGGGGGTTCATCCTCAAAGACTGAATTTCCAGAACTTTCAACTACGTTGAACAAAATGGTAATCTCAAAATTTTGATTGGATGTGTTTGGGGAAAAGATGGGCGTGAGAGGGGGGTTAGTTGCCCTCCAACCACTTCGACTATTAAAAGGGCACTAGCCCTTTGAATTTCCAATCGAATGAGCCCTTTTTTCAAGTTTCTACGACAAAGCTTTCAATAAAAACTTAATATGCCCCCAGGGCATAACTTGCAACCCTTACCCTGAGGGCTGTGGGGGGACTATCATCCTCTTAGATATAATTTCCGGACCTTTCAATTACTTTGAACAAAATGGCTATCTCAAAATTTTGATTAGATGTATTTGGATAAATGGTGGGCGTGGAAGGGGTGTTAGTTGCCTTCCAATCACTTTCGACTATTAAAAAGGGCACTAGCCATTTTAATTTCCAATCAAATGTGCTCATTTTGAAGTTCCCAAGACAACGCTTTCTATAAAAAAAAATCTTATATGCCCCCTGGGCATAACTTACAACAATCCTTGCCCTGAGGGCTGTGGGAGGAGTTTCATCCTCAGAAAGATAATTACCAGACTTTTTAAATACGTGGAACAACATTGCTATCTCATGTTTTTGATTGGACGTTTTTGGGGAAATGGTAGGTGTGATAGGGTTGCTATTTATCCTCCAATCACTTTCGACTATTAAAAAAGGAACATGCCCTTCTAATTTCCAATCGAGCGAGCCATTTTTGAATTTCTACAACATCACTTTCTATAAAAACCATATATGCCCCGAGGGCATAACTTACAATCCTTGCCCCGAAGGCTCTGAGGGGATTATCATACTCAAAGACCTAATTTCTAAGACTTTTAACTACTTTGAACAAAATGGCAATCTAAAAATTTTGATTGGATGTGTTTGAGGAAAAGGTGGGCGTGAAAGGGGGGTTAGTTGCCCTCAAATCACTTTCTTAAAACCTCAAATCACTTTCAACTATTAAAAAGGGCACTAGCCCTTTGAATTTCCAATCAAGTGAGCCCGATTTCAAGTTTCTATGACAAAACTTTCAATAAAAACTATATGTGCTCTCAAGGCTCAACTTATATTCCTTACCTTAAGTGTTGTGGGAAGAGCTTCATCCTCTTAGACATTATGTCCTAAACGTTTAACTACAGTGAACAAAATGGTTGTCTTAAAGATGTGATTGGATGTGTTTGGATAGATGGTGGACGTGAAAGGGGTGTTAGTTGCCTTACAATCACTTTCGGCTGTTAAAAAGGGTACTAGCCATTTTAATTTCCAATCAAATGAGCCCTTTTTGAAGTTTCTGCGACAACACTTTGTATAAAAAAAACTTATATACCCCTGGGCATAACTTATAACCCTTGCCCAGAGGGCGGGGAGGGGTAGGGGGTTAATCATCAAAGACCGAATTTCCAGAACAGTAGTAATCAAGGTTATACTTTGGGTAGACTATGTTCCATCCTGTGTTATTTGCCCACTTTACGTTCCCTGACACCTTTCCAGTGCATGTACCTATGGATCTGGTTTGGTGCGTATAATCTGGTTTCATGGGTATAGTCTGGTTTGATGGGTATAATCTGGTTTAGTTTTTGAAAGAGAGTGAGTATTTGACTTTTTTGCAAAAAAGGGATAAGGAATTCACAATTTGGACTCTATGAACGATATTAATTAATGTTTTGAATAATAGGAGTGTGAATGATTCTAATTAGTGATTGGATTGTATGATGGTGGAGAAAAAAAAGGATTAAACTGATTAACAGTTAAGGTAACCCCGAAGGGGTTGTTAACTCAGGTAATTTGTTACTTGACCTAGCTTTACCTCTCCGATGTGGTCTTTATAATACACAAGTAACTTTTGAAAAGTATTGTCAATTTAAATTAGGATCTAACGTTCCCTTCGTTCCCCCTTTTCTGTGGGGCAGGGGAGGGTTGGAGAGGGGGTGGGGGAGTCAATTTTGGAGGGAAAACCAAAAATGCTCAGAATCGAAAATAAATGGGATCTGCCTCAAGGCCAAGGCTCAGAGGCCCTTCGTGCCCCAATTTCTGCGGGCAGGGGCGGGGGAGGGTCAATTTTGGAGGGAAAACCAAAAATGCTCAGAATTGAAAATAAAGGGGATCTGCCTGAAGGGCAAGGCTCAGAGGCCCCTCCCTCCTCCATTTCTGAGGGCAGGGGGGTGGGGGAGTCAATTTTGGAGGGAAAACCAAAAATGCTCAAAAGCTAACATAAAGGGGATCTGCCTCACGGGGAAGACTCAGAGGCCCCTCCGTCCACCATTTCTGAGGGCAGGGGAGAGGGGGAGTCAACTTTAGAGGGAAAACCCAAAATACTCAGAATCAAAAATAAACGGGATCTGCCTCAACGGGAAGGCTCAGAGGCCCGATGTTCACCCATTTCTGAGGGCAGGGGAGGGGGGTGGGTCATCAAGGGGAAGGCTCAGAGGCCCCTCCTTCCTCCATTTCGGAGGGCAGGGGAGAGGGGGAGTCAATTTTGGAGGGAAAACCAAAAATGCTCAGAATTGAAAATAAAGGGGATCTGCCTCAAGGGCAAGGCTCAGAGGCCCTCCTTCCTCCATTTCTGAGGGCAGGGGGGAGGGGGAGTCAATTTTGGAGGGATAACCAAAAAAGCTCAGAATCGAAAATAAACGGGATCTGCCTCAAGGGCAAGGCTCAGAGACCCATCGTTCATCCATTTCTGAGTGCCGGGGTGAGGGGGAGTCAATTTTAGAGGGAAAACCAAAAATACTCAGAATCAAAAATAAACGGGATCTGCCTCAAGGGGAAGGCTCAGAGGCCCTTCGTTCACCCATTTCTGAGGGCAGGGGAGGGGGGAGGGTCAATTTTGGAAGGGAAAGCCAAAAATACTCAGAAAGTTCATTTTGAATTTCCTTCATTGAAATGCAAGAGTTGGAATACTTCAGTAGTGTTTTGTTGTGCTTTACCTTGTCATAGTTACATTCTCTTAATTTTTCAAAGTTCATTTTGAATTTCTTTCGTTAAAATGCAAGAGTTGGAATATTTCAGTAGTGACTTGTTGTGTTTTAAATTGACACAGTTACATTCTCTTGATTTTTTGAAGTTCATTTTGAATTTCTGTCGTGAAATGCAAGAGTTGGAATATTTCAGTAGTGTTTTGTTGTGCTTTACCTTGCCATAGTTACATTCTATTGATTTTTATAGTTCATTTTGAATTTCTTTCATTGAAAAGCAAGAGTTGGAATATTTCACTAGTGTTTTGTTGTGCTTTACCTTGTCACAGTTACATTCTCTTAATTTTTCAAAGTTCATTTTGAATTTCTTTCGTGAAATGCAAGAATTGGAATATTTCAGTAGTGTCTTGTAGTGCTTTACCTTGTAACAGATACATTCTCATTATTTTTCAAAGTTCATTTTGAATTTCTGTCGTGAAATGCAAGAGTTGGAATATTTCAGTAGTGGCTTGTTGTGCTGTATCTTGTCACAGTTACATTCTCTTGATTTTTCGAAGTTCATTTTAAATTTCTGTCGTGAAATGCAAGAGTTGGAATATTTCAGTAGTGACTTGTTGTGCTTTACCTTGTCACAGTTACATTCTCTTGATTTTTCGAAGTTCATTTTGAATTTCTCTCGTAAAATACAAGAGTTGGAATATTTCAGTAGTATTTTGTTGTGGTTTACCTTGTCACAGTTACATTCTGTTGATTTTCATAGTTCATTTTGAATTTCTTTCATTGAAATTCAAGAGTTGGAATATTTCAGTAGTGTTTTGTTGTGCTTTACCTTGTCACAGTTACATTTTCTTGATTTTTCGAAGTTCATTTTGAATTTCTTTCACGAAGTGCAAGAGTTTGAATATTTCTGTAGTGTCTTGTCGTTGTTTATCTTGTCACAGTTACATTCTATTGATTTTAATAGTTCATTTTTAATTTATTTCATTGAAATGCAAGAGTTGGAATATTTCACTAGTGTTTTGTTGTGCTTTACCTTGTCACAGTTACAATCCCTTAATTTTTAAAAGTACATTTTGAATTTCTTTCGTAAAATGCAAGAATTAGAATATTTCAGTAGTGTCTTGTCGTGGTTTACCTTATCACAGCTACATTCTCATGATTTTTCAAAGCTCATTTTGAATTTCTGTCGGGAATTGCAAGAGTTAGAATATTTCAGTAATGACTTGTTGTGCTTTACCTTGTCACAGTTACATTCTCTTGATTTTTCAAGGTTCATTTTGAATTTCTTTCGTAAAATGCAAGACTTGGAATATTTCAGTAGTGACTTGCTGTGCATTACCTTGTCACAGTTACATTCTCTTGATTTTTCGAAGTTCATTTTGAATTTCTGTCGTGAAATGCAAGAGTTGGAATATTTCAGTAGTGAATTGTTGTGCTTTACCTTGTCACAGATACATTCTGTTGATTTTCATAGTTCATTTTGGATTTCTTTCGTTGAAATGCAAGAGTAGGAATATTTCAGTAGTGTTTTTGTTGTGCTTTACCTTGTCACAGTTACATTCTCTTAATTTTTCAAAGTTCATTTTGAATTTCTTTCGCGAAGTGCAAGAATTGGAATATATCAGTAGTGTCTTGTCGTGGTTTACCTTGTCACAGCTACATTCTCATGATTTTTCAAAGTTCATTTTGGATTTCTTTCGTTGAAATGCAAGAGTTGGAATATTTCAGTAGTGACTTGTTGTGTTTTACCTTGTCACAGTTACATTCTCTTGATTTTTCGAAGTTCATTTTGAATTTCTGTCGTGAAATGCAAGAGTTGGAATATTTCAGTAGTGTTTTGTTGTGCATTACCTTGTCACAGTTACATTTTCTTGATTTTCATAGTTCATTTTGGATTTCTTTCATTGAAATGCAAGAGTTTGAATATTTCAGTAGTGAGTTGTTGTGCTTTATCTTGTCACAGTTACATTCTCTTAATTTTTATAAGTTTATTTTGAATTTTTTTCGTGAAATGCAAGAGTTGGAATATTTCAGTAGTGTCTTGTAGTGGTTTACCTTGTCACTGCTATATTCTGATGATTTTCATTGTTCATTTTGAATTTATTTCATTGAAATGCAAGGTTGGAATATTTCAGTAGTGACTTGTTGTGCTTTACCTTGTCTCAGTTACATTCTCTTGATTTTTTGAAGTTCATTTTGAATTTCTGTCGTGAAATGCAAGAGTTGGAATATTTCAGTAGTGTTTTGTTGTGCTCTACCTTGTCACAGTTACATTCTGTTGATTTTCATAGTTCATTTTGGATTTCTTTCATTGAAATGCAAGAGTTGGAATATTTCAGTAGTGACTTGTTGTGCTTTACCTTGTCACAGTTACATTCTCATGATTTTTCGAAGTTCATTTTGAATTTCTGTCGTGAAATGCAAGAGTTGGAATATTTCAGTAGTGATTTGTTGTGCTTTACCTTCTCACAGTTACATTCTGTTGATTTTCATAGTTTATTTTGAATTTCATTCATTGAAAAGCAAGAGTTGGAATATTTCAGTAGTGTTTTGTTGTGCTTTACCTTATCAGGGTTACATTCTCTTAATTTTTCAAATTTCATTTTGAATTTCTGTCGTGAAATGCAAGAGTTGGAATATTTCAGTAGTGACTTGTTGTGCTTTACCTTGTCACAGTTACATTCTCTTGATTTTTCGAAGTTCATTTTGAATTTCTATCGTGAAATGCAAGAATTAGAAAATTGGGGTCATAGTCCACCACCCTGAATGCTGGAAATCCACTAGCTCAGTATTGGGGTCCCAGTCCACCAGCCTGAACGGTGGAAATTCACTAGCTCAGAATTGGGGTCTTAGTCCACCAGCCTGAATGGTGGAAATTCACTAGCTCAGAATTGGGGTCTTAGTCCACCAGCCTGAATGGTTGAAATTCACTAGCTCAGAATTGGGGTCTTAGTCAGTGTTCAGATTGGAGCACACACAGAGAGAAGAGACACACACAGAGACGACACACACACACACAGAGACGACAACACACAGAGAGAAGACACACGCACAGAGACGACACGCAAACAGAGACAACACACACACACACACACACACATAGCGACGACACACGCACAGAAAGTAAACAAACACACAGAGAAGACACACGCACAGAGACGACACACACACACACAGAGACGACACACACACAGATAAGACACACACACACACACAGAGAGAGACAAGACACACAAAGATAAAAAATCAAACGACACACACACCTTCAGACGACACACACACACAAAGAGATGACACACACACACACAGAACAGACACACACATAAACACCATACACGCACACAGAGTACCCACACACAAACACACCAAGAACAAAGAACGACACGCACATAGAGACAACACACACACACACAGACGACACACACATAGCGACGACACACGCACATACACGACACACAAACACAGATACTAAACGCGCAGAGAGATGACACACACACACACAGGTAATAAATACACACATAGATGACACACACAGAGAGAGAACAGACACACACACAGACACATAGACACGACACACAAAAAGAGAGACGACACACACATACAAAGAGACGACACACACACACACACAAAAAACAGACACAAATAGAGATCATACACGCACAGACAGGACACACACACACACACAAAGACAGAAACAACAGACACCAGGCACACAGAGACAACACACACACAAACACGACACACACGGAGCAATGTCACACGCACAGAGACGATGCAAAACAACATACGTCACACAACTCCAGAGAGAAGAAAACCAAAGAACGCTGACACACACACACAGAGACGACACACACACACAGATATGACACAGACACGCACAGGGGTAACCCCAACCTAGATACCGCACACCTAAATAGGAGACGACATAAACATAGCGACGACACACGCACAGAGACGACGCACACGCACACACACAGAGACGACACACGCACAGACACGACACACACACACAGACAACACACACACAGAGACGACACACACACACATAGCGATGACACACGCACTGAGACGACACACACGCACAGAGACGACACACACACACACAGAAGACAAACACAGAGATGACACACACACATAGAGGAAACACCCATAGAGACGGCACACGCACAGAGACGATACACACACACAGAGACAACACACACACCCAGAGAGACGAGACACACACACAGAAATGATAAACGCTTATAGAGACGACACAGACACAAAGAGACGAGACACACACACAGATATGAAACACATAGAGACGACACACGCATAGAGACAACACACACACACATACACACAGAGAGAGACAACACCCGCACAGAGACGATTCTATGTCGTTTCTATGTGTGTGTGTGTGTCTCGTCTCTCTGTGTTTGTCTCTTAGCTGTTTGTGTGTCGTTTCTATGTGTGTGTGTGTGTCATCTCTGTGCGGCTCTCTTAGCTGTGTGTGTGTCTTCTGCGGGCATGTTCCTTCACTATGTGTGTATCGTCTGTGTGTGTGTGTTGTATAGGTGTGAATGTCGGGCTTAGAGTTTGTCGTCTTTGTGTGTGTGTCCTCGATGTGGTTTTTTATTATCTATGTGTGTTTTATATCTGTGTGTGTGTGTGTGTCCTGTCTTTGTGTGTGTGTTTCGTCTCTATGTGTGTGTTTCGTATCTGTGTGTCTGTGATTGTGTCTCGTCTATCTCTCTGTCTGTATCATCTCTGTGTGTGTGTCGTCTCTGTGTGTGTGTGTGTGTGTCGTCTCTGTGTGTGTGTCTTCTCTCTGTGTTTGTGTCGTCTCTGTGCGTGTGTCGTCGCTATGTGTGTGTCGTCTGTGTGTGTGTTTGTGTGTTGTCTCTGTGTGCGTGTTGTCTCTGTGCGTGTGTCTTCTCTCTGTGTGTTCTAGTCTCTGTGTGTGTGTGTGTCGTCTCTGTGTGTGTGTCTTCTCTCTGTATGTGCTCCAATCTGAACACTGACTAAGACCCCAATTCTGAGCAAGTGAATTTCAACCATTCAGGCTGGTGGACTAAGACCCCAATTCTGAGCTAGTGAATTTCAACCATTCAGGCTGGTGGACTAAGACCCCAATTCTGAGCTAGTGAATTTCCACCATTCAGGCTGGTGGACTGGGACCCCAATACTGAGCTAGTGGATTTCCAGCATTCAGGGTGGTGGACTATGACTCCAATTTTCTAATTCTTGCATTTCACGATAGAAATTCAAAATGAACTTCGAAAAATCAAGAGAATGTAACTGTGACAAGGTAAAGCACAACAAGTCACTACTGAAATATTCCAACTCTTGCATTTCACGACAAAAATTCAAAATGAAATTTGAAAAATTAAGAGAATGTAACCGTGATAAGGTAAAGCACAAGAAAACACTACTGAAATATTCCAACTCTTGCTTTTCAATGAATGAAATTCGAAATAAACTATGAAAATCAACAGAATGTAACTGTGACAAGGTAAAGCACAACAAAACACTACTGAAATATTCCAACTCTTGCATTTCACGACAGAAATTCAAAATGAACTTCGAAAAATCATGAGAATGTAACTGTGACAAGGTAAAGCACTACAAGTCACTACTGAAATATTCCAACTCTTGCATTTCAATGAAAGAAATCCAAAATGAACTATGAATATCAACAGAATGTAGCTGTGACAAGGTAGATCACAACAAAACACTACTGAAATATTCCAACTCTTGCATTTCACGAAAGAAATTCAAAATGAACTTCAAAAAATCAAGAGAATGTAACTGTGACAAGGTAAAGCACAACAAGTCACTACTGAAATATTCCAACCTTGCATTTCAATGAAAGAAATACAAAATGAACAATGAAAATCATCAGAATATAGCAGTGAAAAGGTAAACCACGACTAGACACTACTGAAATATTCCAATTCTTGCATTTCACGAAAGAAATTCAAAATAAACTTCTAAAAATCAAGAGAATGTAACTGTGACAAGGTAAAGCACAACAAGTCACTACTGAAATATTCCAACTCTTGCATTTCAATGAAAGAAATCCAAAATGAAATATGAAAATCAACAGAATGTAACTGTGACAAGGTAAAGCACAACAAAACACTACTGAAATATTCCAACTCTTGGATTTCGCGACAGAAATTCAAAATAAACTTGGAAAAATCAAGAGAATGTAACTGTGACAAGGTAAAGCACAACAAGTCACTACTGAAATATTCCAACTCTTGCATTTCAATGAAAGAAATCCAAACTGAACTTTGAAAAATCATGAGAATGTAGCTGTGACAAGGTAAACTACGACAAGACGCTACTGATATATTCTAATTCTTGCACTTCGCGAAAGAAATTCAAAATGAACTTTGAAAAAGTAAGAGAATATAACTGTGACAAGGTAAAGCACAACAAAACACTACTGAAATATTCCAACTCTTGCATTTCAATGAAAGAAATTCAAAATGAACTATGAAAATAAACAGAATATAACTGTGAAAAGGTAAAGCACAACAAAACACTACTGAAATATTCCAACTCTTGCATTTTACGAGAGGAATTCAAAATGAACTTCGAAAAATCAAGAGAATGTAACTGTGACAAGGTAAAGCACAACAAGTCACTACTGAAATATTCCAACTCTTGCATTTTACGACAGAAATTCAAAATGAACTTAAAAAAATCAAGAGAATGTAACTGTGACAAGGTAAAGCACAACGAGTCACTACTGAAATATTCCAACTCTTGCATTTCACGACAGAAATTCAAAATGAACTTTGAAAAATCATGAGAATTTAGCTGTGACAAGGTAAACCACGACAAGACACTACTGAAATATTCCAATTCTTGCATTTCACTAAAAAAATTCAAAATGAACTTTTAAAAATCAAGATAATGTAACTGTTACAAGGTAAAGCACAACAAAACACTAGTGAAATATTCCAACTCTTGCATTTCAATGAAAGAAATTCAAAATGATCTATGAAAATCAATAGAATGTAACTGTGACAAGGTAAACCACGACAAGTCACTACAGAAATATTCAAACTCTGGCACTTCGTGAAAGAAATTCAAAATAAACTTCGAAAAATAAAGAGAATGTAAATGCGACAAGGTAAAACACAGCAAAACACAACTGAAATATTCCAACTCTGTCATGTCGATGAAAGAAATACAAAATGAACTATGAAAATCAACAGAATTTAACTGTGACAAGGTAAAGCACAACAAAACACTACTGAAATATTCCAACTCTTGCATTTTACGAGAGAAATTCAAAATGAACTTCGAAAAATCAAGAGAATGTAACTTTGACAAGGTAAAGCACAACAAGTCACTACTGAAATATTCCAACTCTTGCATTTCACGGCAGAAATTCAAAATGAACTTCGAAAAATCAAGAGAATGGAACTGTGACAAGGTAAAGCACAACAAGTCACCACTGAAATATTCCAACTCTTGCTTTTCACGACAGAAATTCAAAATGAACTTTGTAAAATCATGAGAATGTAGTTGTGACCAGGTAAAGCACAACAATAAACTACTGAAATATTCCAATTCTTGCATTTCAAGAAAGAAATTCAAAATTAACTTTTAAAAATCAAGATAATGTAACTGTGAAAAGGTAAAGCACAACACAACACTAGTGAAATATTCCAACTCTTGCATTTCAATGAAAGAAATTCAAAATGAACTATGAAAATCAACAGAATGTAACTCTGACAAGGTATAGCACAACAAAACACTACTGAAATATTCCTACTCTTGCATTTCACGACAGAAATTCAAAATGAACTTCGAAAAATCAAGAGAATGTAACTGTGACAAGGTAAAGCACAACTTGTCACTACTGAAATATTCCAACTCTTGCATTTCTCGACAGAAATTCAAAATGAACTTTGAAAAATCATGAGAATGTAGCTGTGACAATGTAAACCACGACAAGACACTACTGAAATATTCCAATTCTTGCACTTCGCGAAAGAAATTCAAAATGAAGTTTGAAAAATTAAGAGAATGTAACTGTGACAAGGTAAAGCACAACAAAACACTACTGAAATATTCCAGCTATGGCATTTCAATGAAAGAAATTCAAAATGAACTATGAAAATCAACAGAATGTAACTGTGACAAGGTAAAGCACAACAAAACACTACTGAAATATTCCAACTCTTGCATTTTAAGAGAGAAATTCAAAATGAACTTCGAAAAATCAAGAGAATGTAACTGTGACAAGGTAAAGCGCAAAAAGTCACTACTGAAATATTCCAACTCTGGCATTTCACGACAGAAATTCAAAATGAACTTAGAAAAATCATGAGAATGTAGCTGTGACAAGGTAAAGCACAACAAGTCACTACTGAAATATTCCAACTCTTGCATTTCAACGAAAGAAATTCAAAATGAACTTTGAAAAATTAAGAGAATGTAACTATGACAAGGTAAAGCACAAAAAAACACTACTGAAATATTCCAACTCTTGCATTTCAATGAAGGAAATTCAAAATGAACTTTCTGAGTATTTTTGGTTTTCCCTTCCGAAATTGACCCTCCCTCCTCCCCTGCTCTCAGAAATGGCTGAACGAAGGGCCTCTGAGCCTTCCCCTTGAGGCAGATCCCGTTTATTTTTGATTCTGAGTATTTTTGGTTTTCCCTCCAAAATTGACTCCCCTCTCCCCTGCCCTCAGAAATGGAGGAAGGAGGGGCCTCTGAGCCTTGCCCTTGAGGCAGATCCCGTTTATTTTCGATTCTGAGTATTTTTGGTTTTCCCTCCAAAATTGACTCCCGCTCCCGCCTGCCCTCAGAAATGGAGGAAGGAGGGGCCTCTGAGCCTTCCCCTTGATGACCCACCCCCCTCCCCTGCCCTCAGAAATGGTTGAACGAAGGGCCTCTGAGCCTTGCCCTTGAGGCAGATCCCGTTTTTTTTGATTCTGAGTATTTTTGGTTTTCCCTCCAAAATTGACTCCCCCTCTCCCCTGCCCTCAGAAATGGAGGAATGAGGGGCCTCTGAGCCTTCCCCTTGATGACCCTCCCCCCTCCCCTGCCCTCAGAAATGGTTGAACGAATGGCCTCTGAGCCTTCCCCTTGAGGCAGATCCCATTTATTTTCGATTCTGAGTATTTTTGGTTTTCCCTCCAAAATTGACGCCCCCTCTCCCCTGCCCTCAGAAATGGAGGAAAGAGGGGCCACTGAGCCTTCCCCTTGAGGCAGATCCCGTTTATTTTCGATTCTGAGAATTTTTTGTTGTCCTTCCAAAATTGACCACCCCTCTTCCCTGCTCTCAGAACTAGGGGAAGGATGGGGCCTTTGAGCCTTCCCCTTGAGGCAGATCCCATTTATTTTCGATTCTGAGCATTTTTGGTTTTTCCTCCAAAATTGACTCCCCCACACCCCTGCCCTCGGAAATGGTGGACGGAGGGGTCTCTGAGCCGTCCCCTTGAGGCAGATCCCCGTTTATTTTTGATTCTGGGGATTTGTGGTTTTCCCTCCAAAATTGACTCCCCCTTCCCCCGCCCTCAGAAATGGAGGAAGGAGGGGCCTCTGAGCCTTGCCCTTCAGGCAGATCCCCTTTATTTTCAATTCTGAGCATTTTTGGTTTTCCCTCGAAAATTGACCCTCCTCCCTCCCCTGCCCTCAGAAATTGGGGAACGAAGGGCCTCTGAGCCTTGACCTTGAGGCAGATCCCATTTATTTTCGATTCTGAGCATTTTTGGTGTTCCCTACAAAATTGACTCCCCTCCCCTCTCCTACCCTCCCCAGCCCCTCAGAAATGGAGGGGGACGAAGGGAACGTTAGATCCTATTTTAAATTGACAATACTTTTCAAACGTTACTTGTGTATTATACAGACCACATCGGAGAGGTAAAGCTAGGTCAAGTAACAAATTACCTGAGTTAACAACCCCTTCGGGGTTACCTTAACTGTTAATCAGTTTAATCCTTTTTTTTCTCCACCATCATACAATCCAATCACTAATTAAAATCACTCACACTCCTATTATTCAAAACATTAATTAATATCGTTCATAGAGTCCAATTTACGAATTCCTTATCCCTTTTTTGCAAAAATGTCAAATACTCACTCTCTTTGAAAAACTAAACCAGACTATACCCACCAAACCAGATTATACCCACCAAACCAGATCCATAGGTACATGCACTGGAAAGGTGCCAGGGAACGTAAAGTGGGCAAATAACACAGGATGGAACATAGTCTACCCAAAGTATAACCTTGATTACTACTCAGAACTTTCAACTACGTTGAACAAAATGGTTATCTCAAAATTTTGATTGGATGTGTTTGGGGGAAAGGTTGGCGTGAGAGGGGGGTTAGTTGCCCTCCAACCACTTCGACTATTAAAAGGGCACTAGCCCTTTGAATTTCCAATCGAATGAGCCCTTTTTCAAGTTTCTACTACAAAAGCTTTCAATAAAAACCTTATATGCCCCCTGTGCATAACTTACAACCCTTACCCTTAGGGCTGTGGGGGGAGTATCAACCTCTTAGATTGAATTTCCGGACCATTCAATTACTTTGAACAAAATGGCTATCTAGAAACTTTTATTGAAAGTATTTGGATAAATGGTGGGCGTGTAAGGGGTGTTAGTCGCCTTCCTATTACTTTTGAGTATTAAAAGGGACACTAGCCATTTCAATTTCCAATCAAATGAGCCCTTTTTGAAGTTTTTTTGACAACGCTTTCTATATAAACCTTATATGTCCCCAGGGCAAACCTTACAACCCATGCCCTGAGGGCTGTGGAGGAGTTTCCTCCTCAAAAACATACTTTCTATCTGAAAATCAACTACGCTGAACCAAATAGCTATCTCAAAATTTTGATTGGATGTGTTTGGGGAAAACGTGGGCGTGGAAGGGGCTGTTAGTTGCCTTCCAATCACTTTCGACTATTATATAGGGCACAAGCCACTCCAATTTTCAATCGAATGAGCCCTTTTCGAAGTTTCTACGACAACTCCTTCGATACGAAGTGCCCTGGTTTAAGACCAAGAAACCAGGAAACCAGAAAAAAATAAATAATACGTTGTGCCAACATCGTTCTGTAATTAGGCAGCGCTATTGCGCTGCCTATGATGAAAATAAAAACTTTAATATTTTTAAGTAAAGCGCAAATTATGTTCTGGCCTTAGGAAAGCATAGGGGTTTTGAGCCCTACTCATCTTAATTTCTGCTCGTTTTGAGTTTCATTTATTTATCGATGCTGATTTGTGGTAGTTTCAGGCTTGGTAGATTATTTAATTTTATTTTTGCTCATTTTTGGTTTAATGGAGTTCTTTACTTTTCTTTGAAAAACTTATTTTGTGGAAAAAGTTTGTTTTAATTAATACTCTTGAATGGAGCAAGTAAGAGATCCAATTAAATTGTTATGTAGCATTCAGTGATAAATGGCGCGTTTAATATTGTTTTTACTTTCTAGCATTATGATATTTAAAGTGGATTTCATTTTCATTATCTAAGATCTCCTGTATCTGGTAATCGAAGCAGGAAACAGTTTCTATTGTCTTTGCAAGGTACCTTTTCGATAGGGCTTGGAATCAAACAGTTCGTGGTAACGAACTGTAAGTAAGGAGCGACCCGGCTCAATGGTAACCGAAACTCTAGAAAACGGGTTTTTGATACCAAGAGATACATCAAAAGAATTAAATTTCAATGCTGATTTCAAATATATAATTTTCATCAAGTTTACTGCTTCCCATCAAAAGTTAAGCGCCTGAAAAAATGTGGCTGATTTTAGTAAAAAGGGGAAAGACCCTCTAAAAGTTATTGAACCTTAATGAAAATCCCACCATCATATTACGCATATCAAAGAACCATGATGTAGAGGTTTCAAGCTTCTATTTACAAAAATGAGGAATTTTACATTTTTTGCCAGAAGAAAGATCACGGGTGCGTGTTTATTTGTTTGTTTGTTTGTTTTTTTTCCCCCAGGGGTGATCGTATCGACCCAGTGGTCCTAAAATATCTTGGGAGGGCTCTTTGGAACGGAACTTAAAAGTTCTAGTGCTCTTCTTAAGTGACCAAAAAATGGAGGGCAACTAGGCCCCCTCCCACGCTTATTTTTTCCCAAAGTCACCCGATAAAAATTTTGAGGTAGCCATTTTGTTCACCATGGTCGAAAATATGATAAATATGTCTTTTAGGATGACTTAATCCCCCGAAGTTTCCAGGGGGAGGGCTAAAAGTTATGAACTTTACCCATTGTTAAAATATTTTTTTGTTTTTTGGTATTTATACATATGTTTTCTGGAGTTTTTTTGCGGTTTGGGGGTGGTTGGGGGGGCTCGATGGTAATGTTGGAGGATCGGTTCATGATGGAAGTGGTCAGAGGGGAAGGGAAATTGCCATGAAGGGGGCGCCGGACTTGCCCGCATAATTTATTGGTTATTGGGAAGTATACAACCATTTTCAGGAAGGATTTTTTCTGGAGGGGGGGGGGCTAGAGGAGGGGGTTACTGTGGAGAATATTTCCGTGGAGGATGTTTCTTTGGGGTAATGGACATTTCTATGAAGGGGGCGCCGGATTTCCAAGCATTATTTAAAAAACGATCAGAAATTAAATAAAAAAAACTTTCAACTGAAATGTAAGAAGGAATATTAGAACTTGAAACGAACAGAAATTATAACGTATGTGAGGGGGTTCTCCCCCAAGTCAATAACACGCACTTTACGCTACAGTTTTTTTTTATTGGTTTCAAAAGAGCTATCTATTATAATTAAACGGCCATTGTGATTCAGGGGTTTGTGAATCAAAATTTTTTTAACTTTTAACGTAAAGAGCGTGGTATTGACTAAGGGGAGAACCCCCTCATATACGTAATAACATATACGTAATAAAAAAAACAATAAAAAAACAAGCGATATGGCTCAATAGTAATCGAAACTTTTAAAAACGGAATTTTGATGTCAATAAATGTATCAAAAGAATGTGTTTATAATGCTGATGCTAAATATATAAATTTTATTAAGTTTAGTATTGCTCATCACACGCTACGAGCCTGAGAAAATTTACCCGATTTTTTAACGAGGGGGGAAACATCCCCTACAAGTTAAAGGATTTTAATGCAAATCACGCCGTCAGATTCAGCTTATCAGAAAAAACTATTACATAGGTTTTAAGCTCATATCTGCAAAAATCTGCAACTTCGTATTTTTTGCCACAAGAAAAATATACGAATATGGAAGGTAGTTACGTAAGTTAATTTGTAAAGACATCCATTTAGCAAAAGAAAAGTAAAAATTTTATGCAAATAAAAGCTGCATTAACTAAAAAACAATCAGAAATTAAATAAAAAAAACAAGTTTTTTAAACTGAAAGTAAGGAGTGACATTAAAACTTAAAAGGAACAGAAATTATTCCGTATATGAAAGGGGCTGTCCCCTCCTCAACGCCTCGCTCTTTACGCTAAAGTTTGACTCTGTCTCACACCTTTATTTTTTAAAACAATAAAAAAACTTTAGCGTAAAGAGCGAGGCGTTGAGGAGGGGACAGCCCCTTTCATATACGGAATAATTACATTTCAACTGAAATGTAAGAAGGAATATTAGAACTTAAAACGAACAGAAATTATAACGTATGTGAGGGGGTTCTCCCCCAAGTCCATACCTCGCTCTTTACGCTACAGTTTTTTTTAGTGCGTTCAAAAGAGCTATCTATTCTAATTAAACGGCCTTTGTGATTCAGGGGTTTGGGGCTGTCCCCTCCTCAACGCCTCGCTCTTTACGCTAAAGTTTGACTCTGTCTCACAACTTTATTTTTTAAAACAATAAAAAACTTTAGCGTAAAGAGCGAGGCGTTGAGGAGGGAACAGCCCCTTTCATATACGGAATGATTACATTTCAACTGAAATGTAAGAAGGAATATTAGAACTTAAAACGAAGAGAAATTATTACGTATGTGAGGGGGTTCTCCCCCAAATCAATACTTCGCTCGTTACGCTACAGTTTTTTCAGTGCTTTCAACCGAGCTCTCTAGTCTCATTAAACGGCCTGTGTGATTCAGGGGGTTGTGAATTAATTTTTTTTTAACTTTTAAAGTAAAGAGCGTGGTATTGAATACGGGGAGAACCCCCTCATATACGTAATAACATATACGTAATAAATAAAACAATAAAAAAACAAGCGATACGGCTCAATAGTAATCAAAACTTTTTAAAACGGAATTTTGATGTCAATAAATGTATCAAAAGAATGTGTTTATAATGCTGATTATAAATATATAAATTTTATTAAGTTTAGTATTACTCATCAAAGGCTACGACCCTGAGAAAATTTACTCGATTTTTTAAAGAGGGGGGAAACATCCCCTACAAGTGAAAGAATTTTAATGAAAAACACAACGTCAGATTCAGCGTATCAAAAAACCCTATTACATAGGTTTCAAGCTCATATCTGCAAAAATCTGCAACTTTGTATTTTTTTCCAGAAGAAAAATATACGAATATAGAAGTTAGTTACGTAAGTTAATTTGTAAAGACATCCATTTAGCAAAAGAAAAGTAAAATTTTTATGCAAATAAAAGCTGCATTAACTAAAAACGATCAGAAATTAAATTAAAAAAAACAAGTTTTTTAAACTGAAAGTAAGGAGCGAGATTAAAACTGAAAAAAAACATAAATGATTCTATATTTAATAGGGGTTGTCCCCTCCTCAACTCCTCAGTCCGTATGCAAAAGTTTAACTCTGTCGCTCAACTTTATTTTTTTTAAACAATAAAAAACTTCTATGTAAACAGCGAAGTGTTGAGCAGGGGACAGTCTCTTTCATTTACAGCATAATTTCTTTTTATTTTAAGTTTTAATGTCGCTCCTTACTTTCAGTTTAAAAAACTTGTTTTTTTTAATTTAATAAATATCCAAGGACATGCATTTTACTTCTGGAAACTAGCACATATATATCACGGTCTATATGGTACCATTGTCATGGGAGTTCTTCTAACAAATATCAGTATGGAACCTTTCTGGTAGTCAATAATTGCAAGTGAGATAACTCTGGTGAGATAACTGCAAGTGGTATTCCTAACTGTTTACGTGGCTCATTTGGTCTTCGTCAGTATCTACCGGGAAGCCATAGTGGTAACTCTACAGTGGTAATTTATGGATTACAGGTAAATCCTCGGCGCATCAGTACTTGAGTACTGTGGAAATACTTGAGTGGTCAATTACTTTTAAAAAATACTCACTACTTAAGTAGAATTTTGAGGAATAATTGATACTTATACTTAAGAAAAATTTCCTGGAGTATTTGATGCTTTTACTTAAGTAAAAAGTGAAAGTACTTGGCACGACACTGACACAGTGTCTTTAGATTTAGTCGAGCATTCCCCTTAACATTCCCAGAAGTCTCACCTTAACATCTTTAGCATTTCTGTACACGCCTACCACCAAACGTTACCTTTTTTGCAATTGATAAATACTGTATCATAGGCAGCGCGCTAGCACTGCATAAGTAAAGAACGATATGGACACAATGTATTTTTTTTTCTCCATACCCGGGCACTTCGTATCGAAGGAGTTGTCGTAGAAACTTCTGAAAGGGCTCAATCGATTGGAAATTGGAGTGGCTAGTGCCCTTTTTAATAGTCGAAAGTGATTGGAGGGCAATTAGCCCCCCCCCACACCCATCATTCCTCCAAACACATCCAAGAAAAATTTTGAGATAGCCATTTTGTTCAGCGTAGTTGATTTCCAGATAGAAAATATATTTTTGAGGAGGACACTCCCCCACAACCCTCAGGGCAAGGTTTTTATAGAAGGCGTTGTCGTAGAAACTTTAAAAGGGGCTCATTCGATTGGAAATTTAAAGGGCTAGTGCCCTTTTTAATAGTCAAAATTGATTGGAGGGCAACTAGCCCCCCCCCCCCTCACGCCCATCATTCCCCCAAACACATCCAATATAAATTTTTAGATAGCCATTTTATTCAGCGTAGTTGAAAGTATTGGAAATTAGGTCTTTAAGGATGGCAACCCCTCCCCCCCACATCCCTCAAGGCTAGGGTTGTAAGTTATGCCCTGGGAGCAAATAAAGTTTTTACTGAAAGCGTCAAAACGAAAGTTTTGGCCCCTATGCCTTCCCAAGGCCAAAACATAATTTGCACTTTACTGAAAAAAATACAAATGAATGTGCATTGTCAGTTTATATAAATATGCTGATATTTAGTAATCAAAATGTTAATATTATTTGATTTATTAAAGTTATAAAAGTAAAAAAATTTATATTTTTTCAGTAAAGTGCATATTATGTTCTGGCCTTGGGAAGACATAGGGGTTTTGAGCCCAGCTTATTTTAATTTCTGCTCGTTTTAAGTTTGACTCGGTTATTTGCTGTAATTTCTGTTCGTTTTGGGTTTCATTTATTTATCGATGCTGATTTATGGTAGTTTCACGCTTGGTAGATTATTTGATTTTATTTTTGCTCATTTTTGGTTTAATGGAGTTCTTTACTTTTCTTTGAAAAACTTATTTTGTGGAAAAGGTTTTTTTAATTAATATAAAAAATGGACAAATTATATATCTACAACCATTAACCTGGAGGCATTTCACCTTAATACTCTTAGCCTTCTTGAACACACCCAGAATCAAACATACAGTAAATAAAAAAGCAAGTTTTTGCAACTGAAAACAGGGGGCAACATTAAAACTTAAAACGATCATAAATTATTCCATATGTGAAAGGGGCTGCCCCCTATTCGTTACCCCTAACTACGCTGAAGTTTTACTCTTTGTCACAACTCTGCTTTTTAAAGTAATAAAAACTTTAGCGTAAAGAGTGGGGTAACGAAGAGGGGACAGCCCCTCTCATATAGTGAATTATTTCTGTTTGTTTTAATTTTTAATGTTGCTCCTTACTTTCAGCTGAAAAAAATTGTTTTTTATATGTTTAATTTCTGATTGTTCTTCAAATATTCCCGGGAAATCCATGATACTCCACATGATAGCGCCACTGCCATGATATTTTTATTTATTTTTGGGGGGAGGGGGCAGCCCACCTCATATAGCCTTATGGAATAGTTTTGGGTCATTTTAAGTTTTAATATTGCTTCTTACTTCCAGTTTATTTCTTTTATATTTAATTTGTGACCGTTTTTAAAGTAATGCCAGAAAATATCCCCCCTGGTATAAAATTCCTAATGAACAGCTCCCCCCACAAATTTTCGTTCCCATGCAAAACTCTTCCCATAGAAAATCTCCTCCTCTTCAAAATCACCCCCTAAAATTTCACCCCAAAATCGCTATGATTTTGGCGGTTAATTGTTATTTCTTGGCATAATAGGAAAAACAGTATTGGTTAAGAATTATCATAATCAGGCTTAATAAAGACAGGTTCTTCAATTAATCATATAGAAGGCAGAAAGCGATGATTGAAAAAAAAAAAACACCCAATGCCGATACGCCCGATACCGCTTACAGTCCTTTCCTCAGTAACTATGGAAGGTCATATACCCAAAGCATAGTTATTAGATCTTTGAGCTGGGCTGAACAAAATGGCTAACTCTAAATAATGATCGGAAGACTTCGGGAGGAGGCTTGGGGTAAGGGGGGTTAGCTACCCTCCAATCTTTTTGGACACTTAAAAAGGGTACTGGAAATTTTAATTTCTGATTAAATGAAATCTTTACCGATCTTCTAGGACTATTGATTCGATGTGATCACTCTCGGGAAAAATTAAAAAAATAAATAAAATAAACATACATCCATGATCTTTCTTCTGGCTAAGAACACAAAACCTTACGTGCAGTTTGTTACCACGAACTGTTTGATTAAATGGCTACTGCTATTAACAAGAATAATTTTGCAGCGGTTAAGGTAGGAAGTGTGGTGCAAATTCAAAAGGATCAAAAACGGCTCATGAAGGCTCAAAAGCTTACATTAAAATGTGCCATAGATAAAGATCATGTGTTTCAATATGGAATCAGGGGTTGGGCATGATTATATCCTATTTCTGATTATATGGACTATTTTGATGGACTTCGTCCTAAGGAACTTCGCAAAAGCTACGGGAGAACATGGTATCAAGTGAAAGGCAAAACTTTTCTAAACTAAAACTCTACAGATGAGTTGAATATCACAGATGAAAATATTAGCAAAATAAAGGAGGATGGGTTTAAAGTAAATGTTAATAAGACTAAGTTGCATAGGCTTGGAATATATAAGGGTGAAGACGTTATGTTAGGTAACAAGAAAATCAATCAAGGGGATAAGCTTTACTTGCTTGTGTAGTATAATCAGTAAAGATTGTGGATGGAGTGAAGGTGTAAAAGATTAGAATAACAAAGAGAAATAACAAGAGAATACATTTTTTTGAAAAAGTTTAGAAGAATAGGAAGATAGCCTAGCGAAGTAACATAAGGAGATATTGGAAGCACAACATCGACAGTGGTCAAGTATGGCTCCGAAGTGTTGGTGCTTCTAAAGGCTGAGGAAGGTATGTTAAATATTTTTAAATATTTTTAAGGTTAATTATTTTTTTTAATTATTCGGATTTTAATTATTTTAATTTTTTTCATTATTGCGGGAAAAATAAAAAATAATTAATTTTAAAGACTAATATTTTCCATGGGAAATTTTTAAGGTTAGTTTTAAGTATTCGTCCGACTGAAGACATATCAAACAATAAGTTGTAAGGAAAATGGGGTTCAACCACACTTTCTAGGGCAACAATAAAAGAAAGGTGCAGAGGGCTAGGGTAAGTTTTGTGGATGGAAGATGACAGATGCCAAGTGAAACAGACTTGTCCCCAAACGGGGTGGAAACAGTTCACTTACCAGGAAAAGTAAGTTACCTAAGAAAGTATTTAAAGAAAATTGGAACGTCATTTTGAATAGTGAGGCTAGGTGGAGACTAGATGGAGGAGGAGAGTGTTATCCTGTGTTATCTTTTGAGAGTGTTATCATTTTATCTTGTGTTATTCTCAGGCCACTTGGTACTGCAGTGAGTTAGTAGTATTATTAGCAGTATTCTAGCCTACGTATGAAGATGAAAACCTTCTCTTATTTTACGCAGCTGTTTCTCTTGCTAAAGGAACATTCCTAGAGTAACTACAGGCAATAAAACATATGTTTGTGCTCTCCTTCTTCATTCAATTTCCTTTCTCTGTAAATTTTTTATATCCGTTGTTTATACCGCCGCATACTAAAAGATTTTTCGTAATGTATGAACTTAGGACGCAGCAATAATTTTTTCTTCTCAAAGGAGAACAAGTCATTAACTAAATAAGAATATCTTTCAGAATTTAGTCAAAACTATCAAGAAGTTTGCATTAATAGGCAGCTAACTTATGTATCTGTGAAGATGAAATTATAAGCATTTTATGAAAATACATTTACTTGTGTTGGTAAGAACCCTGAAGATTTCAGAAGCTTCAATGATTAACTCTTCATGTATTTGACATTGGCAAACGTCAGGACCTTTTCTACTTCTGAAAACAATTTTAAATGCCATTTAAAATGATATTTTTATCAATTTCATCTTTTGTCATCTCTTTATCTTTTGAACGTTCATGAGCAATTTTGACCCTTTTAGTTGGGTATTCTTCCAATTCACGAAAGAATTCTACGGATAAGCTTTCTACAGCAGCAGCAGCAGTGTCTCCTTGTATTTGCAAAAGCGTCAGCAAATTGTAAGTGTTAGAAGGATTGTGATACACAATATTCTTGTTTTGAAAGGTCCTTGTTTTTGTAGATTTTGTAGATTGTTTTGTAAATTTGTAGGTTTCTTGGATGTGATGAATCTTGTAAAATCCAACCTGATATTGAAAACTCAGGCATTGAGAATGATTGAACAGTAAGAAATCACTCAGTTATTAGTGATATACTGGTTTTAATAAATTTATTTAGAAGATTTCGTATATTTCTATGATTAAAATCAACTGAAAATATTACAAACGGTAAAACTTTTGAAAAGACTGTTGACTTTGAAAGAAAAAAATTAACAAACTTTCTTGCAGAAATCAAACAGTTCGTTATAAAGGAGCGACCCGGCTCAATAGTAACCGAAACTCTAAAAAACGGAATTTTGGAACCAATAGATATATCAAAAGAATCGGAATTTTATGTTGATTTTAAATATATAAGTTTTATTAAGTTTAATTCAGTTTTTATTGTTTTAAAAAGTAGAGTTGTGACAAAGAGTCAAACTTTAGCGTAAAGAGTGGGGTGTTAAGGAGGGGACAGCGCCTTTCATATACGGAACAATTTCTGTTCGTTTTAAGTTTTAATGTTGCTCCTTACATTCAGTTAAAAAAAAATTGTTTTTATTTAATCAAACAGTTCGTGGAAACGAACTGTAAGTAAGCAGCGACCCGGCTCAATGGTAACCAAACTGAACAGAATTTTGATACCAATAGATAAATCAAAAATATCAAATTTTAATGCTGATTTCAAATATATAAGTTTCATCAAGTTTAGTCCTACCCATCAAAAGTAACGTGCCTCAGAAAATTTGCCTGATTTTCAAAAAAAGGGGGAAACACCCCCTAAAAGCAATAGAACCTTAATGAAAGTCGCACCATCAGATTCAGTGTATCAGAGAACCCTACTGTAGAGGTTTCAAGCTCTTACCTGCAAAAATGTGGAATTTGTATTTTTTGACAGAAGAAATATCACGGATGCGTGTTTATTTGTTTTTTTGTTTTGTTTTGTTTTTTTGTTTTTTTCTTGTTTTTTTTCTCCCAGGGGTGACCTTATCGACCTAGTAATCCTAGAATCATAGAATATTGTGGGAGGGCTCATTTGAACGGCAATTAAAAGTTCTAGTGCCCCTTTTTAGGTGACCTTAAGAAATGGAGGGCAACAAGGCCTCCTCCGACGCTCATTTTGTTCCCAAAGTCACCCGATCAAAATTTTGAGATAGCCATTTTGTTCAGCATGGTCGAAAATATAATAACTATTTCTTTTAGGATGACTTAATCCCCCCAAGTCCCTGGGGGGGGGGTGGCTGAAAGTTATGAACTTCACCCAGTGTTTATAAATAGTATTGGTTATTGGAAAGTATACAGACATTTTCAGGAGGGATTTTTTATGGTAGCGTGGGGGGTCGGGGTTATGTGGGAGGATCTTTCCATGGAGAAAGTTTTCATGGGGGAAGGCATATTGCTATGAAGGGGGCACCGGATTTCCCAGCATTATTTAAAAAAAAACGATCAGGAATTAAATAAATAAAAAAACAAGTTTTTCTACTGAAAATAAGGAGCAACATCAAAACTTAAAACGAACAGAAATTATTGCATGGATGACTGGGTTCGCCCCCTAGTCAATACCTCACTCTTTAAGCCAAAGATTTCTTAGTACTTTCATAAGAGCTATTTATTCTAATTAACGGCCTTTGTGATAAAGGGGTCATTTTTAAAGAATTGGAACAAAATTCAAACTTTAGCGTAAAGAGCGAGGCATTGACTAGGGGGCGAAACCCCTAATATATGTATTAAAAATATATGGATATAGAAGTTGGTTACGTAAGTTAATTCGTAAATTAGGTATATAAAACTAAACAACTTTCGAATAAGCCATTAAACCAAATAAAAGTAAAATTAATATGCACATTTTGTTTTAATTATTCATGTGTGGTGAGCCAAAATCAAAACCTGTATTAATTCAAAAACGTTCAAAAATTAAATAAAAAAAAAGGTTTTCTAACTGAAAGTAAGGAGCGACATTAAAACTTAAAACGAACAGAAGTTAGTCAGTATATTATGTCCCCTCCTTAACACCTCGATCTTTACGCTGAAGTTTGACTCTGTCTCTGAACTTTGTTTTTTAAAACAATGAAAAAACTTTAGCGTAAAGAGCGAAGCGTTGAGGAGGGGACAGCCCCTTTCATATACAGAATAATTTCTGTTCGTTTTAAGTTTTAATGTCACTCCTTACTTTCAGTTAAAAAACTTGTTTTTTTATTTAATTTTAGAACGTTTTTGTATTTTGAATATTCAGTTAAAACAACTTGTTTTTTAGTTTAATAATAATTAGAGTCCGAATATTCGGGCATCAGTTCCTACAGCCTTTACCAACGCAGGAAAACAGCAGAAAAAAAATTGCTTAAGAATATTAACGAATACATAAGAAGGTGAAAAAAGTGCTATTTATAATAAACAAAACAATACTGTAATTATATACAATTATATTGTATTATATATAATATCATATTGAATTATGTACAATGATACAATTATAACTATAATACAATGAAACAAATTACCATAGTTATGAAATACTATTATTCATATTAGTATTATTTTTATTATTATTACTTTAGTAAACAAGATGGTAAGATTTTTGTGTCATTTGGGAAAGAAGCAGTTTTTTAAAGCGCTAAATGGATGCTTAATGTATCTAAAAGAAAATACTCATAATAACATTAAACACTCATAAACACTAATAACACCCTATGCTTTAAATCTTTTAAGGTCATAAATTCTAAAAGCAAAGCTGACTAAATTTAACCTTTTTTTTCTTTTTTTTTTATTTGTTGCTCCTTTGTTTATAGTCTATTATTAGTTAGTAGATGAGTTGTATTTACCCGCCCAGTCGCAAGTACTTTTTTGTATCTTTCTTGGGGCAGGTATTGGAATATTAGTTAAATGTATTTTTGATGTTTAATAAAATGAACTGAACTGAACTCATAATAACATCAAACGCTCATAAACACTAATAGCACCCTTTACTTTAAATCTTTTAAGGTCGTAAATTCTAAAAGCCAAGCTGACTAAATTTAACCTATTATAGCTTAGGTTGGAGTCAAATTGCGCAAATCGTCCTAGCGACGTATCTCAAAAACCATATATAACGAGGAAAAATTATAATATATTTTGATTTCAGCTTCACAGAAATAACTTGAAATAGCTCTTAATTCCCAAACACTTAAAACTGCATTAGTCTGATATTTCTTACCTAAGAATATCATAGGCATTGCCAAGATGCAATCTGTTTTTGTACAGATGGCATTGTAGCCTGATAGTGTATATGAAATTTAATCTTGATAATCCCATTTCAATTGGATATTTGATTGGATTTTATTGGAATTAATTATTTTAATTTGTTTCCAAAAAAAATACTCAAATAAAAATAAAAATTCATACTAAAATCGGAGACGTGCAGAAATAAAGTCGTGTAATAATTCAAACTTCAAATGAGCAGAAATTACTACCAGTGAATGAATCATACCCAAAACGAACAAAAACTAAAATGATTTGCCACATCAAACACAATGATAACAGCCAGATATTAATCTTAAAAAGACCAAAAATTAACATGAATCATTAACAGAAACTACCAAAAATAAGAGTAGGACTAACACACTCTAAACCTTTTACAGTTCAGAGCGTCATTTGGGCCTTACTCGGCTGTTCTCCGACAAAACCTAGTATCTACATCTGAGTAAGTTCCGAAAAAAACGCGAAAACCTTGTTTTGCTCTATGTATTTTTACCGTCTTTATTTAAACAATGAGGTGATGATGCTCCTTGTATCGTGCTGCTGATCGTTTTCACTGATAAAGTGTAATTTGTCAGATACTAGATTTTGGCGTTAGTGTCGATTTCTAGTATGTACATACTAGGTATGACACAAAAACAATGGTGAGATCCTCTGTAGATACTAAGTAATTTCAACGAAACTAAGCATCGGAGAATAATTTCGTTTGCATCATTGGATTCCTCGTGGTCTAATTAGGCGGGATCCACTCTTAACTAAAATTCGAATTTTCTGTAGATACTAGGTTTTGTCAGAGGACAGCCGTACTGAAAGTAATGTTTATTTCCAGAAGGGTATTTATGTTTGTAATATCATCAACAAAGCAAAAAAAAAAAAATATTTGCCATGGCTAACCAAGGGCTACAAATAAGGTTTGTGCTCTTAAATTCTCTAAACGGCTTGAGCATCCTTTTTTGTAACGGTATGGGTCTTGAACAGTGTGTTTTATTTATTAAACTATAAAATGAAAAAGAAAACATCTTAATGATAGAGATTACTTGAAAGAAGCAATGAACCTAGACTCATTATTTGATATGCAGTGATATTAGATATTGGACAGTTTTTCATTTTTGAATTTTATAATTATATAAAAAATGGTTAAACAAATCATTTCAGCAAAGCGCAAACGGCATTCAAATTCACGTTGGTATCTAGAGCAGTATCCATACCTATTGTACCGCATGACTCGATCCCATTGTCAAACTGAATTCTGTGAATGAAGTCGATTCTAGCATAAAAGTTATCGAAGTATGTCTTGAAGTTTATAAGCTTTGGCAAATTTTCTACAAGCAGAAAAACACCGTCAGTGCCTTAATCAGGTTTGAAAATTTAAACTGTTAGGTTTCTGGGTACATTGTTGTGTACGTTGGGTATCTACTTGGCCTATTTTTCCCCAGAATACTTTGTATAGTCCTCTGATCTTGAACAGCTTATCATAAGCCAAGCTCCCTTTTCGGTATTATCAAATTATCGCCACAAATACGAGATGACCTACCTGATTGACCTAGCTCTACTTAAGGTATCAGCCACCGGTGTAAATCGTATTCATCCTCCCAGCACAATCTTAAAGTGACAAGTCTTAGGATTCTCATAAGCACTTAGAATCCAATAGAAATGTGCAGCCCTTCAAGGAAAACGTTCAAAAATAAGATTCTTATTTCTCAGGGCATTCAGGCTCGTTTGATCCATAATGTTGGGAAAAGAATCTTCTACAATAAACATTCGGAATAAATCAAAGGGTGTTTTCGCCTCATCATAGTGTGGTATAAGGCCCTTCCCTGTAATATCTCAAGTTTTGAGCTCCGTTTTTATCCACATATTGTTTTATCTTTGCCTCTGTTGCTACTTTCGTTTTTGCTACTCATTTTGTCGTGAACTTAGGAGCATTTGTTGCTGTTACTAAAATTTCCACTGCTTGTGAAGGAGCAGCATGTTTACCTCGTATAAAGACAATGGATTAACCAAGTGCAATAGCTGTTGCTGATCATATTTTAGAAAAAACTGCTACTGGTGTTGTCGTTGTTGTGCTTGAAGAATTGTTTGACACTACTATATCATTCAATTCAAGGAGAGATAAAATGAATTGATCCATATCATCGAAATGGTACATCTCAAACATGCCAAAGAATTGGCATAAGGATGTCGGCTGTGCGGTTGATATCTTTTAGCAAATGAGAGTTTGTAAAGACTGAAATTCTTGATCTGCATTGTCTGGTACTCAGTTTTAGTCATCCTCATCGGACGGGACATCGAGATCCAAATCACTATTGGGTGTAAATAAAAGCCTTGCTGTCTCTTCTGCAGCCATTTTCTATGTAACTCTTCTATTTCTCTCCATGATCAGTCTCTCTTCCAAGAGCTTAGAACTATAACCTCTCGTGTAGTCAGAGCTCGTGCTCGGATCCGCTGAAAAGAAATTCAAGATAAGTGTGTCACTTGTTTGTGGCATCCCACGAAATTTCTCAGGTATGCAAAATATAGATAGCTAGATCGATTGATCAATATTCATTAAGGCGCAATAAGCAAACAATAATATCCAAATCCCTCTTATAAATGTACTCGAATATTTGTAGTAAAACGTGGAACAGAAAGACAATTTGTCTCTTTCCTACCACGAATATTACTTTTGTCTTCGCTTGCTGTTCAAATTTTACGCTGTCATATTTTATGCTGAAATTGTGTAGCCACCTATGTTTCCAGTTAAAATAAAATGACGCAAAGAAAGATGTATTCAACAAGTATTTAAGAACATACAACAGACAATAAATACCAGTTACAATAAATTGCTCTTCAAATCCCTCATTTGACATTAAAATTTCCTTGGCATGGTTTGACCTAACGTGACCCTTTGGTAACTGATCGTTAGCAACCTTCTTTGGGGCTAAACTGAAGTTCAGAATTAGACTATAAATATCTCATTTTTAGAGAAAACATTCTTAGCTACAAGTACGAATAGACCATCTTTAAAGTCTGTACTTATTAGGCGCATCCATGTTATAAAAATCAAATTCTACACCAGTCTTCTTTTGCGACAGTTGTTTTATATGCGAATGAACGCTGGATCGATTGCTAAGCCTTACGGGCCAAAAAATTCAAACAACAGATTTAAACAAGTGCCATCTAGTGGAAAAGAAATCACGGTAGTAACTTTGTCAAGTCCACAGGAACAAAGATAGATAGCGAGAAATGTCCAAATGGTGACTAGAGCAAAAAGTCAAACTTTAGCATGAAGAGTGATAGGTTAAGGAAAGAAGGAGCGGCGCTCTTAATTACGAAATAATTTCTATTCAATTAAATTGTATTGTAAAGAGGAGGGTACAGGGGCGGCAGCCTTCATCATAGCATATAGTTACATCAATCTCGCTATTTTCTTTCATTAGAAAAAAGGGTCCTCTTGCATTATGCGGGCCTTTCTAAAAAGTCAAGTTTGGTTAATGCTTATGAAATAAAATAAAATAGGATGAATATATAATAGTTTAGAAACAAATTTGGGCTATATATCTGCTCATTAGGGGGGGGGGGGGGTTTAAAGCACAGCTAATATTTAATACGTAACTTAATATCGTTTAATATCGTATACGCAATGAAAACCACGCTATCCTTGCCTACTCTATAGCAGTTAACACGTCAAAAACGGGCTTTATCATTGCCTACTCTATAGCGGTTAACCCGAAAGGCCCGCATAATGCAAGAGTACCGAAAAAAGTAGTTCTATTAATTTCTCTCCGTTTTTAATGCTGTAATCGGTGTAATATTTATATGATGGAAGCTTCCACTCCAACTGTCCTGGCCTCTACGATAAAGTTTTAATTTTGAACAACAATACTTCCAGAATAAAATCACCCCAGAAAATGATGACCCCATAAGATTTTTTTTCAGAGGGACCTTGTAATGGCAAAATGGTTTTCAGGTAATGATGAAACTTTCCTTCCACGGAAAATTCTTCCCTTGAAAGATCCTCCCCCCCCCCCGATAAATTTTCCACGAACAGTGTCCTCATATTTCCGAATAACAAATACTACAAGTAAACAAAGGGCAAATTACATCACTTACAGCCCTTTCCAAAGGGGGCTACCAGGGGTCATGCCATTCCCAGAGGCACAGTTATTGGACCTTTTAACTATGCTGAGCACAATAGCTATCTCATAATTCTGATCGGATATCTCTGGGGAAAAAAGGGCTTGAAGAAAGTAGCTGCGCTCCAGTATTCTTTGTCTTCTAGAAATAGTACTAGAAATTATAATTTCCCTCTGAATTAAAAAAACTTGAATAAACAAACAATGATCTTTCTTCTGGCAAACAATACAAAATTCAACATTTTTATAGATAGGAGCTTGAAACCTGAATCTAACGGTGTGATTTTCATTTAGATGACTTGACTTGTTGAGGGTGATTCTCCCTTATTTGAAAATTAGGGTATTTTAGCTTTTGATGGGTAACATTAGACTTTATGAGATCTTGTATATTTGGAATTACCATAAAACCAATTTTTTTATGCATTAATTTTTATCGAATTTCTTTTTTAGAACTTTGGTTACTATTAGACCGAGTCGCTCGTTACTCACAGTTTGTTACCACGACCTGTTTGATAAGTTTATATGCATAAGCTGTACGGTGGCCGGTGCTTACCCCCCCCCCCGGAGATTACCCCCCGGAAAATACCCCCACGGAAAATCCCACCCGGAAAATACCCCCCCCCCTGGAAAATAGCATCCCGCGGAAAACACCCCCAAGAAAATACCCCCGTGAAAAATACCCCCGTGGAAAATACCCCCGGAAATTACCCCCCCTCCGGAAAAAACCCCAAGTAAATATCCTCTTTTAATTTTCGTTCGAATAACCCTCTACCAATCTTCTAGGACCATTATTTCGATACAATCAACCCCTGGGATAAAAACAAACCAACAAAAAAAAACAAGGAAACACGAATCCGTGATCTGTCTTCTGGCAAAAATAGCAAAATTCCATATTTTTGCAGATAGGAGTTTAAAACTTCTATAGTAGGCGTAGGTTTCTCTGTTACGCTGAATCTGATGGTGTGATTTGCATTAAGATTTATTTAATTTTTGAGGGTTCCCCTATTTCAAAAATCAGACAGTTTTTTTCAGGCTCGTAACTTTTGATGGTTAGCACTAAAATTGATGAATCTTATACATTTGTGGTTTGAATCATATCTTTCTGGTAGACTTATTTCAATTGATCCACTTTTCCGGAGCCCTTCTGAAGTAGAATATGGCGTCCCCCAGGGATCTGTTCTTGGCCCCGTTTTATTTCTGATTTATGTCAATGATCTGATTTCAGCAGTCAAGAACACCAGTCCTCTAGTATGCTGCAATATGTGTCATCCAGATGTTCCTTCGTGTCCCAATGCTACTTCTAATGAAGATTGCCTCGTTGCTTTTGCTGACGACAGCACTTTTGGGACTCTAGGGAGGACGGAATGTGATGTCAGGTCTAATCTGGTGGTAATATTTGAGAGAGTAGTTTCATGGTTTGATGCGAATTACTTGTCCTTGAATGTTGCCAAGTCACACTTTCTTATTTTTTCTCGAATTGGTGTAGCTTTCCCTCAACTGACACAGCTTCAGGTGTCACAAGGCTCCTTGTGTAGACCAAAGAATCAGTTGGTCCGGTTTCTTGGTATCCTGCTTGATGAGAACCTTTCGTTTAGACCCATATAGCCATGATTAGGGTTAAGGTCTCACGGAGTTTCCTTTCCTGGATCTATTCTGAAGCTTCTTTTTTTTCTGCCTTGTCCAGTCATATGTCTCGAATTGCCCCATAGCGTGGATGTCTACTTTTCCTTGCACACTGCGGTCGCGTTCATTCAATTAATTAAAAAAAACTACTAATTGTTTTTTAAACCAAACGTAGTAAACCAGAACCCGTCAAAAAAAAACCTCTAGATAAAATATTTCTTTTTGGTGTTTTTTTTTTCATCAGCTTCATGGCAATCTTCCAAAATCTCTTCAAAAAACTCCTCAGTTTATTTCTGATTCAGCTCCATATAACCTTCGTTCCTCACAGAATATCTGCATTCCTCCTACTCCCACTGTGCGGTCAGATTTCAATCCCCTCATCGCTTGTCATCAGGTTTGAAACACCCTGCCTTCTTCAGTACAGAAATACCACTCGTTTGGGACTTTCAAGAGGATTCTCAAGTACCATTTAGTTAAGAATCAAACAGAATAATTTATTTTTTTTGTGGAGTTGATGTCCCCTGAATGTTTAGTTCTGAATGTTTAGTTGTGTTTTATGGTGTTCTTCTCTGCGCTATGACTCCCAGGCCTCAGGTATGGTCTCTTTTTATTTTTATATGTTGTTTGGCGATTGATTTCTTTTTTATGGTTGTTTGGATATATTGTATTTTCTTTTTTTTTCTCATTCCCCCTTGTATCCCTGGCCATGGAGCCTTTCGAGGGGGATTAAGAGTGTTGTGGTTGGATTGTATGTATTCATTGGATTTTTCAATGTAGGCCTATTTTAATGTTTTTCTATTGATATAGTGTTGGATTTAAACGGTATGTATTCCCCTCTATTACAGGCCTAGGAGCCTTTGGGGGATTAGCACAATGTGTTTCTAGTATTATTAATTGATTATAAATAAATCTTATCTTATGTTATATGAAACCAACATAATAAGCTTATTTTGATGTATCTATAAATATCAAAATTCCATTTTTTATATAGATAGATAAAGAGATTTTTATTTCATATAAATATAAACAAACACAAATGAAACAGTTCATGGTAACGAACTGTAAGTAAGGAGCGGCCCGGCTCAACAGTAACTGAAACTCTAAAAAACGAAGTTTTGATACCAATAGATACATCAAAAGAATCAAATTTTTATGCTGATTTTAAATATACAAATTTCATCAAGTTTAGTCTTACCCATCAAAAGTTTCGCGCCTAAAAATATTTGCCTTATTTTTGAAAAAAAGGGGAAACCACCCCTAAAAGTCATAGAACTTTAATGAAAATCATACCATCAGATTCAGCGTACCAGAGAACACTAGTATAGAAGTTTCAAGCTCCTATCTGCAAAAATGTGGAATTATGTATTTTTTGCCAGAAGAAAGATCACGGATGCGTGTTTTTTTTTTTGGTAATTGCATCAATCCAGTAGTCCTAGAATATCGTGAGAGGGCTCATTTGAACGGAAATTATAAGTTCTAGCGCCCTTTTTCAGTGACCAAAAAAATTGGAGGGCATCTTGGTCTCCTTCCGCGCTCATTTTTCTCCCGATGTCACCCAATCAAAATTTGAGATAGCCATTTTGTTCAGCATAGTCGAGAATCTAATAAATATATCTTTGAGGATAACTTAATGCCCCACAGTTCCCGGGGGAAGGGCTGCAGTTATGAACTTTGCCCATTGTTTACATATAGTATTGGTTAATGGGAGGTATACAGACGATTTCAGGAAGGATTTTTTTCTGGTGGGTGGGGGGAGGGTCGAAGAAGGGGGTTATGGGGAAGGATCTTTCCATGGAGGAGGTTTCCTTGGGGGAAGGGACATTTTTATGAAGGGGTGCCGGATTTTCTAGCATTATTTAAAAAGACTATCAGAAATTAAACAAGAAAACAAGCTTTTCAACTGAAAGTAAGGAGCAACATTAAAACTTAAAACAAGCGGAAATTATTACGTATATGAGGGGGTTCGTCCCCTAGTCAATACCTCGCTCTTTACGCTAAAGTTTTCTTAGTACTTTCAAAAGAGGCTATCTATTCTAATTAACTGGCCTTTGTGATTCAGGGTTTTGTGATTCGAACAAAATCCGAACTTTAGCGTAAAGAGTGAGGTCTTGACTAGGGGGGGGGGGCAAACTGCCTAATATACGTAATAATTACATACGAATATAGAAATTCGTTGCGTAAGTTAATTCGTAAGTTATGTCAGAACAGAATTTCGAGAAAGCAATTAAGCCAAAAAAAAGTAAAATCAATATCCAAATTTCGTTTTAGTTATTCATGCACGGTTAGCCAAAATCAAAGCTTCCTTAATTCAAAAACGATCAGAAACCAAATAAAAAAACAAGTTTTTTAAACTAAAAGTAAGGAGTGACATTAAAACTTAGAACGAATAGAAATTATTCCGTATATGAAAGGGGTGGTCCCCTCCTCAACGCCTCGCTCTTTACGCTAAAGTTTGACTCTGTCTTACAACTTTATTTTTCAAAACAATAAAAACTTTAGCGGATTTAATATATGGAATAATTTATTTCCGTTTTAAGTTTTAATGTCGCTCTTTACTTTCAGTTTAAAAACTTGTTTTCTTTATTTAATAATTAAATAAAGCCAACAGGGAGCTAAGCTCGAAAGGAAGGCTATCAATTATTACATTACATTCAAGTACACCAAAAATAAAGATAAAAAAGATAAACCAAAAAACATCATAACATATAGAAGGAGAACGACAAAGGAGGCTACCCCTGCATGTTAAATTCCAAAAATAAAACTAAAAAAACGAGTTTTCCAAATACAGTTCAAATAGAGAACTGAAAAAATAGAGTTTTTGTTACTATTGATCCGAGTTGCTCCTTACTTACAGTTCTTTACCACAAACTGTTTGAAATAGTAACAGAAAAACGAACAGAGACTATATTCGTGCTAGTTCTTGCCAATTTTATCAATTAGAAAAACACCGATCTTGAATTCAGCTTGACTCCGGATTAACGGCTTATTCTGGCCACGAAATTTTGGCATCTATTCTTTTGCCTATCTTTTTACTTGTGTGTTTCAAGCTTCAAGGGTTATCTGCATGAAACTGGTATATTTACGTTGGAAACTGGGAACCGAGCCTCTTACCGCACTGGCCCGATTGCCCCAATAGGTACTTGTCTGAAGGCTGAATAAGCATAGCTGCCCAACATGTGCTAATTTTTATATTTTAAGTACATAAGTAATCCACAGGAACTATATTGTTTACATTGCCCTGGGCACCACAGCCATTAAAGAAAATACCGGCTAGGGAGTCATGCAGTTTCTTTGCTTGCATGAAACAACCGGGACTGGTCGTGCACATGGGGAGCGGCTCGGAGTTTTCTCTTCTAGAATCCTGAATTTTCCCATATTTCCGGGCAGTTTTTATTCAATGTATCAAATATGTTTTATTTATTGTTATTGGCCTCACACCCCGAAAAAAATTCCCGCGTACGTGCCTAGACTGGAATAAGAAAAGATCATACTGTACGCCTTGGCCCCAGTTTTTCGTATACCCTGTGCACTAGTTTTAACAAGTGAACTCTAAATGCATCTCCAATAGTTTTGAAGATATGTTGCTGGGAAGTTTTTTTTTTTTATACCGGTCCATGTTATGGTTCTTTTTATGCTCTAAGGTGAAGTTTCCGTTTATTCAATTGTCGATCCGGAATAACCCTTGCATGAGAAAACGAAATAACCAAATTCTCTTCGTTTGATTTTTGATTTCCTTACAAAATACTAAACCTCTCTAAGAGGGTCGAAATAATGGAGCGACTTAGGCGTAGCAGGTGGTTAGCGGATGAAAACAATGTTGCCTTTAGAAGCGAACCGGTACGTTAGCATTGGATCATTGATTCTCAATTTGTGCTGATCAACTCCGGATGTGGTTACTGATTAATTTTGATAGCAAATTGTCTTGCGATTAGAACGCCATGTGTTGATGTGTGTGAAACTTTGGTATTCATTTTCTTCTGTCTAATGATTTTAATAAGCGTCTTATTCAAGCTGAGGAATAGAGCTCTTTGGAGGGGGGGGGTGTCAAAAGGAAAAATATTGGGACAAATGCTAAAATATGGACATATTGGGTAAGACTAGATGAACCCTAAGACCCCCCCCCCCTGTTAACTTGCATGATCGAAATCCTTTGGGGTTCAAAACTATTTAAATTTAAAACTTTACGTCTTCTGTCAAGCGCGAAAAAATTATTTCCTTTTCTTTTCTGATAGTGGAAATTCCTAATCATAAAGAACAGGCTAAGGATAGGAATCTCGGGGACAGTTTGAAAAACGATCAGAAATTAAATAAAAAAGGAATTTTTTTCAATTGAAAGTTAGGAGCAGTATTAAAACTCAAAATGAACAGAAATTATTCCGTATATGACAGGGGTTGCCCCCCTCCCTAATACCTTGCTCTTTACGCTAAAGTTTGACTGTTTGTCCTAATTTCTTTTAAGAGCGACTCCTGAAACACAAGGGACGTTTAATTATAATAGAAAGCTTTTTTTTAAAGTTCTAAATACTTTAGCGTGAAGAATGTTGCTCCTTACTTTCGGTCGTAAAAAAATCTTTTTTTTATTTAATTATGTACAGGACCGCTCTGCTCTTCGTCCTGGTTCTGGGTACTAACGCTCTCGTAACTGACACTTGTACCGCTAATGTCAGAGTTAATAAGTGGTGAAATGGGACGAATTGTATTAATTTCTTTTACTTTTTTACTGGCACCATCGAAGATGAGTATTTTGCCTTGGAGAATAAGTGTATCACCTTAGGTCAGGGGGGGGGGAGGCAATTCATAAAAATAATAGGGAGTGGAAGGGGGAATATATTTTCCGAAATTTAGGGGGCAATAGTGTCCTCTAAAATCAAATAGCAATAAAATTAAGTGGTACTGGTGCGTTAAACGTACACTTTTATATACTAATGAGAGACGAAACCTGCCAGACTGGTTATTTTCAAGAGACTGCTATTGAGAAATGGAATGCAAAGAGTAGTTTTCATTGCGTTTATGATATTTAAACTGTTGTTTTTTGGGGGGGGTTTATGGGGGGAAGGTACCTAGGTTAGGTTATGTTACGTATATAATATATGGTATGCTTTACCCCTCATCCCCCTAATGTGCAAATTTATAACCCGAATTTGTTTCTAAACTATTATATATTCATCCTATTTTATTTTATTTCATTAGTATTAACCAAACTTGACTTTTTAGAAGTGTCCGTATAATGCATCAGTACCAAATAAGTTTACATGGCAACCGCCGAACAATAAAATTTAGGAATTAAACATATTATTTTACCTCTGATTGTTGTCGTTCTGTTCACTTGATAATGATCACCCTTACCCATAGGCTGAATAATCGAAGATTATAGTTTCATCCAAGCAAGTAACACAATTCTCTTGCAGAGGTCACAATGGCAAAACAGCAAAGCATTATGGATAATTATATCAGTCCCAAAGTCAGAGGTCAATTCTACCACAGACAAGTTGGTGCTTTGTAAAGAAAGAAGCCAATTTTTATGTGTATTGGGTTGCCGGATGAGATAACTATTCTGTGCATGCTTCTGGATCAAACAGTTCGTAGTAACGAACTGTAAGTAAGCACGACCCGACTCAATGGTAACCGAAACTCTAGAAAACGGGTTTTTGATACCAATAGATACATCAAAAGAATCAGATTTCAATGCTGATTTCAAATATACAACTTTCATCAAGTTTACACATCAAAAGTTACGCGCCTGAGAAAATTTGGCTGATTTTCAAAAAAAAGGGGAAAGACCCCCTAAAAGTTATAGAACCTTAATGAAAATCACATCATCATATTCAGCGTATCAGAGAACCCTACTATAGAGGTTTCAAGCACCTATATACAAAAATGTGGAATTTGGCATTTTTTGCCAGAAGAAAGATCCCGGATGCGTGTTTATTTGTTTTTTTTTTGTTTTTTTGTTTTTTTCCCCAGGGGTGATCATATCGACCCAGTGGTCCTACAATATCGTGGGGGGGGCTCAATCGAACGGAAATTAAAAGTTCTAGCGCGCTTTTTAAGTGACAAAAAACATGGAGGGCAACTAGGCCCCCTCCCATGCTCATTTTTTCCCAAAGTCACCCGATCAAAATTTTGAGATAGCCATTTTGTTCAGCATGGTCGAAAATATGATAAATATGTCTTTTAGGATGACTTAATCCCCCGAAGTCCCCAGGGGGAAGACTAAAAGTTATGAGCTTTACCCAATATTAACATATAGTGTTGGTTATTGGGAAGTATACAAAAGTTTTCAGGAGGGTTTTTTTCTTGTAGTGGGAGGGGGGGGGGGTCGGGGGTTATGTTGGAGGATCTATCCATGAAGGAAGTGTTCACGGGGGAAGGGAAATTGCCATGAAGGGGGTGCCGGACTTGCCAGCATTATTTATTGGTTATTGGGAAGTATGCAGACATTTTCAGGAAGGATTTTTTTCTGGAGGGGGGGGGGGGGCTAGAGGAGGGTGTTGCTCAGGATAATCTTTCCGTGGAGGATGTTTCTTTGAGGAATGGGAAATTTCTATGAAGGGGGCGCCGGATTTCCAAGCATTATTTCAAAAACGATCAGAAATTAAATAAAAAAAACAAGTTTTTTCAACTGAAAGTAAGAAGCAACATTAGAACTTAAAACAAACAGAAATTATAATGTATGTGAGGGGGTTCTCCCCCAAGTCAATACCTCGCTCTTTACGCTACAGTTTTTTTTAGTGCTTTCAAAAGAGGTATCTATTCTAATTAAACGGCCTTTGTGATTCAGGGGTTTGTGAATCAAATTTTTTTTTAAATTTTAACGTAAAGAGCATGGTATTGACTAAAGGGAGAACCCCCCCTACACGAAATGACAGATACGTAATAAAAAAAACAATAAAAAAACAAGTGATACGGATCAATAGTAATCTAAACTTTTAAAAACGGAATTTTGATCTCAATAAATGTATCAAAAGAATGTGTTTATAATGCTGATTCTAAATATATAAATTTTATAAAGTTTAGTAATACTTATCAAAGGCTACGAGCCTGAGAAAATTTACCCGATTTTTTAAAGAGGGGGAAACATCCCTTACAAGTGAAAGAATTTTAATGAAAATCACACCGTCAGATTCAGCGTATCAGAAAACCCTATTACATAGGTTTCAAGCTCATATCTGCAAAAATCTGCAACTTTGTATTTTTTGCCAGAAGAAAAATATACGAATATAGAAGTTAGTTACGTAAGTTAATGTATAAATTACGTCATAACCAAATTTAGAGACATCCATTTACCAAAAGAAAAGTAAAATGTTTATGCAATTTTAGTTAACTTATTCAATGACGGTTAGCCAAAATAAAAGCTGCATTAACTAAAAAACGATCAGAAATTAAATAAAAAAAAACAAGTTTTTTACACTGAAAGTAAGGAGCGACATTAAAACTTAAAACGAACAGAAATTATTCCATATAAGAAAGGGGCTGTCCCCCCCTCAACGCCTCACTCTTTACGCTAAAGTTTGACTTTGTCTCACAACTTTATTTTTTAAAACAATAAAAAACTTTAGCGTAAAGAGCGAGGCGTTGAGGAGGGGACAGCCCCTTTCTTATACGGAATAATTTCTGTTCGTTTTAAGTTTTAATGTCGCTCCTTACTTTCAGTTTAAAAACTTGTTTTTTTATTATTTAATAATGAAAAAGGGCCCATCCTTGGCTAATATACTGATTACAGCCTGACTTTCGATGACATTGTTGTTGTTTTTTTCAATTCGATCAATTCGATTAATTTCGATCCTCCTCTTTTCCAGTTTGAGGTTCTTCAAAACTTCTGGTCAATCTTCATCGCCCAGTTAATAATTTTGAATACATTTCTGTGTTACTGTCTGTATTGTTTTTTTTTTCGTTTTTTAAGGCCATTGTATGCCTTAAAAATCATTTTGCAGCTTTCAGTATCGGCTGAATATGTCAACCGCAGATATGTCACGTGCACATCAGCACCAGGAGGAACTCCCAAAGTGGTTTTTGTAAACATTGACCAATAAAAGACCTCAACTAATAGTGAAGGGCGATATGGAAAATTAAAACAAGCAGACATTAGCTCGAACATAAGCAAAGCGAACCAAAATGTTCGTATATAAGAGTGGAACAGACAACCCATGTCTATTTTTTAATTAAAAACATAAGAAATCAAAAGCTAAATACTATTGTCAGAAACACCAATTTGCTGTATTCAGATGGTTTTAAGTAGCACTTAGAATCGCTCTTAATAGTAAAGCTGAAGAGAAAAGGGAGATTATTGTCCTGAACTTCTGGGTTAAAAGTAGGCTTTAATTTCATTTGTTGAACTTTGTCCGTAGGGGGTTGTTCCGTACCTCTGATGAAACACAAACCGCAGGAGCAAGGTCTGTAGATACCGGAATTATTAAACTTAGATACAGAGTCTTTACCTTGGTTAACTAAAAAAAAGTTTTTTCAACTGAAAGTAAGGAGCAACATTAAAACTTAACACGAACAGAAATTATTGCATACATGAGGGTGGTTGTCCGCTTCTCAATACTTCGCTCTTCACGCTACAGTTTTTTAGTACATTTAAAAAAGATTTTTATTGTTTTAATTAACCAATCCTTGTGTTTCAGGAACCGTTCTTGAAGAATTGAGACAAAAAGTCAAACTTTAGCGTCAAGGGCGAGGGATTGGGGAGGGGTTAACTCCCCTTATATGCGTAATAGCTTCTATTCGTTTTAAGTTTTAATGTTGCTTCTTACTTTAAATTGAGAAAACTTGTTTTTTATTTGTTTTCTGATCGTATTTTAAATAATGCCTAGAAATCCTGGCCCCCTCCATGAATACATCTTCTAGATAATTCAATCTCGGTGAGAATTTCTCCCGGGCAATTATCATTGACATCTCCCCATGTAAAATTGAGCCAACAAAGAAAAAGTAATACAAATAAAAAGAATTTCACATCGGAATTCTGGCAAATTCCCCAGTGTAAAATTTCCCCTGAAAAGTTCACCCCCACTCCGGAAACTTACTTTCCATGGGAAATTTTCCTCATATAAATTGCCCCCAGAATAGAATCAACTCTCCCCCCCATCCGAAAATCTATGCATACTTCCTAATAACAAATACTATACGTAAACAATGAGCAAATTTAATAACTTAAAGATCTTTCCCCAGGAGCTATGGGGGTCATGTTATCTCCAAAGGCATAGTTATTGAACCTTTCAAATATGCTGAAAAACGTGGCTGTCTCAAAAATTTTGATGGAACGACTTTGGTGAAAAAGGAGTCTGGGAGGGGGCTAGCTACTCTCCAATCGTTTTGGGCTTAAAATGGGCACTAGTACTTTTAATTTCCGTTTGAAAAAGCCCTCTCCCAACATTCTAGGACTACTGGTTCGATAAGATCACCCTTGGAAAATAAAACAAATAAACACGCATCTGTGATCTTTCTTTTGGCAAGAAATGCAGAATTACACATTTTTGAAGATGGGAGCTTGAAACCTTTACAACAGGGTTCTCTGATAGGCTGAATCTGATGGTATGATATTCATTAAGATTTCTTGACTTTTAGGGGGGTCCCTTTTTTTGAAAATCAGGCAAATTTAATCATGCTCGTAGCCTTCGATGGGTAAAAATAAACTTAATGAATCTTATATATTTGGAATAAACACAACAAGCCGATTTTTTTATGCATCTATTGATGTTAAAATTCCGTTTTAGAATTTTGATTACTATTGAGCCGTTTCACTTCTTATTTACAGTTCGTTAGCACGAACTGTTCGATAAATTTTTGATATGATAGTTTTGCCAAGTTTAAAACAAGTAAAAATATTGTTTGTCTTGAGATTTCTGGTAATTTGGTCTGAAACTTCTTTTATGTAAGGAAGACCAAGATAAACTACATTATCCTTTTTACCTGAGCTTTCTTTATGTATTTTTGTAAGTTTTTAGTACGCTTTTCAATTATCAAATTAGTTAAAGAGATCGGGTACCCACTCCAAAACAAGACTCCTCTAAAGTGCTCTGTTTTTTGTTTTGTTTTTTTTTCCACTTGAAATTATCATAGTCGCTTGTCTAGGTTCTAACTGAGATCAATAGTAACCGGAACTCTCAAAAACGAAATTTGATATCAGTAGATCAAACAGTTCGTGGTAACGAACTGTAAGTAAGGAGTAACCCGGCTCAATAGTAACCGAAACTATAAAAAACGGAATTTTGATACCAATAGATACATCAGAAGAATCAGATTTTTATGCTAATTTCTAATATATAAGTTTCATCAAGGCTAGTCTTACCCATCAAAAGTTACGCGCCTGAGAAAATTTGCCTTATTTTCGAAAAAAGGGGAAAACAACCGCTAAAAGTCATAGAATTCTAATGAAAATCACACCATCAGATTCAGCGTATCAGAGAACCCTCTATAAAGGTTTTAAGTTCCTATCTGCAAAAATGTGGAATTCTGTACTTTTTTCCAGAAGAAAGGTCACGGATGCGTGTTTCTTTTTGGTCTTTTTTCATGGGTGATCGCATCGAATTAATGGTCCTATAACATCGAGAGAGGGCTCATTCAAACGGAAATTGAAAGTTCTAGTGCCCTCTTTAAGCTACCAAAAAATTGGGGGCATCTAGCCCCCCTCCCACGCCTCCTTTTCCCCAAAATTGCCCTACCAAATTTTGAGATAGCCATTTTATTCAGAATAGTTGAAAAGTCCAAAACCTATGCCTTTGGAGATAACATGCCCCCCACAGCCCCTAGGGATAGTTTTTTAAGTTATAAAATTTGCCCATTGTTTACGTATAGTATTTGTTATTGAGAAGTATACAGATATTTTTGAGAGAGGGGATTTTGTGCTTGGGGTGGGTTCGATGGGGAGAATTTTCCGTGGGGAAGGAAATTTCCAGGGACGAGCTTTCCAGGGATCAGGAGAAATTTCACACTGGGGGTATTTGACAGAATTCCTTTGCGAAATTGTTTTTATTTGTCTTACTGTCTCTTCGCCAACTCAATTTTGCATGTATAAATGTTCTGGGGGAAATTATCAGAAGGTTTAGATTTTCGGGAAAAAATTCCATGGATTGACAAAGTGATCGGAAAATGATCAGAAATTATAGTCGTTTTCAAATGAAACTATGCTAAGGAAAAATTTTCTGTCTCAATCATCTGCAAGACATTTTACGTTGGGGAGGGAATTTTCAGCGAGGATGGAATTCTACGGATGGAATTTTATGGAGGGGGGTGTATTTAAACGAGAGGAATGGGAGGAACTCTCCTCGGAGGAGTTTCCAGTGAGGGGAGGATATTTTTCATGGAGGGTGAGCCAATTTTATCGGCATTATTCGAAAAACGATCAGAAATTAAATAAAAAAAACACTTTTTTCAACTGAAAGTAAGGGGCAACATTAAAACTCAAAACGAACAGAATTTATCTCGCATATGAAGAGGTTGCCCTCTCATCAATACCTTGCTCTTCACGCTAAAGTTTAAGCACTTTTAAAAAAGCTTCCTGTTCTAATTAAACGGGCCCTTGTGTTTCAGAAGCCGGTCTTAAGAAATTGTGACAACCAGTCAAAGTTTAGCGTAAAAGAGTGAGGTATTGAGGAGGAGGGCTTCATATACGGAATAATTACTGTTCCTTTTGAGTTTTAATGTCGCTCCTCACTTTCAGTTGAAAAGCTTGTTAATTTTTTTTTTATTTAATTGGTCAGATCTTGAGTGAGTGGATAACCTTTTCTGATTTGGGTTTATTTTTTTATATTTTTTACCTGCTATTTTATTTTTCGTTGTTAGCTTTTTGATTCTTCCGATTTATGTTGTTGTTTCATTTTGATATTCACGTTGTTTGGTTTGTCTTTTATTTATTTTATTCACTTTTTCCGGTCTAAATCGCTCCAAATGTCCCTCCGAAAATGCGAATTGATTCCTTTGGGATTTTCTATAATAATCCTGAGGAAGGGAAGCAGTTGTCTTCTTGAAGTATCGGCTTTTGTTGCATCCAGTATTTTCGTTGGCCTTATAAAGATCAAATATTAAAATTATCAAAGGCCACTTAATATAATTACAGTGTTTTCGTCACAAATATTATTCTTAGCTCAAACTTAACTTATTTTAACGAGGTGAAATCAAGGCAATTTTCGGCTCTGAGTCAACTTACCTTTTTTCTTCTCTATTATGAATCATTCTTTTCCATAATCTAGCAATAAAAACATAACAAATTAAATTCAATTTATTTGACTGATTAGAATGAATACTGAAGATGCTAAATGAACTATACTGAAACCCAAAACCGAAGCTAAAATCAAATTCTACATCTAACACAAAAAGTGCATCTTTAGGCCCAACATTTTTTAAGGTCGAGGATCCTTTAGATCATCCTTGCGGGAGGGGATCTTTTCCCCTGAGTGCTGGCCTGATCACCTAATTAAACGTTCCTCCCCTTACACACATTTTACTTTTTCGGCATTTACAGTAATTACAGTGTTTTTGTCAAAAATGTTATATTCAACTCAAGCTGATGATAATGAGTACTGAAGATGCGGAAAGAACTATACTGATAATCAAAAACCAGAGCTAAAAGCTAATACTATAGTATAGAATAATATCAGCTGTTTCCTAGCAATAAAATCACATTCAGCGCAGACAAGATATTACAAGATTCGGGCTATGACTATTGTCTGCTTTACAGGAAGTGATTTAATTATTTCTGCCTAATTGTTCATCCTCTGGCGGTTGTGTTTCCGTTTTTGTTTTTATGCTCGCTTTTTCAAGCAAAACTTAATTTAGCCAATGTTATCTATACATTAGGAAAATATACACAACTGTTCTGTATATAAGGAGGTAAATTCTAAGACACAGGAAAAAAAATTTGAGACTTCACAATTTGAGGTAGAGGCAGTGCTCGCACCTCCAAGCAAAATATAATTTAACCAACATTATCTATGTATTAGAAAAATATATGCAACTGTTTCGTATCTAAGGAGGTTAATTCTTAGATATGGGCTAAAATTTAAGACTTGAAAATTTGATTGCTTGTATTTTCAAACGAAAACTAATCTAATCAATAGTATTTATGCCTTAGGAAAATACATACAACTGTTCTGTATCTAAGGCAGGCACGCTCAGGGCAATGCTAAGAAAGTTTTATTTAACAAATCGATTAGGGGATGCCCAAATATTCGTAAAATTTAGATTTTTTTCTCTTTTTTTTTTGGGGGGGGGGGTCCCAAGGCTCCCCGCGTAAATCCTTTCTCTAAGAGGTTATTTTTAGACACTAACTTTGAGAGAAACCCTTGAAAAATTTGACCTAGAAGCTCCGCTCATATTTTTAAGCAAAATGTAACTTAGCCATTATTATGTGTACATTAAGAAAATATTTACAACTGTTTATCTAAGGACTTAAAGAGGATTATTTTTAGATATAAAATTGGAGAGAAGCTTTTAAAATTTTGACTTTGTAGTTATCCTCGTATTTTCAAGCAAAATGTATTATAACAGCCAAACGTAATATGTAATTTACCATATATACAATTGGTCTGTATCTAAGGAGGTTAGGTACTGCTCTATCAAACAGTTCGTGGTAACGAACTGTAAGTAAGGAGCTACCCGGCTCAATGGTAACCGAAACTGTAGAAAACGGAATTTTGGATACCAATAGATACATCAAAAGAATCAGATTTTAATGCTGATTTTCTGAGAAAACCTGGCTGATTTTCGAAAAAAGGGGGAAAGACCCCTTAAAAGTTATAGAATCTTAAGGAAAATCACACCATCATATTCAGCGTATCAGAGAACCCTACTGTAGTGGTTTCAAGCTCCTATCTACAAAAATGTGGAATTTTGCATTTTTTGCCAGAAGTCAGATACCTGTCTTCTGTCTTCAGGGGTGATCATATTGACCCAGTGGTCCTAGAATATCGTAAGAGGACTCATTAAAATAAAAATTAAAAATTTCAATGCCCTTTTTAAGTGACCAAAAAACTGGAGAGGAAGTAGGCCCCCTACCACACTAATATTTTTCCGAAAGTCACCCGATCAAAATGTTGAGATTTTCATTTTGTTCAACAAATTGTTGAAAATATGATAACTATGTCTTTTAGGATGACTTAATCCCCCGAAGTCCTCGGGAGGAGGGCTGAAAGTTATGAACTTTACCCAATGTTAACATATAGTATTGGTTATTGGGAAGTATACAGACTTTTCAGAGGGGATTTTTTCTGGTAGTGGGGGGGGGGAGAGTGGGCCGGGGGTTATGTGGGAGGATTTTACCATGAAGGAAGTTTTCATGGGAGAAGGGACGTTGCTATGAAGGGGTGCCGGATTTCCCAGCATTATTTAAATAAAGATCAGATATTATATATAAGAAAAAACAAGTTTTTTAACTGAAAGTAAGGAGTAACATCAAAACTTAAAAGGACAGAAAACATTACGTATATGATTGGGTTCCTCCCCTAGTCAATACCTCGCTCTTTAAGCCAAAAATTATTTAGTACTTTCATAAGAGCTATTTATTCTAATTAACGGTATTGGTGATTCAAGCGGTCATTTTTAAAGAATTGGAACAAAATTCGAACTTTAGCTTAAAGAGCAAGGTATTTAATAGGGGGCGAACCCTCTAATATACGTATTAAAAATATAAGAATAGAGAGGTTTGTTACGTAAGTTAATTCGTAAGTTACGTATATTTATTACTAATAAAAACGTTCGTAAATAAAATTAAACAGGTTTTGAGAAAGCCATTTAACCAAATAAAAGTAAAATTAATATTCAATTTTTTTTTAATTATTCATGTACGGTGAGCCAAAATCAAAACCTGCATTAATTCAAAAACGTTCAAAAATTAAATAAAAAACAATGTTTTCCTAACTGAAAGTAAGGAACGACGTTAAAACTTAAAAAGAACAGAAATTATTCCGTATATGAAAGTGGCTGTCCCTCCTCAACGCCTCGCTCTTTACGCTAAAGTTTGACTTTCTCACAACTCTATATTTTTTAAACAATGAAAAACTTTAGCGCAAAGAGCGAGGCGTTGAGGAGGGGACAGCCCCCTTCATATACGGAATAATATCTGTTCGTTTTAAGTTTTAACGCCGTTCCTTACTTTCAGTTAAAAAAACATGTTTTTTTTTATTTAATCAAACAGTTCGTGGTACCGAACTGTGAGTAAGGAGCGACCCGGCTCAATGGTAACCGAAACTCTAGAAAACGGTATTTTGATACAAATAGATACATCAAAAGAATCAGATTTTAATTCTGATTTCAAAAATATACATCAAGTTTAATTATACCCATCAAAAGTTACGCGCCTGAGAAAATTTGACTGATTTTCGAAAAAAGGGAGAAAGGCCCTCTCAGCGTATCAGGGAACCCTACTGTAGAGGTGTCAAGCTCCTATCTACAAAAATGTGGAATTTTCCATTTTTTGCCAGAAGAAAGATCACGGATGTTTATTTGTGTATCACGCGTGTTTATTTGTTTTTTTTCTTTTCCCCGGGGGTAATCGTATTGACCCAGTGGTCCTAGAATATCGTAAGAGGGCTCAGTGGAACGGAAATTAAAAGTTCTAGTTCCTTTTTTAAGTGACCAAAAAAAATGGAGGGCAACTAGGCCCCCTCCCAGGATCATGTTTTTCTCAAAGTCACCCAATTAAAATTTTGAGATAGCCATTTTGTTCAGCATAGTCGAAAATTTAATAAATATGTCTTTTAGGATGACTTTATCCCCCACAGTTCCCAGGGGAAGGGCTGCCCATTTATGAATTTTGCCAATTGCTTACATATTGTATTGGTTATTGGGAAGCATACAGACATTTACAGGAAGGATTTTTTTCTGGGGGGGGGGGCTGGAGGAGGGGGTTAATCAGGAAAATCTTTCCGTGGAGGATGTTTCTTTGGGATAAGGGAAATTTCTATGAAGGGTGCGCCGGATTTCAAAGCATTATTTAAAAAACGATCAGAAATTAAATAAAAAAAAAAAAGTTTTTTCAACTGAAAGTAAGAAACAACATTAGAACTTAAAACGAACAGAAATTATTACATATATGAGGGGGTTCTCCACCAAGTCAATACATCGCTCTTTACGCTACAGTTTTTTTTAGTGCTTTCAAAAGAGCTATCTATTCTAATTAAACGGCCTTTGCGATTCAGGGGTTTGTGAATTAACAATTTTTTTAACTTTTAACGTAAAGAGCGTGGTATTGACTGAGGGGAGAACCCCCTCTTATCGTAATAACACATACGTAATAAAAACAAAAAAAAAAACAATAAAAAAAACAAGCGATATGGCTCAATAGTAATCGAAACTTTTAAAAACGGAATTTTGATGTCAATAAATGTATCAAAATTTATTGAATATATAATAAAAATGCTTATGACCACGTAGAACCTTTAAAACGGCCAAGTTTTTTCTTAGCTTATCCTGACAGACAAATTCACCAAGAACTTCGTATCAAACATTTCGTGATAACGAACTATAAGCAAGGAGCGACTTAGCTTAATAGTAACCGAAACTCTTAAAACGGAATTTGATAGCAATAGATCAAAAGAATTGGTTATTCATGTTGATTCCAAATATTTAAGATTCTTTAAGTTTAGCATTACTCATCAAAAGTTAAGTGCCTGAGAAATTTTGCCTGATTTTAAAGAAAAGGGGAAACACCCCCAAAAAGTCAAGCGGTCTTAATAAAAATTGCCCTATCAGATTCAGCATATTAGAGAACCATGAAGTAGAGGTTTCAAGCTGCTATCCTGAGCCCTCGCTCTTTATGCTTAGGTTTAACTTTTTGACTTTTTCTTTTTTAAGAAAGACTGCTCAACCACAAGGGTCATTGAATTTGAATGAGAAGTATTTAAAAGAACCTTAAGACTTCAGCGTAAAGGGTGAGGGTAGAGGAAGGGGCAACCCCCTCATATACGGAATAATTTCTCTTTGTTTTAAGTTTTAATATTGCTCCTTACTTCCAGTTGAAAAACCATTTGTTATCATATTTAATCTGTAAAAGGACGGATTGCCGTTTAATGAGCTTTGAAATAAAATAATGAATTTATAATAACAATAGGTCATGATAAGCGCTTTGGGGCGAAAATCCAATAACCATAACTATTTATTGAACGCCACAAAGAACAAAAAATAATTACAATGAGAACTTTTCTGCCAACCAAAACGAAACTTACCTGTGTATCTTCGGCCAGGTTGCCGACTGGTTGTCTCTTTCTTACTGGAAATGAAACCCGGGGGCTATGGACCTCTAATCAATGGAACACAGACAAGAAATTTCCGGACCGGGGAGGGGGGGAGGGAAGATTTATAATTTTTGTCAGATATTTGTAGATTTTTGTAAATCATATTTAATCTGTAAAAGGACGGATTGCCGCTTAAGGAGCTTTGAAATGAAATAATAAAATTTTAATAACAATAGGTCACAACAAGCGCTTTGAGGCGAAAATCCAATAATCACAACTATTTATTGAACGCCACAAAGAATATGCATCTACCACCATATGCATACCAGCAATATGCAGCTACCAGCTAGTGTTAGTATATTTTATTTGGTATCAAAGGTTGAAGTTCGTATAAACGGAGTTTATGGATAATAATAAATATGATGGCTGGTTATGCGCCTTCTCTTGTCTGAAGGTCTGAAGAAGTACTCCTTTGGATGGGAAATTGTATTTAGAGTTTGCTGGTACCATATAACGAAAACTCCGGGGTCGACACAGTCCCCCAGGGCCCAAGGGCAGGCTTTGCAAGTTATGCCCTGGGGGAATATATTGTTCTTATTGAAGCGATGCTCGTAAAAACTTCAGAGAGGGCTCATTTGATTGGAAATTGAAAGTTCTAGTTCCGTTTTAGAGAGTCAAAAGAGATTGGAGGGCCACTAGCCCCCCATGCCCCTATTTCCCCAAATGCATCCGATACAATATTGAGATAGGCATTAAGTTAAAAATTGTTCAAGAGTCAGATAAAAAAAACTCAGGTATCGACACAAAACCCCCAGGGCCCGAGGCAGGCGATGTAAGTTATGCCCCTGGGCATATATGGTTCATTATGAAAGGGATGCTCGTTTTACTTCAGAGGGCTCATTTGATTGGAAATTGAAAGTTTGAGTTAACATTTTAATAGTCAAAAGAGATCCGAGGGCAACTAGCCCCCCCCAAAATTTTGACTCTGTCTCAAAAATTTATTTTTTAAACCAATAAAAAACTTTAGCGCAAAGAGCGAGGCGTTGAGGAGGGGACAGCCCCTTTCATATACGGAATAATTTCTGTTCGTTTTAAGTTTCAATGTCGCTCCTTACTTTCAGTTAAAAAAACTTGTTTTTTAGTTATTTTTTTTTCAGAGTGAGAGCGAGAGAGAAACAGATATCCAATAAGCTGAAATATTAGAAAATGAGGAGTATAGAAACCTAATGGATATTGTGGCTACTTCAGTGAATTAATTTTAGCATTGAAAAACTATTTTATTCCCTTCAAATTCGACTCCATACAATAGTTAATATCTTCCTGTTTCATCTTTAAAATGGTTCTTTAATATTTGACAAAAACATTTACTGCTTTCATATTTAATTCATTTAATAAGAAATTAAAAAAGAAATTTATGATGTGGATTTCATAGATTTTTGTAAGGGAGGAGATCAAGACCGCCTAAAACTCATACGAAACTGAACTTTTTTATTTAATTATATGACTGCTGCGTTTGCGCTATCTTATAGTTTGACTCCTCTTTCAAACAAAATTCACCCAAATTATTGCCACGCCCTACTCCAATTTAACCTGGTTCAGACCTAAGTGCACACACTTTGAACACTTGTCTATTTTCTTTGTATTATGACATTTAATTATCTAAGTTTGTATTGATGCTTATTTGAGCTTATTCGTTTATGTATATTTTCTGTTTATTTCTCTTTTTCGGAGTAGAAACTTCAAAAGATGTTCATTCGACTTTAAATTCAACGTTCTAGTGCCTATTTGAATACCCCTTTGATGTTGTACCCCCTAGGTTCTGAAAAATACCTTTTTCGGGACGTTCATTAAGAAAATGTATTTTGTATTTTAATTGGAAAATCGAAACAGAAAAACATTGCCCTCCCCTAGACCTTGTGAAATCAATTTCATTCCCCTCATACTACATTTTCGTGAATTGACACCCCTGCCTTGGTATGGTGCAGCAGAAAAAGCCACATTCGGAATTCGAGGACAAGAGGACAGGACAAAAGGCAATCCCAGTAAAACAGGCAGTCCAAGAAACATTTGAAATCAGACGTAAGATTAATAATAATATTTCCTTAAATAAGGACTTGGGGGGAATATATACTAAATGTTCTATACTCAAATTTAAATAAAAACGATCTTAAAAATATTTTTAAAAACCAATAGACATTAACACAGAACGGGTCACAAAAAGACCTTTGTGGTTAGCTGCCAAAAAGGCTGTATTAGCCATAAGAACGTGTTTTTAAATTATTTTTCTTTTATCTCACTGAATCGCCTTGTTTTACCTCACTTTTTATCAGTCCTGGTTGAACTTCAATAAAGTAAGTATGCTGGGACTGCTTTGAAAAATTTAGCTTTTTGGTTTGATTGGTCGCATGTTGTCGTGAGTCTTTTTTATTTTATATATTTTTGTCTTGCTGAGGATGGCCCTTGGACATAGGGCCGAAATATTGATTCAAATTATCTTCACTGTCTTACAATAAGAATTCCCTATTGTTCTTCGTGTTTTTGTTGTTTGCAATCATTTCTGTTTCAAAACAGTTCCTAATAACGAGTTAGGATTACTGTATTCAACTTGGAAAAGGTCAACTTGTGTCTAAACTTGTTGCTCATGTTTATATTTGAATTGGTCATACGGGTTTATGTTTGTCACTCGCACATCTCGAATCTGCAGGTTGAAAAACAATGTGACACTCAATTGAGTCCAATTAATATTCAGCTAGCCAGAAATAGTTGGTCTATTGTTCTAATACTAATTACTTAAGAATCATCCGAGCAAAAACTTATTTCCTGTAGAAGCTAGTTATACTTTCCACTTTTAAGCAAAGATGATTATTTAATGAAACTCCTGTGGTTATAATGTTCAGCTACCTTTTTACCGCATTCCGGTAAATTTATATCGCAGGTGTAGTGGATCATGAAATTGCAGCAGTACAAAAGCCCAAAAATAATGTCGAAACTACCCGAAGCATGCCTAAAAAATTACTTCATAATTTATCTACCAAGCTTTATAGCAACTTCGGTCTACAGCAATGAATTCTTTGTCGCTTTTAAATTCGAATATTCTGATAGTAAGTTCATCGATAAATATTTACATATCCACATAATTTATCTAGGAAGAAAATGAATACATCATTTAAGGCTTTTTTTTATACTCTTTCCAAATTTAATAGTTGTTTCTGAGGTAAATTCCGATTTGAGCCCTTAAAGGAGCTCAAAACATCCCATATTAACCGAAGATTTAAAAATGTGTCTTAAAAAAAACTCCGTCTTTTGGAGAAAAAATTGCCATTTGTGGTTGATTCAGTTGATTCACGGTAATTGTTATTTTCATTAGTCTCACTAGTTAAATTTTTCAGAAGGGTAACTACCTCACGGTAAGTTATGATGTTGGTAAACTCCAGGATGAGAATTTGAGGGAAACTTTCTAGGAACAGTTGAATACTAAACTTGAGAGTTTAAAATTTGACAATGTGAAAGATGGTTAGAATAATTTTAGAAAAACAATTTGTGAAGTTGCTGATGGTTTTTTAGATAAGAAAGTTAGGACCGCAGCTACGAATATTAGTGAAAATGTTTTTTGTTTGTTAGATAGAAGAATGGGTTTGTACAAGAACTATTTGAATGGTTTATGATTCAAAATCAAAAGGAATGTAAAGAAAGTGGAGAAAGCATTGAATATGAACTAAGGAGGTGTGAAGTGGATGCCATGAATAAAATTGTAGAGGATCTGGAAGATGCAGCTAGACAGCATAATAGTAAAATATTGTACTGGCATGTTAATAAATTGAGAAAGAGTAGTCAATTCGGACTTGTCCCAGTTAAAGATTGGAACGGGGCCACAATTATTGATAAGGAAAGAGTTAAAGAGAGATGGGCAGAACGTTTTGAGAATGTTTGAACATTTTGAGAAACCGAAACAGAGTTGCAGGAAAAGATATAGAGGAAAATAAAAAAGTTTGTGATACTTTGGATGTGAGGGAAGATTTGTTTTATGAGGAAGAATTAGCGACAGCACTAAAAGGATTAAAAATAGTAAGGCTCCAGGTACTGATAGTGTGGTAAACGAGTTTCTTAAATATGGTGGCTCTGAGGTTAGAAATCAGTTACTGAAGATTATGAATATGATTTTTGAAAAAGGGAACGAACCTAACGATTTTAGGAAAACTTAATTAAACCAGTGTATAAGAAAGGTAATAGGAGTGAGTGTTGTAATTATCGAGGCATTAGTCTGATCTCTGTAGGTAGCAAATTACTTAGTAATGTGATACTTTTAGATTGAGAGATGCTGTACGCAAAGTTTTAAGAGAGGAACAGTGCGGTTTCAGAAAAGGTAGAGGATGTGTCGACCAAATTTTCACTCTTAGGTTAATAATTGAGAAGCGCCTGAGTTGTCAAACACCTTTGGTCCTCAGTTTTATAGATTATGAGCAAGCGTTCGATTCTGTTGATAGAAGAGCTTTAACAAAGTTTTTATCCTTGTATGGTATACCAGATAAATATATTAAAATGATTAGTGCTATGTACAAGAATAACACTGCTGCGCTTAAGGTAGTAAATGAGGTTAGCAGCTGGTTTTGTATTAAATCAGGAGTTAAGCAGGTTTGTGTTCTATCCCCCTTTATATGACCCATTTTGATGGACTTTGTCTTAAGGAGCACAGGAAAGGCACTGGGGGACCATGGAATCGATGGGGGAGGAAAAACTCTCTTGGACTTAGATTATGCTGATGATTTGAGCATACTAGATAAAAGTTTAAGCCGAATGAATGAACTTTTAGAGGTATTGCGAGTTCAGAGTGCTAGAATACGTTTGAAAATTAATGTTAAGAAGACTAAGTCACTAAGGCTAGGAATAGGTGAAGATGAAAAGGTGACGTTGGATAACGAAAAGATTGATCTGGTTGGCAGCTTCACTTACCTTGGTAGCATTATTAGTAAAGACGGTGGGAGCAATGAAGATGTTAAAAGTAGAGTAAGCCAAGGCTCAGGGTGTTTTTTCTACAGTTAAAAGAAATTTTGGAAGAATAGGAAGATAAGTCTGCAAACCAAGATTAGAATATTAGAAGCTACAGTGATATGGCTCTAATATGGTCAAATATGGCTCTGAAGCATGTGCGCTCCGAAAATCGGATGATGATTTGCCAGATGTTTCCCAGAGAAATTGCCTACGGATTGTTCTGGGTACCCGGCTGACTGACCGTGTTTCAAACAGTAGTCTGTACGAAAAATGTGGTTCAACCCCGCTTTATAGGGCTTTATGAAAGAAAGATTGAGATGGTTAGGGCACGTTGTGCGGTGGAAGGATGACAGATTGCCGAAGATTGTCCTTTTTTTCCAACCGTCTAGGGCTAAACAGAAAGCAGGTCGTCCTCGTCTGGGGTGGGAGGACGTCATAAAGATAGACTTAAAGGAAATGGGAACTTCCTGAGAGGGTGTAAAAAGGAAGACTTTGAATGGATCGGGATACAGGAGGAGCGTGTGTAGCTGAGTTGGCCTCAGGCGGCTTGGTGCTGCAGTGAGTTGTTAGTAGCAGTAGTAGTATTAGTTTTCATGTTCCGTCATTGCTGCCTATTTTTTGAAGTTTTGATAAATTTTAGAACACAACTATTAAAAGAAAAGTTTTTATAGCGCTCAAAAAAAATTATATAGTTTTGTTCTTTTCCAAGGCTAAGACTCTCCATGAGATTATTCATCTCAACCTGCTTAAGAAAAATCACCTTTTCATTTAATAATAAATATGTGTTGTTGAATGACATGAAATAAATAAAGAGCTATTAGTCGTAGAACTATTAGAATATTTGAAGCCTACAATGATGACAGTGATCAAGTATGGTACTGAAATGTGGTCAATCCAAAAGACAGAGGTAGAATTATTAGATTTCATTCTAGAGAAATTGTCTACTGATTATTCTGGGCACCCTTCGGACTGACCGTATCGCAAACAGTAAGCTGTACTGAAAATATGGTCCTATCCCGCTTTCTATACCTATAATGAGAGATTGGGATGGAGGAAGAGCGTGCGTAGCTGTACAAGCCTCAGGCAACTTGGTGGTGCAGTAAATCGTTGTTAGTAGTTGTAGTCGAACAATTCGAAATTCTTCTACAGACAGCTGGAATAGTGATGTTAACTCGAGTATTAGTCAAAACCCCAATAATGTATTTCCGAAATGCTGATGTTTGACTTTAACTCTTTAGTGGATCGGATCTTTATACAACTGGTATAACTATTTGTTGCTTGACCTTTGAGGGGGGGGGGGGTTTCGCGTGATGTATTTCAAGCGAAATTTTTCATAAAGTATGAATTGTTCAACCAACATTAGCATAAAATATGAATTTTTTTTATCCTTTAAGAGATCCACGAAAACTATATATATATATATATATATATATATATATATATATATATATATATATATATATATATATATATATATATATATATATATATATATATATATATATATATATATATATATATATATATATATATATATATATATATATATATATATATATATATATATATATATATATATATATATTCCCCGAAACATTCCTCGAAACACATCCAATCAAAATTTTGAGATAGCCATTTTGTTCAGCTTAGTTGATTTCCAGATAGAAAATGTGTTTTTGAAGAGGACACTCCCCCACAACCCTCGGGGAAAGGGTTTTAATTTATGCCCTGAGGGCATATAAGAACGATGTTGGCGCAATGTATCATTTTTTTTTTCCTTTAGAGCAGGGCACTTCGTATCGAAGAAGTTGTCGTGGAAACTTCAAAAAGGGCTCATTCAATTGGAAATTGGAGTGGCTTGTGCCCTTTTTAAGGATGAATGTGCATTGCCAGTTTAATACACATAGCCTATACTGATATTTAGTAATCAAAATGTTAATATTATTTGATTTATTAAAGTTATAAAAGTAAAAAAAATTATATTTTTAAAGTAAAGTGTAAATTATGTTCTGGCCTTGGCAAGGAATAGGGGTTTTGAGCCCAACTTATGTTAATTTCTGCTCGTTTTGAGTTTTACTCGGTTATTTATTGTAATATCTGTTCGTTTTGGGTTTCATTTATTTATCGATGCTGATTTGTGGTAGTTTAACGCTTGGTAGATTATTTGATTTTACTTTTTCTCATTTTTTATTTAATTTACTTTTCTTTGAAAAACTTATTTTGTGGAAAAAGTTTTTTTTAATTAATAAACTATATATATATATATATATATATATATATATATATATATATATATATATATATATATATATATATATATATATATATATATATATATATATATATATATATATATATATATATATATATATATATATATATATATATATATATATATATATATATATATATATATATATATATATATTATATATATATATATATATATATATATATATATATATATATATATATATATATATATATATATATATATATATATATATATATATATAGTTTTCGTGGATCTCTTAAAGGATAAAAAAATTCATATTTTATCCTAATGTTGGTTGAACAATTCATACTTTATGAAAAATTTCGCTTGAAATACATCACGCGTAACCCCCCCCCCCCCCCTCTCAAGGTCAAGTAGCAAATAGTTATACCAGTTGTATAAAGATCCGATCCACTAAAGAGTTAAAGTCAAATATCAGCATTTCGGAAATACATTATTGGGGTTTTGACTAATACTCGAGTTAACATCACTATCCCAGCTGCCTGTAGAAGAATTTCAAATTGTTCGACTACAACTACTAACAACGACTTACTGCACCACCAAGTTGCCTGAGGCTTGTACAGCTACGCACGCTCCTCCTCCATCCCAATCTCTCATTATAGGTATAGAAAGCGGGATAGGACCATATTTTCAGTACAGCTTACTGTTTGCGATACGGTCAGTCCAAAGGCTGCCCAGAATAATCAGTAGACAATTTCTCTAGAATGAAATCTAATAATTCTACCTCTGTCTTTTGGATTGACCACATTTCAGTACCATACTTGATCACTGTCATCATTGTAGGCTTCAAATATTCTAATAGTTCTTCGACTAATAGCTCTTTATTTATTTCATGTCATTCAACAACACATATTTATTATTAAATGAAAAGGTGATTTTTCTTAAGCAGGTTGAGATGAATAATCTCATGGAGAGTCTTAGCCTTGGAAAAGAACAAAACTATATAATTTTTTTTGAGCGCTATAAAAACTTTTCTTTTAATAGTTGTGTTCTAAAATTTATCAAAACTTCAAAAAATAGGCAGCAATGACGGAACATGAAAACTATTACTACTACTGCTACTAACAACTCACTGCAGCACCAAGCCGCCTGAGGCCAACTCAGCTACACACGCTCCTCCTCTATCCCGATCTATTCAAAGCCTCCGTTTTTACACCCTCTCAGGAAGTTCCCATTTCCTTTAAATCTATCTTTATGACGTCCTCCCACCCCAGACGAGGACGACCTGCTTTCTGTTTAGCCCTAGACGGTTGGAAAAAAAGGACAATTTTCGGCAATCTGTCATCCTTCCACCGTACAACGTGCCCTAACCATCTCAATCTTTCTTTCATTAAGCCCTATAAAACGGGGTTGAACCACATTTTTCGTACAGACTACTGTTTGAAACACGGTCAGTCAGCCGGGTACCCAGAACAATCCGTAGGCAATTTCTCTGGGAAACATCTGGCAAATCATCATCCGATTTTCCGAGCGCACATGCTTCAGAGCATATTTGACCATATTAGAGCCATATCACTGTAGCTTCTAATATTCTAATCTTGGTTTGCAGACTTATCTTCCTATTCTTCCAAAATTTCTTTTAACTGTAGAAAAAACACCCTGAGACTTGGCTATTCTACTTTTAACATCTTCATTGCTCCCACCGTCTTTACTAATAATGCTACAAAGTTAAGTGAAGCTGCCATCCTGATCTATCTTTTCGTTACCCAGCGTCACCTTTTCATCTTCGCTTATTCCAAGCCTTAGTCACTTAGTCTTCTTAAAAATAATTTTCAAACCTGTTCTAGCACTCTGAACTCGCAATACCTCTAAAAGTTCATTCATTCGGCTTAAACTTTTATCTAGTATGCTCAAATCATCAGCATAATCTAAGTCCAAGAGAGTTTTTCCTCCCCCATCGATTCCATGGTCCCCCAGTGCCTTTCCTGTGCTCCTTAAGACAAAGTCCATCAAAATGGGTCATATAAAGGGGGATAGAACACAAACCTGCTTAACTCCTGATTTAATACAAAACCAGCTGCTAACCTCATTTACTACCTTAAGCGCAGCAGTGTTATTCTTGTACATAGCACTAATCATTTTAATATATTTATCTGGTATACCATACAAGGATAAAAACTTTGTTAAAGCTCTTCTATCAACAGAATCGAACGCTTGCTCATAATCTATAAAACTGAGGACCAAACGTGTTTGACAACTCAGGCGCTTCTCAATTATTAACCTGAGAGTAAAAATTTGGTCGACACATCCTCTACCTTTTCTGAAACCGCACTGTTCTTCTCTTAAAACTTTGCGTACAACATCTCTCAGTCTAAAAGTATCACATTACTAAGTAATTTGCTACCTACAGAGATCAGACTAATGCCTCGATAATTACCACACTCACTCTTATCACCTTTCTTATACAGTGGTTTGATTAAGATTTTCCTAAAATCGTTAGGTTCTTCCCCTTTTTCACAAATCATGTTCATAATCTTCAGTGACTCATTTCTAAGCTCAGAGCCACCATATTTAAGAAACTCGTTTACCACACTATCAGTACCTGGAGCCTTACTATTTTTAATCCTTTTAGTGCTGTCGCTAATTCTTCCTCATAAAACAAATCTTCCCTCACATCCAAAGTATCAAGTTCTTATCTGATGGGTTTGAGGAAAGAAGGGCATGGAGGGGGGGGGCTAGTTACCCTGTGACATCTATTGACTCTTTAAAAATAAACTAGAACTTCAAATTTCCAAAAAAATAAGCTCTCTCCGAAGTTCATATGAGTATACCTTCCATAATAACTAAATATGCCTCAAGAGCAACACCTACATCGCCGGTCCCAGGCCCTGGGGGGGGGGGGGTTGTGTCAACACAGGAGTTTTTCTTATCGGACCTTTGAACTATTTTTAACGAAATGGCCATACGTAAAAGAGTTTTTGTTATATGATCTTTGAACTATTTTTAACAAAATGGCTACCTCAAGTTTTTTATCAGATGTATTTGGTTAAAAAGGGCTTGAGGAGGGGGGCTAGTTGCCCTCCGATCACATTTAACTCTTAAAAAGGGCACTCGAACTCTCGATTTCCAATCAAATGAACCATCTATAAAGTTTATATGACGACCCCTTCTATGTGAAGTGCCTCTGGGGAAAAAAAAAAATGGGGTGTGGGGGGGAGGCTGCCCCCGATCACTTTTGACTCTTAAAAAGTGAATTACAACTTTTAATTTCTGATCAAATCAGCCCTGTATGAAGTTTATACGAGCATCCCTTCCATAACAACCATATATGCCCCCAGGGCATAACTTACAACGCCTACTCCCGGGCCCTGAGGGGGGGGGGCTGTGTCGATACCGGAGTTTTGTTACCTGAATTTTGTACTATTTTTAACAAAATGTCGATCTCAAAAGTTTTATCTGATGCATTTGGGGTGTGGAGAGGAGGGGTAGCTTGTTACCTCCCGATTCCTTTTGAGTCTTAAAAAGTGAACAAGAACTTTCAATTTCCAATCAAATGAGCCCTCTCCGAAGTTTATACGAGCATACCTTCCATAAGAACTATATATGCCCCCAGAACATTATTTACAATCCTGCCTCCGGTCCCTGGGGGGTTGCGTCGACACAGGAGTTTTTCTTATCTGACCTCTGAACTATTTTTAATGAAATGGCTATTTTAAAAAAATTGATCGGATGGGCTTGGATAAAAAAGGGTGTGAGGGGGGGTAGTTGCCCTCGGATATCTTTTGACTTCTTGAAAGTGAACTAGAACTTTCAATTTCCAATCAAATGAGCCCTCTCTGAAGTTTAAACGACCATCCCTTTCAGAAGAATCATATGCGCCCCCAGGACAACACTTACAACACCAATCTCTTTGGCCCTGGGCGTTGTGTTGACACCGGAGTTTTTGTTATCTAATTTTTGAACAATTTTAAAAAAAATGGCTATATCAAAATTTGTACCGGGTGGGTTTGTGGGAAAAGGGCGTGGGTGGGGGGGTCTAGGTGCCCTTAAATCTATTGACTCTAAAAAGTGAACTAGAACTTTCAATTTCCATCAAATGAGCCCTCTATGAAGTTTATGCGAGCATCCCTTTAATAAGAACCATACATGTCTTTTGGGCATAACTTAGAAAGCCTTCCTCGGGCCCTGGGGGGTTGTTTTGACACCGAAGATTTTCCTATCCGACAACAAAATTTCTATTTCAAAATTTTCATCAGATGGGTTGGGAAAAAGAAAGCCTATGAGGGGGCTAGTTGCCCTCCGACCTTTTTCGACTATTAAAAAGTGAGCTCGAACTTTCAATTTCCAATCAAATGAGCCCTCTCTGAAGTTTATACGAGCATCCCATTCATAAGAACCATATTTGCCCCAGAGTATAACTTACAACGCCTGTTCCTGGGCCCTGGGGGGTTGTGTTGACACCTGAGTTTTTGTTATCTCACTTTTGAACAACTTTTAACGTAATGGCTATCTCAAAATTTTTATCGGATGCTTTTGGGAGAAAACGGGCGTGGGGGGGGGGCTAGGTGCCCTCCAATCTCTTTTTACTTTTAAAAAGTGAACCAGAACTTTCAATTTCCAATCAAATTAGCCCTCTTTGAAGTTGATACGAGCATTCCTTCCATAAGAACTTATATGCCCCTAGGGCATAACTTACAACGCCTGCCCACGGTCCATGGGAGCTTGTGTCGACACTGAAGTTTTTGTTATATGATCTTTGAACTAGTTTTAACCATATAGCTGTCTCAAAATTTTCATCGGATGTATTTGCGAAAAAAGGGCGGGGGGGGGGAGCTGGTTACCCTCCAATATCTTTTGACGCTTATAAAAGTGAACTGGAACTTTCAATTTCCTATCAAATGAGCCCTTTCTGAAGTTTATACGAGCATTCCTTCCGTAAGAACCATATATCCCCCAGGGCATAACTTATAAGCCTTGCCCTGAAGACTGTGGGGGGGGGGGAGTGCCCTGCTCAAAGATATAATATCCAGAACTTTCAACTACGTTGAACAAAATGGCTATCTAAAAATTTTGATTGGATGTGTTTGGGGAAATGGTGGACGTGGAAGAGGTGTTAGTTGCCTTCCATTCACTTTCGACTATTAAAAAGGGCACTAGCCGTTTAAATTTCCAATCGAATGAACCCTTTTTGAAGTTTCTACAACAATACTTTCTATAAAAACCTTATATGCCCCCATGACTTAACTTACAACCCTTACCCAGAGGGTTGTGGGGGTGTCATCCTCAAAGACCTATCTTTTGACGCTTAAAAGTGAACTAAAAATTTCAATTTTCAATAAAATGAGCCCTCTCTGAAGTTTATACGAGCATTCCTTCCATAAGAACCATATATGCCCACAGAGCATAACTTATATACTTGCCCTGAAGACTGTGGGGGGGGGGGTTTCCTGCTCAAAGATATAATATCCAGAACTTTCAACTACTTTGAACAAAATGGCTATCTCAAAATTTTGATTGGATGTGTTTGGGGAAATGGCGGGTGTGAAAGGGGGGTTAGTTGCCCTAACCCCCTAGTCCTAACACACTCGAGAAGTGAAGTTCGGTGACAATAAAATATGATGAAAACTGAATACTTTATTAGAAACACTATTAAGGTCATTTGTGAATTATTAAATTGAGAGCTTCAGAGTCGGCTGACTGTCTCAAAGACAAAGAAAACTTCATTATTAACGCGATTCTTGACCTAGTTCGTTTTACTTCATTATCAACGCGATTTTTGAGGACATTAATTAGTTTGCTTTGAATTTGAATAGTGATAAAATACAGTGTCTCCGCATGGATGTTGAAGAATCATTTCAGATTGTTGGAAGGGCTACAACACAAGAACACAACTGAGATGGAACAAGCAGGTTTAAATCATTTGAAAGTGAAACACAAAAATAATCTTTCCGACCCAGAAACCGGCAACCCTACCAAAAAAGTAGAGAGAATATGGGGTTCCGTAAAGTGGAGGAACAAACGGCACCGAGGTACATCCCGCCATCATTTACATTCACACTTAGTAGAGTACATGTGGCGGGTGGCAGTAAAGGCAGAAGACCGAGTTCCATTTAACCCGATTCTTGAGGAAACTTCTGCATTCTGGGAGCATATTTCCAAGTTATAGTTTTCACAATTTTGCTAATATAGTAGTCTATTTTCATCATATTTTTTTTTTCAGTAGGTTAAATAGGTTTGGCTAGGTTAAAATAGGTTTTTTAGGTTGCGTATTTAATATATGCTCTGGTTTACCCCCCCCCCCCTTAATGTGCAAATATATAGCCCAAAGTTATTTCTAAACTATTATATTTTCATTATAATTTTGTTTTATTTCATTAGCATTCACCAAACTTCACTTCTCGAGTGTGTTTTTTATATAATGGACAAGTACCAAAAAAAACAACTCTTTAATACCATTGGAGGGAGATATAAGATTTTTCTATTATTTTATTTGTAAACAGAATTTGTTTTAGAGATTATTTTGATATATCCGTTTACAGTCAACTACAGCATGTATTTTTGTACCTCGTGCATAAGGTAAATATGAAAAAAAAATGTTTTGTGTTTCAGCTTCAGCCTGGCATTGGTTTTAAATGCGCTTCTTTTGTTAGGAAAGACTTCCGTCTCAGTATGCTTATCTGCTTATTACATCCCTTTGAGTGCTTCCTGAGGGTATCTGTTCTAATGCGTGCGAGATTACTAAATCAACAAGCATTTAACATACTACCATGCTCTTATGATGATGAATCGATTGAATTATTGCCTTTCATGTAACATTTTCAAACAATGGGATGAAGATCTACTACGATATAACATACATAATTGGTCAAATAATCTTCCACTAGTATTGCGCAGGGGTGCCAATAAACGAAAGCTTTTGGTGAAAACAAAATGTATTTTTAGAATCTAGGGGGGGGGGTCTTGTTTTTTTCAACGAAAATAAAAATGAGATAGTTTTCAATAAAAATTCCCAAAAAGATAATTTTTTTAAAATCTAGGGATGATTGTCTCCCCTCCCCCATGGTCGGCCCTGGTATTATGCCTCAGTTTAAGTTTAAGGTTCAAATGCTGCACCAACAATTGACTAGGGTAACCCAAAAGGTCTTATGGTTTTACAGGAGATAGATTAAACAGAAATATGCGTTTTAGTGTTTTGTCCATTATTACAACCAATTATTTGTAAATAGAGGATTGGTTTTTTAGCAATACGGCACATACATATTCGATATCAAAAAAATTATTTTTCAACTATTTCTGTAAATGCGAACAGGTGATGCAGCTGTGCTTGAAAAAAAAACAAGAAATTTCTACATATTTTTTTGCAAGGCCGTATCCAGGGGGGGGGGGGCTACCCGGTTTGAAGCCCCCCCCCTGAAATTTTTGACTGACTCGAAAATAAGTCGAAAATTAGTAAAACCTAGGTAAAAATCAGTAAAATTAGTCGAAAACTGAGTCAAAAATTAGTAACCCCCCCCCAAAAAAAAAGTCAAAAATTAGTAAAACCCCCCTGAACAAAAATCCTGGATACGGCCCTGTTTTTTTGTATGATATGTGTTTTCGCATAATTGTTTGTGGTAAGGAAAAATGAAAAGAGAAAAAAGAAAATGTCATATTTTCTGGCATTAATAGGCCATTTTAAAGTAAAAAAATGAGGTTACGCCCAGGGGCAGATGTGGAGCAAAATCTTGGGGAGGGGGCAATGTGACAAAAACGCCGATAACTGACCAAATTGATAGATTTATTCTAAAAAAAGTAAAAGAAAAACAAGGAAAGAGGGTGCCAGGAAAATCTTGAGGGGGGAAAGGGTTCCCCGACCCACTTGATCCGTCACTGGTTACGCCAAGCAGCTTCCGGTTTATACGTTTTGCCAGAGAACGACCTTTTAAATCCAGAAAAGGCCAAATTGGTACTGATGATAAAATCCTGCATAGCCAATCAATGTAATCATGTTTAAAAATCTCTACTATCATTTCAAAACGTCGCTGACATACCACCATACAGTGGCGCTGTTTGACCCAAATCAGGGATGGACGAAGCATTTACATCAAGGCCCAGCTCCCCCCCCCTCCCCGAAATTCAAAATTTTCTGGCCATCTCTTATTCAAATCACTAAAAAAAGTTTTATTTATTATGGACTCCCCCTCAAGTTGTTTAATTGGGCCTCGTGAAAAAGAAATCTTATGTAAGCGCCTGACCCGAAAACGCTAAAAATACGCGCTTGGGACACAGGGGAGAGGGAAAAAATTTGTTGAAGGATTGAAATTTTGAAAATTTGGTCCTAAGATTATGTTTTGAGCCATCAAAACCCTTCCCACTTAGCGGTATAAAAGAATTATCTGTAAGATTCAAAGTGTACAAGAAGGAACGAATGAGATAAAAACGAACAGGAAATTAAAATGAATAATATAGTCAGACTTGAAACGAACTGAAATTACCACTAACAGGAATAGGGTTAATCCGTAATCCCCCCTAAGTCTTCTGTAAGCCTGAGTGTCACTTGCGCTTTGCTGAACACAAAACATATTTTAAACATTTTCTATTTTCTTCAGTATACCAAAAATTGTTGCGACTTCCAGGAATGAATATTATTGCATATAAAACAGTCCAGTTCACTTTTATTACCAGTTCTTTTCAGTAATTTTGGTTTTTATAGGGATTTTCTTTTATTTTGTTGTTGTTTTGATAGAAACAAAACCAACGCATTTGAACGAGATGCGAATGACATTCAGCTAACTCATTGGGGAAACAACACATGGGGAAACAACAGCTAACTCATTCTTATTTGTTAGCATATATTAGCCTTGATATGACTTTTTTTGTTGTGTTGATGCTACAACAAAAAAAGCACAATGATCGAAATAATAATTTGTTTTGAGACAACCAATTGATTTTATTTTGGGAAACATATACGCAGAGTGTTAGCGAACTAGAATTTAACTTGTTTATTTACATAATATTTACTACACTTTTCCTGCCAAATAGGACTTTTTGAATTACGAGGACAATAACTCCGCAGAACTAATTTGTGAATAAGAATTTTTGTATCAATTGGAGAGTTAGCCAAAGTAAAAAGCGTTGGGCTTTAAATTTTTAAAAGGGTCACACTTTAGAAGCAAAAGAGCCACATTTGGCTGGCTCGAGGGCTACAGATTGGACTGGGCTTGTAAAAGGGCTGTCTGCACCATCTTCAAATGAAAACCAAAGTACCTTTAAGATGGAATTTTCGAATTGATATTTCGACAGAACCTACAGAAGTATATTTCTGGAAAGAAAAATTCTAACAATGAACCAGTAAGCAAGAACAGACTCCATTTTCGAATTGAATATCTAGCTACAATTGTGCGAATATCAATATTCACATTTTTTTCAATAACAATCCTGTTGACCAGTGGGATCTTTTGCAGAGGTACTTTTAATTTTTGAAGAAAAACAGAGTGATTTTGGCCTGTTTGATATTGCCCCGCCTAGAAACTGCAGAAAGAAAAGGGCAAACGCTGCGACAATCGTTCTCTATATGCTAGGGGAAAGTAGATAATGTTGACTCGTGTTGATTGAAGCTGGTATAAAAAAAATCTATATAATAAGGGTGGAGTCAATAAGTAGCCATTGCACCGTTTGACTTTTTCGTCTCACTGCGCACGCCTTCTGTCTCTTCCTGCACCTGCTACTCGCTTACCTCAATAGTTGCCATTCAGTTGGCTAAATAACGCCTAAAGCCTGCGGACAGGTTCTTCTTCGGGGCTTAATTGTCGGAAGTCAGTAGCGGAACGGTTTTCGACGTTACTTCCATCGACTGAGTTGCTATCACAGTCTTAAGAGTGATACCCGGGAGGATGATTAGCAATTTTATTGTTATTTGTATTGTTGTGCTATGCCGCAAAGCTGTGAGATAAAATGCCAGAAGCCTGAATTTTCTGTTCCAAACATAGCGAAGTAAGTCATATACACTTTTACGAACCTTGCGAATTAAGTCACTTGCACAATTGCCGATGCTATTAAAGTGAGCTCTAAGGGAACGTCCATTCGCGATTTAATTGCTGCATTATGCCGGGATGTTGTTGAAAAAACCTGCAGGGGATTCACTGTCCCACATCTTGTATTGTAAAACATCTTCCTCTTGCCAGGACCAAAAAAAAGGGGGAGAAAAAGAGGGACTATCTAGTCAACTACTCTGCGCAAGCAAATATTTACCCCTACAGCTACTTTAGTAATTTTAAGATATAACGTAGCAATTGAAGTTTAAAAAGAATCTCCAACTCTGGAGCACCAAGTTGTATGAGGAAAGCGGGAATGGAGAAATTTCCGAAACACCGTACGCGTTGGTTCCATGACTTTAAAATAGCATGTAAAAAAAGGTGTTTCGGAGAATACCCAGTGTTTACCGTTCAAACTGCATTTTTAGAATCTAAATATGGCATAGACAAAAAGGTACTTATCTGTTAGCCAGTACACACTCGAGAATTTGGATTTACAGGTACGGGGTTGGAACAACTGAGACGCATAGGACACACATGGGATATATAATTTGAGTTATATATTTGCACATTAAGGGGGGGAGTAAGTATAGCGGGGCTACATGAAAAATGTAACCTAACTAGAATACCAGCTAAATATTTATTAAAATATAGCTACAATGTAGTTTTCAACTGAGCCGAAGCTAATTGTCTCCGTATACAAACAGCAATAAACCGGTTATTGTCTGATTTTATAGATTGAAATTATCGAGTGTGTACTGACTAACAGATAAGTACCAAAAAAGGTCTCAATACAACTAACTCAATTTTCTATCAGATTGACTATACAGATAGAAAGTTATTTATTCTTATTACTTACTAAGGGAGAAATAAAGTTTGTTTTTCAGTTTTCAAACCCGGAACTCTTCAAACTCGCTGTCAACCCATATAAATGAAAAATCGTTGCAGATTTTGCAGCGAAGAAAATATAAAGCTTGATAAGCTTAAATCTATGTTGAAAAAAAATTGTTGCTTGATCAGATATTAGATTATTCCTCAACTTTTCTGGAAGCAGAAATGCTCCCAAGAGGAGGGAGATGAGTCTGCAGCGATTTTGCCGGTGGGGAGTTGAAGCCGAGACTTGAAACAAAGTTATTTGTTATCGGTCTAGTGCATGGCCAACTCTAAAGGAAACATCACTTTAAAAATCACTAAATCAATAAATTAAAAACCGTATCGTAGAATACTAACTTATACCTAACCTAAAGGTTGCTTTGCTTCATTTTATCACCCTCCTCCTAATGGACAAACGTATAGCCAAATTATAAAAACTCATTGAATTTTCACTATCGCAACTCTTTTCCGCTCGTTCAGCGTTGGCCGTTAAATTAATAAGAAGAAAAGAGTCGCGCTATTGAAAATTAATTGAGTTTATATAATCTTGGCTATATATTTTCAAACAGTTCGTGGTAAAGAACTGTAAGTAAGAAGCGACCCGGCTCAATAGTGACTGAAACACTAAAAAAAAGGAATTTTGATAGCAATAGAAATATCAGAAGAATCGGATTTGTATGCTGCCTTCAAATATATAAGTTTCATTCGTGCGTAATTTTTCCTCCCCACCCGAAAAATGTATGCATACTTCCAAATAACAAATACTATACGTAAGCAATGGGCAAATTTTATAACTTAAAGACCTTTCCCTAGGAGCTGCGGGGGTTATATTATCACCAAAAACATAGTTAATGGGCCTTTACACTATGCTGAAGAAAATAGCTATATCCAAATTTTGATCGGACGATTTTTTGAAAAAAGTGGCGTGGGAGGGGACCTAGTCGCCTTCCAATTTTCTGGTCACTCAAAAAGAGCACTAGAACTTTTCATTTCCGTTAGAATGAGCCCTCTCCCGACGTTCTAGGCCCACTGGGTCGATACGATCACCCCTGGGGGAAACAAAAAAACAAACAAATAAATAAACATGCATTCGTGATCTTTCTTCTTGCAAAAATCACAAAATTCCACATTGTTGCAGATAGCAGCTTGAAACATCGACAGTAGGGTTCTTTGATATGCTGAATCTGATGGTGTGATTTTCAGTAAAATTCTATGACTTTCAGGGAGTTTTCTCCCTTTTTTCGAAAATCAGGCAAATTTTCTCAGGCTCGTAACATTTGATGAGTAAACCCAAAACGAACAGAAATTACAATAAATAACCGAGTCAAACTCAAAACGGGCAGAAATTAACATAAGTTGGGCACAAAACCCCTATGCCTTCCCAAGGCCAGAACAAAATTTGCAATTTACTGAAAAAATGTAAATATTTTTACTTTTATAACTTCAATAAATCAAATAATATTAACATTGTGATTACTAAATATCAGTATATGTATATTAAACTGACAATGTAAATTCATTTGTATTTTTTCAGTAAAGTGCAAATTTTGTTCAGGCCTTGGGAAGGCTTCGGGGTTTTGCACTCAACTTATGTTAATTTCTACTCGTTTTGAGTTTGGCTCGGTTATTTATTTCAATTTCTCTTCGTTTTGGGTTTCATTTATTTATCGATGCTGATTTGTTGTAGTTTCACTCTTGGTAGGTTTTTTTTTATTTTATTTTTGCTCATTTTTTGTTTAAGGGAGTTCTTTACTTTTCTTTGAAAAACTTATTTTGTGGAAAAAGTTTTTTAAATTAATAAAAAGAGAAAACAAGAAAACACAGTTTAGTGTTTAGAAATCAAAATATGCAGCGGTCAGGTTAAAGATGCTGAGCAATAGCAAAGGTTAGCTGACAGCAAATAGTAGTCACAATTCCATTTCAGAGGGATCAAAAACCTTCCGAGGGCAGAGGTCCAACTAGCCTAGAAGATAGAATCTTTAAATCTCGCCGTATATGATTGAAAGATTATACAAGGCATCTTTGGGATGCTGAAAAATTTTTGTTGCACAATTTTGAATTTTGATTTTCTAACATGTAAAGTCAGTTCAAGTTTAAGTTTTCCTTCTGGAGAATTTTTTTAGGATTATACTTTTGTGTTTAAACAAAAACACGTTTCTACGCTAATTCTTCTTATCATCTCTCTGTCCTAAGAGAAATGCCGTTCAAAATTTTTATTCTGATAATATTCAGAACTTGGGTTTTGAATGGGTCTCAGTTTGAGAAGTTTTGCCATAAGTTTTACCAAAGACCAAATATATATATATAGATGCATTTTGTAATATTGGCCCTGACAACGGTCTTTTACAGTTCTTTTTTTAGTTTAATTTAAATGCTAGTGTTTATTGAGTTCTTTTTTGTTTTTCTTTTTTATTATTATGTTTATACTTCACTTGTACTACTTGTTGTCTTGTAGTTGTGGGTAATAAATGATTGATTGATTGATTGATATATGGGAATTCAACAAATAGAGTTTAATAGGAACCTGGATACTCGTGCTTGAAATGGAATAAACCCTATTTTTAGGATTTATGCAGGAATAGCTAGATAGATATATACTTATTGCAATAACAGCCGCTTTTGGACAGGGCAAAAAAAAATGGCACGAAGTAATAGCACATGATAATAACACACATAACAAAACATGGTACATAACAATAATAATGAATAAACATAAAAAATGCAAAACAAAGCAAACATAATACCATAAAACTAACTGACATAATTACACAAAATGGAAAAGAAGTATGGAAAAGGAGTAGTAATTTTGGAAATTGCCTCAAGATTTTTATTGCGCACAAATTCTGCCTGAAATACGCAACTATGACGTTTTGCTGCATACTAAAATCTGTTTCATTCCAAATCTGAGGTTCGACCCTTCCACAAACCATATTTCATTCGAAATTCCTAAAATGTTTTAATTTAGACAATGTCGAAGCATTTATGAAAAACGGCCTATGACTATTGTCATTGCCTCTCGAGTCTTGAGTTACTGAATTTGCCAACTTATAAAGTATGTTCCTCGAAGATTGAATTTTATTATTCGGATAACCCCTGCCCCCCTCACATTTTCTGAGTTTATCTCTGGCTATAGTGAGGAACTTATATTCTACTTCACCTCATATGGATGTAATAATTTTAGCACCTGATAAGAAGCAAATAAAACAGTTCTGGCAAGCAATACCTAGGTTCCTGCAGGGTATTCTTCGTTGTAATAAAATACTATTTGACTTTTTATCTCCGTTTTACCGTACGAAGAATTCATGTAATTGTAGCATTTGCCTTAACTTAAAGTGACAGCTTAATAGTAACTCGCGAAAGAAAATATTTTTTATGACTTCATATTTCAAGTGCTACCCTCTGCGATTGCGGACTGTCTCGTAGTTATATCCAGTCAGCTACAAAGTAAATCAGATAATACATATATATATGATATAGCTGATGATATATATATATACATATATATATATATATATATATATATATATATATATATATATATATATATATATATATATATACATATATATATATATATATATATTCTGTTTTTCATAATCAAAATAGGGAATCAAACTAAAAGATTTTGATGATCAATGAACTTGTCATCGCATTTTATTAATATGCAAATCAAGCCACAATTACAGAGATGAAACAAAGGAAATTAAACACAGTCAATGAGTACTTAGGAATAGGTTCGATTAAAAATCGTGACGAACAAGTGGAAAGGTAAAGACCTGATATTCTTAAAACTACCAAAACGATTAATTATCAAACCAAATTGATTGCGCACCATAACTATTTCTGTTTTAATCTATTAGAGGATCGGCAGCTTATATTATTTGATTAAACAAATCGATTCTTTTTATAGTGTGAATTAAGACAAGATTAATAAATGAACAGTCTTTATAAAAGTTTATATGTATTGTTAGCACAAATAACATGCACAAAAATTTATCGTTGAGGGGTGGGAGGGTTTCGAAGAATGCCCAAAATAGGTATATTGCATGATATTCTTGAAATTATGGGAATAATCAGGAAATTTTGAAAAATTTTGAGCACGAGACTATACGGACTTACACGATGCAGTTTTAGCATTGATTTGTGCAGTCAGGAGCATGTGGCAGGGAGGATCAGAGGCAGGGCCCTGAGAAAATCCTGAAATATTGTCATTCTGACAGTTCCCATATTTTAGAAAAGTCTTTCAATCGTTCCGCTGCAATTTTGTATTCTTTTATGAACTGCGCCACTTTCCTAAATTTTTGGGCAATTGCCCAGGCACATTTAATCCTCTCGTTGCGTGTCATTCTATGTGGAATATCCTTCCCGATTCGGTTCGAGAATGCCGTTCATTTGGTACCTTCAAAAGACTTGTAAAAAAAAAAAAATCGGTTTCCATGTTAGAATTTTTTATTTATTTATTTTTTTTTTGCTTTCTTTTTTCCCTTTTTGTCTCCTTTTTTTCTAGCATTGATTGAAGACTATTGAATCTATTTAATTATATTTAATTTATCTAATGTATTTAACCCCCCTCTTTTACAGCCCTAGGAGCTTTTGGGGGATTTGAAGAATGTAGTCATTGTATGATTAATTAAATGTGAATAATTTTTATTTATCTATCTATTGAATTGTTAGGATTTTTCTCAGGGGGGGGGGGATAATAAAAAAGTAATTTAATTTGATAATTTGAAAAAAAGTGTCCAGAAACTCATGACAATTTAAAATTTCGAATCCCTCTGCTTAAGTCCTTGCATGTGCCTCCATAGAGCCACAATTTTAAAGAAACATTTTTTGGCATTTTGTCAAGGAAAGCTTGATGTCTAAAAACTACCACTTTCTCGTCCTGACTATCAAAATCTTTCATATTCAGGCACCTCGTTCTTCCCGAAAGACTCTCCTAATTTGGCAGTCCTTGGTCAGATCTTGAGAGAGAGAGGTCCTTGGTTATAGTCCGAATTTCTAGATATTAGGGTCTCATAGCATGCTTCTTCTTAATTTTTGGGGTCCTCCGACAGACTTGAGGGGCAAATTTTAGATGAACCAGTGTTCATCTTGTACATACGATGCTGCTGTGAGACATTTGAGGAGAGTGCCTGAGAAAAACAAAAAGTATTATTTCTATTCTTTGACAAATTGACAGGTCACAAAATCTTTAGATGTGTTAAGCATAATTGATTACGTCAATATTCGTGACTAATAGATATGTATCCATGGTAACGAAGAAACAAAACTAACATTAACAAATTATTACATTTTCAGTCCCTATAATAGTCGTGCTGTATCACTATTACTTTCAGAATTAACTGGTACTTAAATGTTCCTTAAAACAGCCCTAACTTCCTTCAGGATTCCAGGTACACTTTTATTGACATTTACTCATGACTGTGGTTGAACCAGAAGTGAGGTGACCACCCCCTTGATTTAGGCGCAGTTTAATTTTATGTAGTATCTATTTACTTTTATACAGATCATTAGTATAGATTCCAGGTATACTTTCAGTGACATTTACTCATGATAGTGGTGGGACCAGAGAAGGGAGGTGACCGCCTCTTGATTTGGTTACTGCTTAAATTTATGTAGTTCCTATTACTTTTATACAGATCTTTCGACCATGCCACTAAGGGGATAACCAATCCGCTTGGATTTGGTGCAATTTTTCTTACGAATATGTCAAACAAAAAGAGTTATCAAAATTCTAGCTAAAGAATCTGTTGATAAAATAAAATCCTTTCAAATTCTAGCACTCACTATTTACTGGTATCCGCACACTGACTTTGTTGGAAACTTTGGTTGGAAACGCTGACTTTGGGTGAACAAAACGGTTGGAAAACCGTTGAATGGTTAATTTTCGTTTTCAGTGAAGACACATCTTAGCTGTGGCAAATTCAAAAAGATGTTAAGGACACCCTAGACGGTCAATCATTTTGATCAAAAGTTTCCGCCAATAAATTGATTAAAGCATGATTGACCGTCTAAGAACCTGTTTGACGCTTGATTCGGTTCCTTGACGGTCAATCATGCTTTAATCAATTGATTGGCGGAAGCTTTTGATCAAAATGATTGACCGTTTAGGGTGTCCTTTACAGTTCAAAGCTTGGATTTTATAGAAAAAAAAACCCTGACTTTGGAGTTGTTTGGCTTTAATCCTGAATTTGTAATAGAACAAGAATGTTTTTAGGCCTATAACTATTTTTAAAATTTGGGTATTATCTTGTTACCATTAGGCGTGAAAACGCATGAATGACTCGATCGATATAATCAGTTCCCTGAAAAGTATCGTACAATGTGAATTTAAATATTTTTCTAAATGACTTGAACAAATCCACATAACCAAAATTATAGCAAAGTCCCTAGCTGACAATAATTGAATATCAATGACGAGGGGCACTTAATGAGAGCATAAGGATATCCCCAAGAGGGTAAGAAGATATTTTTTCGGGGGTGGGTGGGTTTGGGGATTTAACTTCGAAAAAAGTGCCAAAAATAAGCGAATTATATAGTTAATTAAAACGATTAAAGCAACACTCGCAACATTTCTGAAGGAGGAAGGGTCTGGAGGCCCGCCAGAAAACATATCTGACTCCCAACCCCTACTGTGGAAGAATAAAAATACATAAAGTACTAAATTTTGTATTTTCCGAAAAGACACACAATTTATATGGTATCGAAACCTTTTCGTTAACCATTGACATACTCTACCCCTAAGAAAAAAATTACGCATACTGTCCGCTCTGAACATTTGTGTCTCCCCCTTTTCTTAGCTCTTGCCTACAGTTGCTAAAATTCTTACCCCCTCACTTATTTTTGTGTAGCGCTAACGCTATCAAAGGATCGCTGTCTCTCTAAATTTAGACATTCATCCTTTGATCAATATAGCCTATATTTCCTAATATCTACGCATCTTTCCAGGTTGCAAGAAACCAAATTTTACGGATATTATACGGGTTGTTCATCCCCTATAATTATTTTTTTGAATTTTGCAGGTAACAGACCGAATCATCTTGAAGCCCTCAGCATTGCCAAACAACAGGAACTATAAGAGCAGGTGTCGCTCTTTTGTGCACAGGTGATGGAACAACGATGCTACCACAGTTGTTGCCTGATGATAGTAAATTGTTGTGAATTTCTTTCACTACTTTCTTAACTGGATAGTCAATATCATTTTCTCTTTTAGTAGTAAGTGTTTATTTTTATTTATTTGATATTAATCACTAACTATAGCTACTTTTGATTTTTTTTTCAGAAGTGACTTTAATCTGAGAGAAAAGCACGACAGTTATGTATTCGATGGGTTTTTCATTTTGCCTTTGGAAAATCAAAGGGAAAAATGAAATGTCCCTTATCTATTTCTTAATATCCACAGTTTAAAGTTCCAATTGGCCACTTTGTGAATTTTTCACAGCAATTTATTTCCGAGGATTTTGAACGCAGGGATTTATTTCTAGGGTAGGGGAGGCAATAACAGAAAAATATTGATAATTGGAATAGGATGTACCCAGAAATTCGTGAAAATCATGGTCTGGAGTGTCCGGTACCAGATGTCCCTCTGCCTACGCCTCAGTGTGAAATCTAGGCGCTTTATGTAATTGATTAAATAAAAAAAAACAATTTTTTTCCTAACTGAAAGTGAAGGACGACGTTAAAACTTAAAACGAACAGAAATTATTCCGTATATGAAAGGGGCTGGCCTCTCCTCAACACTTCGCTCTTTGCGATATAGTTTTTCATTGTTTTACAAAATAGAGCTTTGAGAACGATTAAGACTTTATCGGAAGGGGTAAGGCGTGCGACAAATCCTTTCATGAATGGAACAAGTTATGTTATGTTTAATTTTTACTATCGTTCATTACTTCCAGTTAAAAAAACTCGCTTTTTGTATTTAATTTTTGAATGTTTTGAACTAATGCAGGTTTTTATTTTGGCTCAACGTACATGAATAATTAAAAAAAAATTTGTATGTTAATTTCACTTTTATTTGGCTTATCGGCTTTCTCAAAAGTTGTTTAATTTTATTTACGAACGTTTTTACTAGTAATAAATACACGTAACTTATGAATTAACTTGCGTAACGAACTTCTATATTCATAGATTTTTAATACGTATATTAGGGGGTTCGCCTCCTAGTCAATACCTTGCTCTATAAGCTAAAGTTCGAAATTTGTTCCAATTCTTTAAAAATGACCCACTTAATCACAAAGGCCATTAATTAGAATAAATAGCTCTTATGAAAGTACTAAAAAATCTTTGGCTTAAAGAGCGAGGTATTGACTAGGGGGGGACCTAATCATATACGTAATATTTTTTGTTCGTTTTAAGTTTTGATGTTGCTCCTTAGTTTCAGTTGAAAAACTTGCTTTTTTTAAATTTAATTTCTTATCTTTTTCTTTAATAATGCTGGTAAATCCGGCTTCTTCTTCATAGCAATGTCCCTTCCCCCATTAAAACTTCCTTCATGGAAAGATCCTCCCATATAACTCCCAATCCCTCCCCCTCCCCTACCAGAAAAATCCCCCCCCCCCGAAAACGTCTGTATACTTCCCAATAACCAATACTATATATTAACAGTGGGTAAAGTTCATAACCTTCAGCCCTCCCCCCAAGGACTTCGGGGGATTAAGTCATGCTAAAAGACATAGGCCTAGTTATCATATTTTCGAATATGCTGAACAAAATGGCTATCTCAAAATTTTGATCGGTTGACTTTGGGAAAAAATGAGCGTGAGAGGGGGCCTAGTTGCCCTCCATTTTTTTGGTCACTTAAAAAGGGCACTAGAACTTTTAATTCCCGATCCAATGAGCCCTTCCGCAATATTCTAGGACCACTGGGTCGATACGATCACCCCTGGGAAAAAAAACAAAACAAAAAATCAAATAAACATGCATTCGTGATCTTTCTTCTGGCAAAAAATGCAAAATTCCACATTTTTGTAGATAGGTGCTTGAAACCGCTACAGAAGGTTTCTCTGATACGCTGAATATGATGGTGTGAATTTCATTAAGGTTCTATAACTTTTAGGGGGTCTTTCCCCCTTTTTTCGAAAATCAGGCAAATTTTTTCAGGCTCGTAACTTTTGATAGACAAGACTAAACTTGATGAAACTTATATATTTGAAATCAGCATTAAAGTCTGATTCTTCTGATGCATCTACTGGTATCAAAATTCCGTTTTTTAGAGTTTCGGTTACCATTGAGCCGGGTCGCTCCTTACTTACAGTTCGTTACCACGAACTGTTTGAAAGGCAATTACATGAAATGCACACAATTTGTAGTAGATAATCCTTAAAGGGAAATAACTGCTTACTTTGGTAAATATATGCGAGATTCCATAACTGACATAGGGACTGAACACACAACTCGATTCCTTTTTTTGTACGCTTTCCAAATAAAATAATCAATTCATTTTCAAATGCAACTCCCCCTCCCTTCCTGATGGTTTTCATATATAGCCCTAATAATGTGTTTTTTCTGTTACAAAAATGTAGTAATACATATTACCTCCTGTATAAAGCCGGTTATCTTCTCAGTCTGCAGTTTTTCTCTGTCTTTGATTGATTGGGCTATTTACCAAAATACTATTTGAAATGATCTTAAAACGTGGTTAAGAATAGAAAGAACCATGAAGATCTGATTAATAGAAACATCCTGCATATTATAAAGTAAGAATTATCTTTCTACTGTTTTCTTTTAGTTTTAATTCATTCCTTGGGCTATATATGGGACCATCAGGGGGAGGACATTTGCGACTGAATTGATTAGTATATTTGGAGAGAACATAAAAAGAAATCGAGTACTGTGTTAACCTTATCCCTATGTCGCTTATGGAATAAGATAGACATTTACCCTGTTTTATTACTGTAATTACTGTTTTATTGTTGTGAATGGTTTTGCAATGGTTTTGCAAAAATTGGCGAATGGTTTTGCAAGCCCATCTCACTATTACGTATGCCAGAAAGGAAACACAAACAATAGCACCTTTATAACCTGCTGTTGTCTTTACTGATATTTCAATGCCAATTTTTGAGGGAGTGACATGAATGCAAAACCTGATTGGTTCTTTTGTATGAAACTTTAAGCCAGTGAAAAGAAAGAACAGTATTAGGTTTACGCTTCCTTTTTAAGTAAATTTTGTTTCTCTCTTTACCCTTATATTATTGTTCATCAGGAAATAGCCAAAACCCAAGATAATGTCCACACTCCATAGAACCCCCGAAGGTAGAAGTGGTCGCCATTGAGATCTGCAAATTTTGAACAAAATGTGTAGCACCCATACGAAAGAGTTTCCTATAAAAACGACGACATTTTTTTTTTCAATCAAGGTTAATCAGACAGATACCATCATCCTATGTATATACTAACTAAAAAAAACAAGTTTTGTTTAACTGAAAGTAAGGAGCGACATTAAAACCTAAAACGAACAGAAATTATTCCGTATATGAAAGGGGCTTTCCCCTCTCAACGCCTCGCTCTTTACGCTAAAGTTTGACTCTGTTCACAACTTTATTTTTTAAAACAATAAAAACTTTAGCGTAAAGAGCGAGGTGTTGAGGAGGGGAAAGCCCCTTTCATATACGGAATAATTTCTGTTCGTTTTAAGTTTTAATGTTGCTCCTTACTTTCAGTTAAAAAAACTTGTTTTTTTAGTTAATTTATGAACGTTTTTGAATTAATACAGCTTTGATTTTGGCTCACCGTACATGAATAATTAAAACGAAATTCGTATATTAATTTTCCTTTTTTTGGCTAATTGGCTTTCTCGAAATTTTGTTCTGACGTAACTTACGAATTAACTTACGTAACGAGTTCCTATACTCGTATGTTTTTATTACGTATATTAGGGAGTTCGCTCCCTAGTCAATACCTCGCTCTTTACGCTAAAGTTTGAATTTTGTCCGAATCACAAACCCCTGAATCACAAAGGCCGGTTAATTGGAATAGATTGCTTTTTTGAAAGTACTAAAAAAAACTGTAGCGTAAAGAGCGAGGTATTGACTGGGGGGCGAACCCCCTCATATACGTAATAATTTCTTTTCTTTTTTATTTTTAATGTTGCTCCTTACTTTTAGTTGAAAAAAAACTTGTTTTTTATTTAATTTCTGATCGTTTTTTAAATAACGCTGGGAAATCTGGCGCCCCCTTCATAAAAATGTCCCTCCCCCCAAGGAAACATCCTCCGTGGAAAGATCCTCCCACATAACCCCTACTCTAACCCCACCCCCCACTAGAAAAAAAATCCTCCTGAAAACGCCTGTATACTTGCCAATAACCAACACTATATGTAAACAATGGGCAAAGTTTATAACTTGCAGCCCTTCCCCCGGGAACAGTAGGGGATTAAGTCATCTTCAAGGACATATTTATATCTAACAGACAGATTTTTGACTATGCTGAAGAAAATGGCTATCTCAAAATTTCGATCGGGTGACGCCAAACTAAAAAATTCTCCAGAAGGAAAACTTAAACTTGAACTGACTTTACATGTTAGAAAATCAAAATTCAAAATTGTGCAACAAAAATTTTTCAGCATCCCAAAGATGCCTTGTATAATCTTTCAATCATATACGGCGAGATTTAAAGATTCTATCTTCTAGGCTAGTTGGACCTCTGCCCTCGGAAGGTTTTTGATCCCTCTGAAATGGAATTGTGACTACTATTTGCTGTCAGCTAACCTTTGCTATTGCTCAGCATCTTTAACCTGACCGCTGCATATTTTGATTTCTAAACACTAAACTGTGTTTTCTTGTTTTCTCTTTTTATTAATTTAAAAAACTTTTTCCACAAAATAAGTTTTTCAAAGAAAAGTAAAGAACTCCCTTAAACAAAAAATGAGCAAAAATAAAATAAAAAAAACCTACCAAGAGTGAAACTACCACAAATCAGCATCGATAAATAAATGAAACCCAAAACGAACAGAAATTACAATAGATAATCGAGTCAAACTCAAAACGAGCAGAAATTAACATAAGTTGGCCGCAAAACCCCTATGCCTTCCCAAGGCCTGAACAAAACTTGCACTTTACTGAAAGAATACAAATAGATAGATAGATAGATAGATAGATTTATTTTCCATATACCAGTAAAGTAATTACATAACAATCTACAAATCCCCAAAAAGGCTCCATGGCCTGTAGGAGGGGATTATGAAAAGATCAAATAAACATTAAACATTTAAACGCTTAAGATTTAAACAATATAAACATAACGTTAATATTTAAACATATAAACATAAGCATTTTAACTTTTAACATTTAAAGCATTTGCTTAATAAAAAAAAAAAAAAAAAAAAAAAAAAAAAAAAAAAAAAAAAAAGGAGAGTTCACTAAATAAGCTTTATCAAACTACAGTGAATCACAACATCTATAAAAAAAAGGGAGAGTTCACTAAATAAGCTTGATCAAACTACAGTGAATCACAACATCTATGAATCACAATGTAAATGAATTTACATTGTCAGTTTAATATACATATACTGATATTTAGTAATCACAATGTTAAAATTATTTGATTTATTAAAGTTATAAAAGTAAAAACATTTATATTTTTTCAGTAAAGTGCAAATTATGTTCTGGCCTTGGGAAGGCATAGGGGTTTTGAGCCCAACTTATGTTAATTTCTGCTCGTTTTGAGTTTGACTCGGTTATTTATTGTAATTTCTATTCGTTTTGGGTTTACCCATCAAAGGTTACGAGTCTGAGAAAATTTGCCTGATTTTAAAAAGAGGACGGAAACACCCCCTGAAAGTCATAGAATTTTACTGAAAATCACATCAGATTCAGCGTATCAAAGGACCCTACTGTAGAGGTTTCAAGTTCCTATCTGCAAAAATGTGGAATTTTGTGATTTTTCCCAGAAGAAAGATCACGAATGCATGTTTATTTGTTTGTTTGTTTTTTTGTTTCCCCCAGGGGTGATCGTATCGACCCAGTGGGCCTAGAACTTTGGGAGAGGGCTCATTCTAACGGAAATGAAAAGTTCTAGTGCCCTTTTTGAGTGACCCAGAAAATTGGAAGGCGACTAGGTCCCCTCCCACGCCACTTTTTTCAAAAAATCGTTCGATCAAAATTTGGATATAGCTATTTTCTTCAGCCTAGTGTAAAGGCCCATTAACTATGTTTTTGGAGACAACATAACCCCCACAGCTCCTGGGGAAAGGTCTTTAAGTTATAAAATTTGCCCATTGCTTACGTATAGTATTTGTTATTCGGAAGTATGCATACGTTTTTCGGGTGGGGAGGAAAAATTACGCACGAATGAAACTTATACCAGAAAAAATGCCCCCTGAAAACGTCTGTATACTTCCCAATTACCAATTCTAACCTATATATAAACAATGGGCAAAGTTTGCCGCTTGCAGCCCTTCCCCCGGGGACAGTGGAGGATTACGTCATCCTCAAAAACATTGTTATTAGATTTCTTTTTACTCTGCTGAGCAAAATGGCTATCTCAAAATTTTGATCGGGTGACTTTAGAAAATAGTGAGCGGAGGAGGGGACCTAGTAACCCTCCAAGTTTTTCAGACACTTAAAAAGGGCACTAGAAATTTTAATTTACGTTCATATGAGTCCTCTTGCAATATTCTTAGTCTCCTGGGTTGATACGATACCCCTGGGAAAAAAAACAAATAAACACGCATCCATGATCTTTCTTCTGGCAAAAAAAATATATATATATATAATTCCACATTCCTGTTACCACGTTACCACGAACTGTTTGATTAAATAAAAAAAACAAGTTTTTTAAACTGAAAGTAAGGAGCGACATTAAAACTTAAAACGAACAGAAATTATTCCGTATATGAAAGGGACTGTCCCCTCCTCAGCGCCTCGCTCCTTCCGCTAAAGTTTTTTATTGTTTTAAAAAATAAAGTTGTGAGACAGAGTTAAACTTTTGCGTAACGAGCGAGGCGTTGAGGAGGGGACATCCCCTTTCATATACGGAATAATTTTTGTACGTTTTGAGTTTTAATGTCGCTCCTTACTTTCAGTTTAAAAAACTTGTTTTTTTTTTAAATTTCTGGTCGTTTTTTAGTTAATGCAGCTTTTATTTTGGCTCACCGTCATTGAATAAGTAAACAAATTTGCATAAAAATTTTACTTTTCTTTTGCTAAATGGCTGTCTCTAAATTTGGTTCTGACGTAATTTACAAATTAACTTACGTAACCCTAGTCAATACCTTGCTCTTTAAGCTAAAGTTCGAATTATGTTCCAATTCTTTAAAAATGACTCCTTAATCACAAAGGCCGTTAATTAGAATAAATAGCTCTTATGAAAGTACTAAAAAATCTTTGGCTTAAAGAGCGAGGCGTTGACTAGAAGGTGAATCCAATCATATAGCTAATATTTTTTGTTCGTTTTAAGTTTTGATGTTGCTCCTTACTTTCAGTTGAAAAACTTGTTTTTATATTTAATTTCTGATTTTTGTTTTAAATAATGATGGGAAATCCGACGCCCCCTTCATAGCCATGTCCCTTCCCCCATGAAAACTTCCTTCATGAAAAGATCCTCCCATATAACCCCCGACCCACCCCACCCCCCCCCTACCAGAAAAAAATCCCCCTGAAAACGTCTGTATACTTCCCAATAACCAATACTATATGTTAACATTGGGTAAAGTTCATAACTTTCAGCCCTCCCCTGGGGGCTTCGAAGGATTAAGTAATCCTAAAAGACATAGTTCTAATATGTTCGACCATGCTGAACAAAATGGCTATCTCATAATTTTGATCGGATGACTTTGGGAAAAAATGAGCGTGGGAGGGGGCCTAGTTGCCCTCCATTTTTTTTGGTCACTTAAAAAGGGCAATAGAAGTTTTAATTTCCGTTCCAATGACCCCTCCCACGATATTCTAGGACCACGGGGCCAATAACATCACCCCTGGGAAAAAGAAAAAAAAAAAAAAAAAAAACAAATAAACACGCATCCGTGATCTTTCTTCTGGCAAAAAATGGAAAATTCCACATTTTTGTAGATAGGAGCTTGAAACCTCTACAGTATGGTTCTCTGATAATCTGAATATGATGGTGTGATTTTCATCAAGGTTCTATAACTTTTATTGGGTCTTTCCGCCTTTTTTCGAAAATCAGCCAAATTTTCTCAGGCGCGTGACTTTTGATGGGTAAGATTAAACTCGATGAAACTTATATATTTGAAATCAGAATTAAAATCTGATACTTTTGATGTATCTATTGGTATCAAAATTCCGTTTTTTAGAGTTTCGGTTACCATTGAGCCGGGTCGCTCCTTACTTACACTTCGTCACCACGAACTGTTTGAAAATATCAAGCCTTCCAATCACTTTCGACTATTAAAAAGGGCACTAGGCATTTCGATTTCCAATCGAATGAGCCCTTTTTGAGTTTCTACGACAACGCTTTCTATAAACACCTTATATGCTCCCAGGGCATAAATAAGTCTGAACATAATACCCAAAGTCTGAACATAATACCCTCATTCGTTCTTGAGATACTGCTGAGATGCCTTATTGGGAATTAGAATTAACACAGTGCATTTTGGTTTAATCTTAAGGCAACATTTATTTTTTAAACATAAATTAAATAGGAGGGTGGGCGTGGGAGGGGGATTAGTTTCCCTCCAATCATTTTCGACTATTAAAAAGGGCATCAGCCCTTTCTATTTTCAATTGAATGAGCCCTTTTCGAAGTTCCTATGACAATTCCTTCGATACGAAGAGCCCTGGTCTAAACAACATCAACAACAACAACAACAAAATAATACATTGTACCCACATCGATCTTTACTATAAAATTTCAAGCCTTCCAATCACTATCAACAATTAAAAAGGGCACTAGGCCTTTCAATTTCTAGTCGAATGACTCCTGTTTGAGTTTCTACAAAAATGCTTTCTATAAACACCCAATATACCCCCAGGGCATAAATTACAACCCTTACCCTAAGGGCTGTGAGGGCGGTTGTCATCCTCTAAGACATAATTTCCAGAAATTTCAACTACGTTAAACAAAATGGCTATCTCAAAATTTTGATTGGATGTGTTTGGGAAAATGGTGGGTGTGAAAGGGGCGTAAGTCGCGCTCCAGTCAGTTTCAACTGTTAAAAAGGCACTAGCCCTTTCAATTTTTCAATCAAATGAGCCATTTTAAAGTTTCTACGACAACGCTTTCAATAAAAACCTTATATGTCCCCAAGGCATAACTTACAATCCTTGCCCTAAGGGATGGGGGGAGGGGGGGTTGTCATCTTCAAAAACTGATTTCCAGAACTTTCTGCAACGTTGAACCAAATGACTATCTGAAAATTTTGATATTTGATGTGTTTGGGGAATGGTGGGCGTGCTAGGGGGGTTAGTTACCCTCCAATCACATTCAACTATTAAAACGGGCACTAGCCCTCTCAATATCCAATTGAATGAGCCCTGTTTGAAGTTTTTACGACACCTCTGTCTATAAAAACCTTACATGCCCCCAGGGCATATGTAAACAATGGGCAAAGTTTGCCGCTTGCAGCCCTTCCCCCGGGGACAGTGGGGGATTACGTCTTCCTCAAAGACATAGTTATTAGATTCTTTTTACTCTGCTGAGGAAAATGGCTATCTCAAAATTTTGATCGGGTGACTTTAGAAAAAATTGAGCGGGAGAGGGGACCTAGTAACCCTCCAAATTTTTCAGACACTTAAAAAGGGCACTAGAAATTTTAATTTACGTTCATATGAGTCCTCTTGCATTATTTTAAGTCTACTGGGTCGATACGATACCCCTGGGGAAAAAAAAAACAAACGAACACGCATCCATGATCTTTCTTCTGGCAAAAGAAATATATATATATATATATATATATATATATATATATATATATATATATATATATATATATATATATATATATATATATATATATATATATATATATATATATATATATATAATTCCACATTTCTGCATACAGGAGCTTCAAACATCTACAGAAGGGTTCTTTGATACGATGAATCTGATGGCGTGATTTGCATTACGATTCTATGACTTTTAGAGGATGAAACTTATATTATTGAAATCAGCATCAAAATCTGTTTTTTTTTATGTATCTATTGATATCAAAATTCCGATAGAATTGGTTAGAATTGGTAATTGGGAAGTATACAGACGTTTTCAGGGGGCCTTTTTTCTGGTATGGGGATGGGGGGAGGGTGTTACGTTGGAGGATCTTTACATGGAGGAATTTTTAATTGAGAAAGGGAACTTTCCATGAAGGGGGAACCGGATTTCCCAGCAGTATTTAAAAACGTTCAGAAATTAAACAAAAAAAAACAAGTTTTTTCAACTAAAAGTAAGGAGTAACATTAAAAATTAAGGCAAACATAAATTATTACGTATATGAGAGGGTTCGGCCCCTCGTCAATACCTCACTCTTTTCGTTAGATTTTTTTTTAGCACTTTCAAAAGAACTATTTATTCTAATTAAACTGTTTTTGTGATTCATGAGTCATTCTGAAGGAATTGGAACAAAATTCAAACTTTAGCGTACGGAGCGAGGTATTGACAAAGGGGGCAAACCCTCTCATATACTTAATAATTTCTGTTCGTTTTAAGTTTTAATGTTGCTCCTTAATTTCAGTTGGAAAAAACTTGTTTTTTTTTATATTTAATCATGACAAGAATCAATGTTACAGGAAAAAAAAATATTTGTTATAATAATTACATTTGTTGCTTTCAATTTAGTTTCACTATCTTAGGTGGATACTTTTTTGTCATTTTTTTTTCTTTTTTTTATTCAGAATAATTTCTTAGACCACACTTATTTTCCATTTACGAAAAATTAAGCAAGAAAAAACGGGTTTTAATTTTAATAAAGCAGTGAATAAATAACAATAAAATAAACGCTTAATTAAAAACACTCCGAATATTTCGGCCCCACGTCCGGGAGAGCCTTTCTCGACGGAAAAAAAGAGAAAAACAATTTTTTTTGGTTCTATTTCAGTCTAACATATAAAAAATTGATGTTTAAACCTAACTATAGACTAGAAATTTTGAAAGGTACTTCGTTAGATAAAACTCGGTATAAATCAACAACTGCCTATGTTTGTTGCACTCTAATATGGTTTCAGGAGCCTCCACTAGCCTGACAGGCGGCATAAAGAATGGCGGGGGGGGGTCTTCATGTATATAATAATTTTCGTTTGTTTAAATTTTAGCGTCTATTCAAAACCGATTTCAGCAAGAAAAATTACCAGACCACTCTTACAGGGTGAAATCAAGCTGCTTATATGAGATGCGGTTGTCAGTTTTTCAAATTTCAATGAAACCGTTTAAAATAAGATAACTAATTATATTTGGTATTTAGTTAGATATGACAATTTATGACGAAATTGTTGTTATAAGTCTGTCGGAGTAACACTAAGAATTAATATTTGGGGGGACAATTTGGGGTCAGATTTCTTTGTTAATCAGGTCTCACGCAATTTTTAGAATATGAGTTTTAGAATGTAATAAACATCAAAACACTAGAAAGAATCTTGACTCTATTCTTTTTTAATCTCATAGTTTTAACCGCATTAGGGGATTTTTTTGGAGATCGTTACGTTAGTTTTTGTTCTTTATAATTTATGCATAAATATCAAAACGAATTACTTGTCGCTAAGATAAGTTTAATAAAGGATAAATACTTAAAAAATAGCAAAAATAGACAGCAATAATACAAAAGACAAATATATTGATACTAGAAGGTATTTTGGCACCCTTATTAGTCAATAAAATAAAAGTACTATAGAAACAGTTAACTAAATAATACCCAGAACCCACTAAGCAGTGCTCAAAAAGCCTAAAATTACCCGCCCCAGCAGCCAAAGAAGGCAAAATATTCCACGATCCAGTAATATGAATGTTGCCCTATTTCTTTCTTTGCTTTTCCTGTACAAAAATGGAATTTCTTTTTGTTTAATTTCATGTTTGGTACCTAGCAAAGAAAATAAAATATAAGACATGGCTGGGTGCACTTGACCATTTCTTCGATATTTGGCTGCACAGAAACACTAAAATGGCTGCATAGAGGGTACGGAACCCGGTTACAGCAATTCAGTAACATTTGGTTGTCGTAAAAATGAGATTTATTTCATCCTCTATCACACCTAATGCGCTAGATCTGTTGGTTTTATCTGTTGCCTCACAGCCTTTTTCGTGTTGCGACCCCCCCCCTGCCAAAAATTAATTGTAGCATATTCTTATTCATATTTGCCCTTCTGTTGGGCTGTAGTTGATTGAAATCTATTAATTAATGAATAAGTAGTTGTGTCCTTGTCTACGAGATCGTGAACACCTCCCCCAAGTTGAGAAAGGATGATCTAAGGAATGCCGCAGTTTATTTTGACTCTAGTTCAAATATTGAAGATCATCATCTCGATGTAACGGGCAAAGGCTCAGAATTCACTTTTTTTTGGTGGGGGGGGGGTAACTCTAATATAGATACAAAAATACAAAAAATAGGCACGTTATTTAGAAAATATAAGGTATTTCCGGAAAAATCATAAGGTTTCGGGACGAAACATGAGCTTGAAACCTTCCCATGAGTTCGTACCTTGCTGGGCACTACCCAAAATAAATCGTTGTGTACGTCACGTGTATAATGATTTATTACATAACATACATAACGATCATAAGGCACGTACATAACGATAACATAAAATAACAATTATAAGGGACGTACAGTACGTGCCTTCTCATCTACTTTCTGAAACATATCTAGATAAATTAAAAACTAACCCTCTGATTTGGAGATAACAACTTGTTTCATACTTTATGATGGTTTCGCATTGCCGTTCCGCAACGTAAGTAACATAACATAAGTATGTAACTTACGTACTTAAGTTAAATCATCTACGTTGCGGAATTACGCGCCAGGGTTGCAGTCGCTGCAAGCTAGTAATAAATGAAACACGGCCCTTAGTAACCAAAATTAAAAACGTGTTTTGAAAACAACTGTCTAGTGAGAAAAAATTGCCATTTGTGGCTGAATCAGGAAAGGTTGTTATTATTTCGATTAGTCTTCATAGTAAAGTGATATTTTGAAAACAAATTTACGGAAATTCTGAAAAATAGACTGACATCCTCTCGAAAATGGCGTCAGATCGAAACAAAAAGTACGCAATTGGAATCGGCATTCCCGAAAATCCCACATAGGAGACTTGCAGTCTTTTTTTTTGCGCCGCTGTGATGCAAAATGGTCCATGATTGGTCTTCTAAATCATAGGCAGCGCAATAGCGCTACCTAAGTAAAGAACGATGTTGGCACAATGTATTATTAATTTTTACATGTGCAATTGTATGCAAATGTTTTTACAATGTATTATTACATTTTTGCAAATGTTTTTACACTGTATTATTATATACAAATGAATGTGCATTGTCAGTTTAATATCCATATACTGATATTTATTAATCAAAATGTTAATATTATTTGATTTATTAAAGTTATAAAGGTAAAAACATTTTTTTTCCAGTAAAGTACAAATTATGTTCTGGCCTTGGGAAGGTATAGGGGTTTTGAGCCCTACTCATTGTAATTTCTGCTCGTTTTGAGTTTGACTCTGTTATTTATTGTAATGTATGTTCTTTTTGGTTTCATTTATTTATCGATGCTGATTTGTGGTAGTTTCACGCTTGGTAGATTATTCGAATTTATTTTTGCTCATTTTTGGTTTAATGGAGTTCTTTATTTTTCTTTGAAAAACTTATTTTGTGGAAAAAGTAAATACAATTCAAAATGGGTTCAGAGACAACACTGGCTAAGCATGGCATTAATAAAAAAACATTAAAAAATGAGGAAAATTCACAGACAGCAAAACAAGGAAAAAATAAAATATTTTGGTCGAAACCTCCACTCAGTCAGTCGTTTTAGAGGCTTGTCTTTTGGTTTCGTTTTCTGTAC